>NC_060122.1:114672370-115019370 GCF_021461395.2 Schistocerca americana | reverse complement strand
GGTACGTACGTGTCCTACCTGTCTACCTGGGGCGGGGAATTACGCGTTACCCTGTCACCGGCTACGCATGGAAATGCGTGGGTCGGCCTTCAGACACGCACAGGGAGGAAAAAAGAGAAATGGAAAACAAAGAAAGGGAAAGGGAAGAAGAGAGATCTCAGAGGAGAAAAGGGTAAAGAGAAGAGGTAAGGAAAAAAGGACAAAGGAAGGATGAAGGGAAGATGAAGACTTGCAAGCAGAGAAAACGAACGTGTTACATTCGAGCACCCGTCTCCGGACGTAGGCACAACACATACTCCCAGAGGGGGAGAAGAAAGAGGCGGAGGTGAGGGAGGGGGGCGAAGATGGGGGATGGGGAAGGATGCGCAAAAGGAAGGTATGCAGCCCAGAAAGGAAGGAGGGCCACATTAGCTCGGGGTCCCATGCTCGCTATGCACGTATCCACAAGAGTTGTGGACCCCTGGGGGGACCACAACAAGGTGCCGGTGGTGAGTAAAACGCTGTCACATTGCTGTTTCCAATCAGTCAGTTGGATATCATGCTGCACGGAAGCTGTACTGGTAAGGGGACAAAAGGCCCCGCTATTTGAGTGCCCAACATAATCTGTAACTAGCCTCTCCAGGAGTTTACGAAGTACATTCATTAGGCTGATCAGGCAGTAGCCTTCTAGAGATGTTGGGTTCTTCCTGAGCTTAAGGATGGGAGTAACTATACTGTCTCACCATTCTGGTGGGGAAGAATATGTGAGGCAAATGTGGTAGAAGACCCTGAGCAAATGTTGCCTCTGGGTAATGTCGAAGTGTTGGGTCATCTGGGTGTGGATGGAATCCGGACCTGGGGCTGTGCCTCTTGAAGAGGTAAGAGCCTGCACGAATTCCTACTTAGTGAAGGGTTCATTATAGGACTCAGTGTGGTGCAGGTTGTAATGAAGAGGGGGGGGTTGTGTTTTCAACTTTGTCGGAGAAAGGTAACAGGATATGAAGGACGCCAATGCAATTGCAAAGTGTGTCACAAGGTGTTGTGCAAGGACCAATGGATCAGTGCACAGAGCACCCTGGAGGTTAAGACCCAGAACAGTTTACTGTCTCTGGTGGCTCAGAAGGCTACAGAACTTTGAGCAAACCTACAATAAAGAGACATATCCCCAGAGAAGAAACATAGCACTCCCAGCATTCCTTTTTGCTCTGCTTAAGTTAACAAGCCTTAGCATGGAGACACTTAAAAATGAGAAGGTTGGTCTGCGAAGGGTGTCATGAAAATCACTGCAGTGTCTGTCAGCAGTCCTGGACAGTGACTGCTACATCCTTAGTCCACTACAGTAGTAGTCTGCGACTAGTGGGACCTGTGGATAGGTGGACAGCAGTGCTAGCAGCATGAAGAATAGGGGCAGAGATGCCTTGCATGACCGCATCAATGCAATTCCAGAGGGAGGTTTAAGTGCACAGCAGTCTTATATAAAGGCCAGTTGGCCCTGCAGAATGCTCAACGTGAGGGCCTGTTTGCCTAGCGGCAGCAGGGAAATGACAGAATCACCACAAAGTGACCAATGTAGGGAAGCCACGAGACCAGGGGGCAGACAGCGTAGGATTGACAGCAGTAAAGGTGCCACGAGCAGCACTGAAGTGGGTAGGGGAACCATCATTTATGAGAGAAAAAGTCCATAGTAAGTTGTTCAATTAGTGACACTCCCCAGAGTGGGTGGTGGGCACTGATGTCCCCAAGAAAGAAAAATGGAGACAGTTGCTTTATTAAGGTAGACATTTCAAAGTAAGAAAGTGGCTTACCTGGAGGGAGAGACATTGCAAACTGATTGCCAAAGTCATTTGCACTCTAACCACTATTGCTTCCAGGTTGGTACATAGGGGGATCCAGTCACTAATGACATTGGAGCGAACCAAAGTGCAAACCCACCAAATGCTATCCTGGGGGTCAGCACACTTCTGACATAATGCCTGATAACTACAAAACATTGGAGAGTGGTTATCACAGAAGTACATTTCTTGAAGAGCAAGACAAAAAGCAGAATAGGAGAGGACAAGACATTTCATTTCTGATATGTGAGTATAGTATCCACTGCAGTTCCATTGAATGATCATATGGTGAGAGTCCAAGTTAGACAAAGAAGCCAAGAGGAGGTTCTATCATTCTTTCGATGGTTGTCACTGACAGGGATGGGCTGACATCCATAAATAATATGTCGACTCAGGTTTCAAGGGGGAGATGACACCTCCAGGGGCAGCAGGGGGCCTTGTCTTGGGATTTGTTTCATCAAAATATGTCAACAGTGGATTTATCATTTTCATGGGTTTTCAGCAGCGGTGCACTCTTGTGCTTTGTGCTAGAGGGCAGTTACTATCACACAGGCACAGTGCATCTGTAGGTGGTATATGAAAGAGCCACCACTGCAGTTTGATTTCAATTCCAATAAGTTAGTGTGACAGCTTCATCACCTAAAGATGGCAGCCAGGAGGACCACCTAAATACTGTGTCAAGATGTTCTAGCTGGAGACCCAATATGAATATCATTAATTACTACACTGGGAAAGTTTATGGATAATAAACAGTGCCACCAAACAGGCTATAGCGAACTTTTTCTACCGAGTGAGTGAGTGAGTGAGTGAGTGAGTGAGTGAGTGAGTGAGTGAGTGAGTGAGTGAGTGAGTGAGTGAGTGAGTGAGTGAGTGAGTGAGTGAGTGAGTGAGTGAGTGAGTGAGTGAGTGAGTGAGTGAGTGAGTGAGTGAGTGAGTGAGTGAGTGAGTGAGTGAGTGAGTGAGTGAGTGAGTGAGTGAGTGAGTGAGTGAGTGAGTGAGTGAGTGAGTGAGTGAGTGAGTGAGTGAGTGAGTGAGTGAGTGAGTGAGTGAGTGAGTGAGTGAGTGAGTGAGTGAGTGAGTGAGTGAGTGAGTGAGTGAGTGAGTGAGTGAGTGAGTGAGTGAGTGAGTGAGTGAGTGAGTGAGTGAGTGAGTGAGTGAGTGAGTGAGTGAGTGAGTGAGTGAGTGAGTGAGTGAGTGAGTGAGTGAGTGAGTGAGTGAGTGAGTGAGTGAGTGAGTGAGTGAGTGAGTGAGTGAGTGTTTTGTGCAAGATACATTTCAGTAATGTATTTGTCAGAGTAAGTTCCTTAAGCATCTTTAGTATGGAACTTGTTTCAATGATGGAACAATAATCAGAATTAATGTGCTGTGGGAGATGGAAATATCTGCAGAGAACACTTTCTGCTCTCACTGCTACTGATAGAAATGCATAGCTAGAGCAGAAAGGTATGCCGTTCAAGCTAGCAAAGCAAGCTAGAATGTAGAGCACAACAGTTGAAAAATGAAAAATATGAATCAATGAGTTTAGCTACAGTACATAATGCTATGTAAGTGAATTAAACAAATGGTTGATTTTTATTCAATTTTTAGCAAATTAAAGTTCTCAGAGCTTTAGTCACACTTTTCTCATGGTCTAGTTGCATTACAGAGTCTAAACTTTGTTGGTTTGTGACAACAGAAGAGAGGAATTTCTCAGTTTTCTTGGGAAAGTTAATAAGGAATTTGTAACAGTATTTTAATTTTGTTTTTAAATGTTATCCCTATGAATACAGATTATAAAAATGTGGTATATACTTAACTGCTTATTATGTTTTGTTTACTCTGCACAAATTTTTCTGTTCTCATCCATAAACTGTATTTGACGTTTACTGAACGCTACTATTGTACAAGCTGAGATCATTTTTCTGCTCAGTTAGTAGCACATTGTATTTCAACAGTTTGTGCCATGCCCTTTATCGTTAGGGTTAATGGCTGTAGGAATGTAATAAGCAATTGTTTACAGGTTGAACAGAAATGGATAGAAATGGAGATCTTCACAACTCCATGTTCTTCAGTTATAAGGTGAAAGTAAAATCACAAATGACTTGGCTTACTAAACTTGGACCCAAAATGGCCAGAGTAATCGCTTTCCAATTACATCACTACCCTTTTGAAGCCCAAAAACAAAAAAGCCAGTGAGTGGAAGAAGATACACGTCAACACATTCACTTTGCACAGTAACCACATACCTCCAAGACTGATACAGCAGTGAGAATCAAACACTCCTTTGCATATGCTCTGAATTCAGCAAACAAAAAATGGAAGTTGCAGGATTTACATGTGGGACAACTGAAGTAAACACAAACCTTCCAGGCGATGACAAATTTGGTGAACTACCCACTAAATCACCACAACCTCAAGAACCTATTAAGAACGATGCAGAAAAAGTTATTTTCTACCGCTAATTGTAATTAATTTCTCCCACTACATTAGTCAGGTTGAGGTAGCTTACAAACGTTGCACAAAAGCAGACAATCTGTATCAAGGAAAGGAGAATCTTATTGTTTGTTGAACACACAATTGCACCTGAATATTTGAAATCTGAATATAGAGCAACATTGAAAATAAGAGAATACTGGAAATTAGGTAGTTCATTTGACAGAGTGGTCAGATGAACCCCAGGAAGAGGTGTTAGGACAGTGTGGTGCTCATGTAAGGTAGCACTGGAATCCAAGTGTCAAATACCTCAAACTGTGGGATGTAGTGTAGCTGTATCCCATCGTTCTTTGGCTGCATGTATACCATTACTGAGACACTACACAGCTGCAGTTGTGTAATAGTGAAGAATACAAAATAGGAGGATTATTTCAATACCAGTAGTGGCAGATTGGTAGTTTAGTAATATTTATGCTGAATGTGAACAAAGACGTGTTGGAGCATTTAAAAAAATTCACTGCTCATGCAAATGGTCAGTTTTTAGTTTCATTATTTCACATATTGATTGACCTAATTTAAAAATTTAAAATTCTCTCATAATCTGAAACTACACATTAGGAGATATATTAATAGTTTAAAACAGAAAGAAACAAGTCACATTTGGGCACTATGAATTTGTCTAAGCATGGTAACGGATAGACTGCTAGTACCTGGCCTATTTTCATGCAGTATTTGGGAATATGACCTCTTAATGACATCCAATGAACTTTTAGCACACAAGCGAAAAAATTAAAAATTTAGGAAAGGTCTGATATGCTTGAAGTCACATATTTAACACAGTAACTCACTTTAAAGTAATCGAACTCACTTTAATGTAATCCTTTAAAGTAATCAGTCTATTAAAGCCACTTTACTCATGGGAGGTTGATTCTTTAAAGGTTCTGCAGTTTACTAGTACATTTGTACCTCATTATCCACATCTTACAAAATTTCCGTGAGTAAATTACTCTTGTATGGAAACTCCACTGCAGTAACCTGACTGTATCTAGAATATCTAACCATGCAAGCACATTAACTTGCAACAAACTTTATGTGGCGTATATAAAGTTATTTGTTCACAACCTCAGTATGTCAATACGATAGTAATAGAAACCTTAAATCTTACTTCCCACGTTTACACTTACACACGAACTATTTGAAATGTTAATGACTGTATTACATGATAAATATTTAACCACTGTTACAGTGATGTGATGGTAGATTATAATGGATTTACCATCATTTCCATTCATGTAGTTGATGAAATAAAATACAACATTAAAAGATTATTTGGAGAATATCTGGTAACAATTTTAGTTTAAGTGATGAACAGAACACGAAATTTTACATGGTAATTTACATACACAATGACTTTATACTCTTTGCCATTTACTGCTTCCATTACTATGTGAGAGAAGAGAAGGACGGGGGGAGGAGGACCGTGTCACTGATAAGTTCTGCTGGCCATCATTGTCCTTTATGAGCCAACTTGACCATAGCTCACGGACTGGCTCAGATCACCACAAAACTACTTTCACATTTGAGGTGCCAGGCTACTACTGGCATCTTGCACTGTATTTCTCTTAAGCTGGCCACTTTCTGATGAGGTGAAAGTAGTACTCCACTGCCTTCAGCCGAAAACTAGTCAGGATACCATAATGTGCTATGAGTAGTTACTATGGTGAAATGTGCCAGAGGATATACTGCTTTTAGTTTGCGACTCTGCCATCCATAACCTTGGCACTTTAGTGCTGATGACCACAATAGGGAAGGCAAGATAGGTACAGTACTGGATGAGGCATCCTTCTTGGCAGGTAGAACTTCTGACGTGTCACAGTTGTACCACTGCTACAGGAGGCTGTTGCCCTGCAGGCAGTTGACATCCTTTCCCTCAAATGAAGGATTGCAGGTGAAGATTGGCTGGAAGTCTTCATATTGTTGCTGGCAGAGATTGAGAACGATCTTAAGTGACCAATGATCATTCTTCTTCCAATAGTAGTCACCAAAATATGAGTATTGATTCAGACATCCATAAGGTCTGGGACAGAGACCTTTGAACATGGTACTACTCTAGAATGTGTTTACTGAAGAGAGATTGCCTTGGAAAGCAGTACACCAGTACCTCATACCTTGAGCTGTGCTACACCACAGCATTCTGTCCTCTTTCTCTCTCTGGCCTCCTCGTCACATTTGGCAGACAATTACTTTGTTCATTAGTCATCTTGAGCCTAGTGGACACTGTCAGTGCCTTTTTGGAACAACAGCCTGCTCTCTCACTTATTTGTTCTCTGGCTGTGCACTGCTTCAGTATTGTCCATCTAGTGATGGCACCAACATGAGATTACATGCTTCAAATATTCTCCATTATATCATTGGTGGTAACACCTCCAAATGCAACAACAGCTGGTATTTTCTGTGGTTGACACCCTCCTAGTAAGGATGCTTCCTTATCTACTAGGCTCCTTTCTCCATCCCACCTACTTCATGCAGAGAAATGTCTAACTGTGGTCACATTTAGTTCTAAACCCAGACTTCAGCGAGTGAGGTGTGACCACTGCCAGCTACACATCCATTATGGCCTGTTGCAACCTCACCACCTCTTACTCAGCCTCCATATCCAAGGATAATTATTTTCAGGCTTGTGAGGATTTTTAAATGGACACCTTACCAGACTTTTCATATAACCTCCAGCTTGGAATACCAGGCTTTGTGTTATGCATTTGCTCCACAAGCAATACCAGCTTCACCACATCTGAGCAGTCCCCTCCCCTTCCAAGAAAAGATTAGAGAATGAAAATAAAGACACCCTCTGGCCTCGTAACCTAATACCGTCGGGGTCGAAAAAACAAGAGTTGGCCAAGGGAGGCCGACAGTAAAGCTAATAGAAGTCTGACAAGAAAGTGGAAGAAATGTCAGACAGTTAACAGCTTACTATCTGTCAGTCATGTGACGGCATTTTCAAGGACTGTCAAAGAGTGCCTGATACAAAAGAAACCTCATAGTATTAATGACTAGATACCGCCTGGATTGTCAAATTTTGTAAAAAATAGTCTACTAGCTATTTATCAGTGCATTAAAAAAGGAACCAAGTTGTTACTTATACAGTAACAGCAATGTTAATAAATGTAACTTTTACAACAAAACCATTACAGACACTTGTTACAGGTTATCTTATTACACAATGGAAGTTGTGTATGTTTACACAATGAAAGCTACATACAGCCTACACCTTAGCTATGAATACAATTTGAGTCAAAAAATCCTCAGTTGTTATAACGATGAAAGTTACTTCATCTGGTCATAATATAAAAGTAAGTTATTCCTAACAACCAAATTGTAGACCAATAATTTATGTATATAGAATTTATCAGAGTATGTTAAGTATAAAGATGTATTTTTACAACAGTCTCTTACAATGCTTGAAAATTTAACACTAACCTAAGAATTTCAGTAATAATGTGAAATATGGAATACAAACATCAGATAGTCCCTCTGAACAGAGAAGTAACAACATTTCCTTCCTATCAAGGTGAATACTCTTAGCACAACACAGATTCCATTTTCGTTAAGTATTTGGGAAACTATCAACATTAGTGCAATGTTATTGAAAGTAAATAAACATGAGAAATTATCAAATGCCACACAAACTGTTCAGCACACTGTCAGTGTCGCAGTGTTAACACACAAAAATTCACACAAAGAAATCTATTTATGAAATAGAAAAATTAACTGCAAAAACTACAGCTTCTGTAACAGTTACTTCCTCAGTCAGTAGAGGGTGGTATGCTAGGAGAATTGAGAAAGAGAGGAAGTCACTAAGCTCACGATATGAGGGACCCACCTGAGGTAATGGTGAAGGTATACAATGTTTAAATGGTAGACAAAGATACTTTTGTGTGTATCTTCATACAAAGACAATCAGGTACACTGACAATCTGCCTAAAATTCTTAAGTAATAACAGCCTTGGAGAAATGCATGACAATGTCTCCTGGACCTTACTACAGCTGGTAACTGTCACTGACCATCCCCAGTGTTCCGTATAATCGACAAAACTGAATAAAACTCAATGTAACAATGAAAAAGAATACCATATTTAAAGGGATTACAAATTCTTTTAGAATTTGCAGAGAAATATCATGTCAGTTAGCATACATTCTCCACACATGAAGAGAAACTGTCAAAATCAAAATGTATGGAACAGGAAACTTACATTTCCAGTACTTAAGACTATACACTGTCAGGCACACACGTTTGATCTAAGAAACCAACAATGTAACAAACATAAGATAATACAAAGAACTTATACATAGATAGCAACATGGAACTGTTTCTACATAATATTATACATTTAGTTCTTATGGAGGTGTGTGTAAATGGCCATTTGTGTGAATGTAATTTTTAAAAACTTACACATTGTCTGAACTATATCTACACAGTGCATATACTGTATGTGTATATGCCACACAAATGGAATAAAAGGAACAGTGCACAAAACCCAACTTATGCAAAAGGTACACATCTCAAATGTTATCAGGAGCTCAATCACTAAACCTACTTAAGTCAAATTTAATAAAATCAATGAGTTTTATAGTAATAAATTTATGTCTAATATTTCTGAAGTATAGAACACTATGAAGAGATTTCCAATACATGAGTCATTAAGTATTCATATCAAGTAACCTACCATCCAGGAGCATATGGAAAATCACATTAAATAGCAAGTCAGACCATGAAAGTAGTAGAGAGCTTCATAATGTAATCACAAAAATTTTGTTACTACTGTATTTAAGGGGAGGGAATTCTATATGAATATACCACTGGCACTCTAGATGGTACTGAATCTGCTTATGATTTTCCACATGCACAATAGCTGTAAACAGACATTCACAATTTAAACACAATAGAGTAAACAAAAAAAATTTAGAGCAATAGCCAATAAATCGGTGAACAAGTTCTCTTACAGAGTGAAAAATTGGAAAGGTTTGAAACCACAAGACTAGTAATATGTTTTTCTGTACCTATACATTATGATCGGATTATACTTATCGCATCACTGCGATGATTAACAAATCTATGCTCAAACAACAATATTGTGTATTTAACTAAAAAGTATTGTCTCATGACAAAACAACAGCAGTCTTAACACCATATGACTGTAAACACAGAATTATTGTTTAAACAATATACGTAAAGCCACGGATACTCAAAAGGCTGAAATACGCAGAAGCAGGAATGTAATCTATTTGTGTTGGGCCTTTCTTTGACGAAATCCATACAATGTACATTGTTGCTGGATGAATATACTACTACTACTACTACTACTACTACTACTACTACTACTACTACACCTCAAACACGTATGATGGGATTACAAAACAAGCAATATGGTGGCAGATGTGTGCGCTAAAATCTAGTTTAAACTGATAATTTAGTCTCAAGGAACAAAATGTTTTACGAATCAAGCACATGTTTAGATTTTGAAAGAATGCCTAATATAAACCACAGAACAAACCTCTGTCAGGAGAAGCAGTAATAATTAGACAAACAGTAAACAGTCAACCTGTGATTCCTTAAGGAATCAAAGACCCAAGTTTTTAAATTATTTGTAAAGCTATCAAGTTCACAGATCTGACAGAATTGTAACCAAGAAAAATTTGGAGGATGTTTGAACTTACATTTGAAGTCCTCAAGTTCTCTCAGTAAGAAACATTGCATAAATATAGTCTAATTTTCACATCATGAGCTACACTGAATGGAGACACTATCAGACCAATGTTACATCGAACTGCTTTAAACCTTTGACTTAACATTATACCTCTTAATGAGTAGATCGACACATGTGCTTCATTACTGACTTAATTTAATAATATATATATGAAATGTTGAAATCCAAGTTCTTGTTGTCCCTGGAAGATATTACATAGCCAACATGTATCTGGTGCTGGGTATCATGAACCAGGCCAGTCATTTGGTAGTATTGATGGAATGGTGTTTGAGGAGAAAATACCTCCTGGCCTGGATTCTTTATTGTGTGATTTAGGCTAATAATGTATGTGCAGTTGTTAACAGTGCAGAGCAGTGCTTCCCAACCCATGGTAAGTGAGCTAATTTGTGGCACTGTACACTAAGTACTTTAAGTCAAATATTTAACACATTAACTCAGTTTTAAAGTAATCACACTATTGAAGCTGTTTTATGCAAAGGTGTTCAATTCTTTGAGGGATCAGAAGTTTACTGGTACATTTGTAAGATGTGGGCGATTATGAATTTCCATGAATAAATTAGAGATGTACAGATACTCCACTCCAGTAACCTTGTATTGAAAGTATTGACATGAAACCATGCAATCACGTTATTAATTTGAGGTGCCAGGCTACTGCTGGCATCTTGCGCTGTATTACTAGTAAGTTGGCTGCTTTCTGGTGACGCTAAAGTAGTAGTCCATTGCTACTTAATACTGCATTCAGCTCGAATCTACTCATGGTAACATGATGTGCCATGAGCAACTACTATGTTGAACAGTGCCAGAGAATCCATGGAATGTAGTTAGGCATTCGAACTTTTATTCATTACCCTGGCTCTTGTAACAATGATGAGCGTATTTGTTAAGGTGAGACATGTACAGTACTGGAAAAAGCATTCTGCTTGGCACATAAAGTTTACCATGTGTCATGGTTCTAACACTTATGGAAGGATGTTGCCTTACAGGCAGCAGATGTCCTTTCACTAAGTGAAGGATAGCAGGTCAACATCTGGCTGGAACACTTCATATTATGCTGGCAGAGGTGCAGAACGATCTTCAGTGACAAGCAATCTTCACTCTCCCAGCAGTAGTCACCAAAATACAAATGATGATCGGTGCAGACATCTGTGAGGTCTAGGATGACAACAGACCTTCAAATATGGTACCAATCGAGATGCTGTGTGCTGAAGAAAGATTGTCTTGGGAAGAATTACACCAATCACTCTTACTTTCAGCATTGCTCCACCACAGAATAGTGCAGTCATCTTCATATCTGATAGACACAATTACTTTGGTCACTAGCCATCAGCGTCACTCCAGAGCTGGCTTCTGTTCTAAAATACCAATGACAGTGTGCAGCAGGCTGGAGATCACTAACGAACAAAAACAGGTGAGACAGTATTGTGCACTACCCCAAGATTGTCCATGTACCAATGGTAGCAACATGGGACTACACATTCCCAAAATTCCTCGTGTCTTTTGGTGGTAACATACAAGCTCAGAAATGGTTAATATTTGCATCCTCCTAATAAGGGTGCTTTCTTATCCAGTATGTTCCTTTTTCCATTCCACTTCATGCAGAGAAACATCTAAATGGTCACTTTTGCTCCAAAACCAGACCTGAGTCACAGTGCTATCATACGAACACTGCTCTGCATGTCCATAATGACATGTTCTGACCTCAGCACCTCTTACTTGGTATTCGTATCTGAGGAATATTATTTTCAGGCTTTTGAGGATAATTTTTATGTGGTTTTGTGTCATGCATTTTCTCTACAAGGAATGCTGCTTTCACCACACCTGAGCAGGCCCCCCCTCCCCCCCTTCCAAGGAAAGATTAGAGAATGAAAATGAAAGACACCCTCTGGCCTCGCAACCTAATACCGTCGGGATCGAAGAAGAAGGAAAAAGAAGAGCTGGCCGAGGAAGGCTGACAGGAAAGGTGATAATAGTTTGACAAATAAGTGGAAGCAATGTCTGACTTCGCTAACAGCTTTCTAGCTTTCAGTCATGTGGTGGCATTCTCAAAAAGTGAGAGACAAAAGGGAACATCATGTGAAGTATTAGATTTTCTCATGGATGGGCAAATTTTATCAATGTTTAACAGCACTATTATTCAATAAATGTAAATTTACAACATACACACACTTCTGACATGTTATCTTCTATTCCAAAATGGAAGATATGAACCTTTGCGTAACTAAAGTTACATACACATTACAACTTAGCTATAAGTAGAAACTTCGTGAATTGAAAGAAGTGTTATATTTGAAACTACAGCAATGGAAGTAGCTTGATCTGGTCATAACGTAAGTAACTTATTCATAACAAAACTGTAGGCCAATAATATCTGTATCTACGATTTGCCAAATTCTTTTAAATACAGAGATGTATTTTCACAATTGACTTTATAAGAATGCTTAAGAAGATTAAGACTATTGTAAAAATTTGTTTCCTTTCAAAGAGAGAAAATTCCAATGACTTTAATAATACAAATGTCAGACAGTAACCTTATGTAATACAAGTATCTGAAAGTTTCTCTGAACAGAGGAACAATAACCTTTTTGGCCAAGATGAGTACTACAAGCACACCACAAAATCGGTTTCATGAAGTACTCTGAAAAATTTATACGAACATTAGTGCAAGTTATTAGAAAGTAAATAATAAAATTAACAAATTTTATACAAACTGTTTATCACACTGTCAGTCTAACAGTATGAATACACACAAAAATTCATACAAAGAAATTTAAGTATCAAATGGAAAATTTAACTGCAGAAACTACAGCTTCTGTTACAGCTACTTCCTCAGTCAAGAGAGAGCAGTACACTGGGAGGAGTTAAGGAAGGAAGAGGAAGTCAATCCAATGCCACAATCAGAGTGGCCCATCTGTGGTAATGGTGAGGATACACAATGAACAAATGGTATCCAAAGATACCTTTGTGTGTATACATTAATACAATGACATTGAGGTACACATAGTCTCCCTAAAATTATTAAGTAATCATTGTCTTCAAAAAATACATGACAATGCTGTCTTCTGAAATTTGTTACAGATGGTTTTGGTCATTACCATCCTCATGTTTCTGAATAATTAATAAAACTGAAGGAAACTCTGTAACAATGAAATTTAATATGATATTAGAAGGGATTACACATTAAAATTTAAGCAATAACAGCCCTCAGTCACAAAATGAACTCTTTTTGACCTAGGTTTTGGCCACTACAAAGAGTCCCTTCATCAGAAATAAAACATTTAAACTGGCCTATAATGTAAGTACAAAGTTTTAGGAAAAATTTTGTTACGCGTAAGAACTGACTGGCAGTATAAAAAGAAAAGGCATAGTACTTACATGTCATGTATAAAGTAAGTGTCAAGCAATGAAGCTTTAATCACACAATTTTAAAATACAAAACATAGAAGGCAAACCACTATGGGCTACTCACATGTGTCGAGCTGTGGTAGCATCAGTGAGCAAGATTAAGTCTGATGCTACTGCAGCTCGTGTGAGCAGCCCATAGTGGCTTAATGAAATTAAGGAATATGACAATACAATTATGTTCAGTATTTCGTAAGTACATAACACTATGAAAAGACTGCAGTACATGAGTCAATGTTCATATCGAGTATCTAATCATTCAGAAGAATATGGACGATCACACTGAATAGCAAGTCAACAGAACATAACATGATAGCTCCATAATGTCACACAATTTCATTACTACTCTATGTAAGTGGGAGCAGTTCAATATGAATAGTCCACTAACACTACATAATACTGAGTCTGCATGTTGTTATTCCATATGCACAATAACTTAACACAAATATTCAAAGTTTAACAAAAAATTAGAGCAAAATGTGTTACACACAGCCCACAAACTGGTGAGCAAGGACTCTCACAGAGTGAGAAATGGGAAGGGCTCAGAAGTTCTTTTTTTTCCCCTTCACCTATCCATTATGTTCAGATTACACTGAAACAATTATTAATACAAATATATGCTCCAACCACTATGTCGTGTATTTAACTGAAAACTATCATACAATGATTAAAGAACAGGCGTTTTAACACCACATGACTACATTTTATACTTTATACAATAATGTATAAAATTTTGTACATTATACAATAAAGGTCGCAGATAATCAAGGCTGAAAGAGACAAAAGCATGAATGTTATCTATTTGTGTTTGGCCTTGTTAACTTTAAAGGCATATGATGAGATTAGAGGACAGGCAAAGAGTGTGCTAAAATCTAAATTAAACTGACACTGTAGTTCTCATGGGACAAAATGTATTGCAGCTCAAGCACATGCTTAAAATATTTTGAAAAGGTCTAATATAAACCACAGAAGAAACATCAGTCAAAGGAGCAGTAGTAGAGGTTTACTGTTTAGTGTCAAATTGCTGATTCCTTGAAGAATCAAACTCCCAAGTCTTTAAAATATTTTTGAATCAATCTGAAGTTTGTGGCTATTTTCATGTTAAAATATCCAACAGACATGTGAGCAAGGAAAAAAAATTAAATGTAGGTTCAAACCTTCCCTAAAATTTTGAAGTCACTAAATACATAACATGAAACACTGCATGAATGTAGGCTGGGTAAATTGCACATCATGAGCTACACCCCTACTGACTGTGCATGCCATAGTTCTAATCTTATCCTCATTGTGTGAGAAAAATACTTAGGGGATTACAGTAATTCCTAGTGTCATTTAAAGCTGGTTCTTGAAACTCTGTTTCTGGTCAGTTTCTTCAGTACCTCTGTGACATTCTAAGATTTACGTAAACTATTTTGAAAAAGTCTGCCGAGACTCCCCATAGATTAAACAAACCTCAGACCATGCCGACTACCATTAACTGGATAGATTCAGTATGCCCTGCTATTTGGTAAGTTCCCACACACTTTAACAATATTCTAAAGCAGGCCACACAACCTATTTGCAAGCAATCTCCTTTATAGAGTGACTGACTGAACTTCCCAGTATTCTACCAATAAACAGATGTCTACCACTTTTACCCACAACTGAGCCTACGTGATCTTTCCATGTCATGTCCCTATGAAGAGTTATACTCAGCTATTTGTATGAGGTGGCAGATCACAAGTTACCATCAAATATTTGGCATAAGACTGTATCCTAATGAGTAGACCATGAAGAATTGAATTACTCACTGAATTTAACAGGTATCTATGAAATTTTGAAATTCAAATTCCACTGCCCCTGGGAGCCATTACATAGACAACATGCAACTGGTCTAGTGTTTGGGCAAGAAACAAGTCTTGTCCTGGATCCGCATCTTTATTTACACTAATTATGCACCTGCTGTTGTGAATGGTTCAGAGTGCAAATTTGCTACATTCGCAGGTGACAAGCATTGTAACATCTTTCAAACAGTTGGCAGTAACACTTTTGATAAAGTCTTCAACTAGTTTGTTTCATCTCCCTTCCTGCTGAGTGACATTCAGTAACCAGCAGATAACAGTGTTGAGAACACAATGTTCCTCTGCACTTACATAGCCTGCGAACTACACAGACTCATGTTCATTACAGTTTTCGTATAAATAATGATCTCCCATATTGGAGACAATAAGTACAAATTCAGCCTTTTTTGCTTCTGTCAACTATCATATTCTGTGGAACTATCTACTGAGGGAACACTTGTTGCTCAGTGTATCCCCTTTTTTGATCTCTCTCTGGGGTCATGTAAAGAGTAAGTCAAAGAACCTCTTGTTGCAATTATTTAGCCAGCTGAGAATTGTTACCAGTGCATCAACACGTTTTGTCCTCTATTGTGTTTTGTTATCAAGGAAGAGTTACTACTTACACTTACCACTTAAGTGGTCTGTCCCTGCTGCAGGGATATGGTAAGTATGCTGCAAAAATGTTCAACCTCCTTCCATTGAGCTTAAAAACTTTATGAATCTCTTTTCAAAATTGAACTCCGGTTTCCCTTTAATTCCTCTTTCATCTCTTAAGTAATGTGTGAATACACAGTGTACCTAAGGAAAGATATAGCTAAGCAGTTTCACAATTGACAGATGTAAATACTCTTATTTCAGAGATCTGTGTAGCGTAATGTCCGTAGGTGGTGTTTTCTTAGCACCACCAAGTGGTCACCTGTAAGGCAGTACAAGATCAACACAACTGGTTGCCAGACAATCATTTTAGGTCTCTAGATTACGTGAGAAGTATGTGTTGAACAGTGAAGCGAAGACTCAACACTCCATGTGAATTAATTTTGAAATCAGTCAGGATTTTTTTAGACCTTTCACAAGTGAAGTTGTGAACACACAATTTATGTCAGATATACCTCAAAAGAATGAGGAAGAATTTAAAGCAAACATGAATAAAAGTACATAATTGTTATTTGATAGTGTAACTGGAGTTGAGTGACCTACATTTAATGAAAGCCGTGCATCCAGAAAAATCCTTCAGTCAGGATTTTAATTTTTTACTGGTAACTACTCCAATTTGAGTATCAATTAACATACAAACTGAGATTTAAAAAACTTTGTTGTATAATGCATACGGCTTAGAATTATGACTTGTCAATTTTATTATCTGGAGATAGCTTATTTATTAGAAACTAATTATCAAAATTTGAATTTGTCTTTACTAACAAAAAAAGAAATTTGAGAAAATCTATGTGCAGAACAGCTAATGATATTAGGTGATGGTCCAACCTGGAAACAACTGCATCTAGTTCTTGACAATCTCAGGTAGGAAACATTAAATTCTGTACCGTCATCATCTTTGATCAGTGATAACATTAAAAAAAGATGACCATGTAAAAAGCTATTGGTACATTAAAACTGGGCAGCCTCTTTCAAACTGCAACATTATTTTCATTCAGCACTACTGATACAGGCAGAATATTACTATGGAATTCCCAGATATACTGCCAACATCTGAAGCATGTACTCATTTCACAAAAGGACACAAGCTGGTATCAATTAACATGACAACATGCTGTAATTTAAAATTATCCCATCAAAAATTCCAGTAAATGATTGTCAAGGAAGATAAAGTTCTTCATAATATGTGTATACATGAGAAATCAATACTGAAGAATAGAATCCGATTTCTTTATAAATCTAGTTAAAGTAAGCAAAGTTATTGAATACCTTAGTTTTCCATCTCAGAAGACTAGATAATTGTTTATTTTGTTTAACGAAGAACGTGTATTTTGACATACAAAAACCTTAGGATAAAGACTAAGCAGTTAGGGAGACAGACCACTTAGTTCCTACTATAGCTGCCTTATCATAAGGCTGTTCAATTGTTGGTTGGTTGAGGTTTAAGGGACCAAACAGCAAGGTCATCAGTCCCTTGCTTCAAATAGGGTCCATTCCACTAATGGGACATCTCAGGAAAGTCAGAATAATAAAAGGGAAAAGCTAAAAACGTAAAAGGGCAGTCATGTTGTCAATGGTAAAAACAAAATGAGGGAAGTCAGCAAGAGAACGAACCCAACACTATGCTGAAGCAGCATAGGCAAGACCACCTGTGACTTATAAGGTGCAACTGCTAGAATGTAGAAGTACGTATGGGAAAAGGAGACTAACCAATCCTTAAAAAAGGGTAAAAACAGAGTAAAAGGGGAAGAAAAGAGTATCTATGTCAGGGACGTGAATCGGGAATCTCCGAACATGGCTTACAGTGGGAGACACCCAAACACTCACCCCCCTGCCCCAACACCAGGGAGAGATTAGAACCTTACAACTGAGAATAAAAACCACTTTCCTGGAGGAAACCGAGAACCAGAGAGACCATCCAGGAATCGTCAGTCAACATGAAAGTGTGCGGGAGTCTGTACTTAACATGCAGAGCCAAAAGAAGGGGGCATTCAACCAAAATGTAGGCTACTGACTGGAAGGCTCCACAACCACAAAGTGAGGGTGGCTCATCACGCAAAAGAAAACCATGTGTCAGCCGGATATGGCCAATGCGGAGACAACACAGTGTGGTCAAGTCCTTTCGGGAGATGCGATAGGAAGAACGCCACGGGCCTGGCGTCACCTCAATCACATGAAGTTTATTAGACAGGGGAGTAGCCTCCCAAGAATTGGCCCATGACTGTGCGAAATGGGATTTGATGTGAAGCCATAAATCCGCTGCAGGAGGGGTTACAGAAAACGGGGGGGGGGGGGGGGTAGGTGACTGCTCCCCCAGCCAAACGATCAGTGAGCTCATTACCCGGGATACCCACATGGCCAGGGACCCGAAGGAAGGCAATGGAACAAGCAGCACGGTGAATATCAGCGAGATGGTCATGGATGGCAGATACCAAGGGGTGGTGCGAAAAACACCCGTCAATAGCAAGAAGGCCACTCATCGAGTCCGTACATAACAAAATGCGGTTGTGTTGGGACTGTTTAATAAAGGTAAGGGCCTGGGAAATTGCCATCAATTCCGCAGTAAACACCCCACATGTAGGTGGAGGGAGCGAGGAAGACAGGACAAAGAAGGAAGCTGAAAATCACGGCAAAGAGACGCAAGGCAGAGCCCGACCGGTAAACCCGCTCGTGGGCGACATCCACGGTCTGGGAACAGGATAGAATAGGAAGGATGAGTGGGAGAGGAACGGATAGCGAGTGCATAAGACACCAGAAGCTGGGACCACCGAACAGAAAGGGGGGGGGGGATGCCAGCTTCAACCAGGAGACTATTAACAGGGCTGGTAGGGAAGGCACCGGTGGCCAAACGGACACCACGATGGTGGACTGGATCCAGCATATGCAGCTGAACCATAAACTTGACAAACATAGTCTAAGCGAGACAGAACTACAGCACAATAAAGACGGAGGAGGAGGGAACGGTCCGCACCCCAAGGGGAGTGGGCAAGGAAGCGAAGGACATTGAGTTTACAGAAACATCATACCTTCAGGAGTCTGATATGGGGCAGCCAAGTGAGCTTGTTGTCCAAAAGAAGACCCAGGAAACGAAACTGTGGGACCACAGGCAATCGTCGTGCAGCGAGATAGAGCTCTGGATCAGGGTGGATCGTAGTACGGCGACAGAAGTGGACCACTCGCGATTTTAAAGGAGAGAATTGAAACCCATGTGAGAGGGTCCATGCAGAGGCATGCCGTATACCCACCTGGAGCTGCCGTTCTGCAGATGGCATCGAGGAGGAACTAACCCAAATGCAGAAATCATCCACATACAGGGCAGGGGCGACCAAGGGACCGACAGAGGCCTGAAGTCCATCGACAGAAATGAGGAAAAGAAGGACACTCAAGACAGAACCCTGTGGGATGCCCGTCTCCTGGGTCCATGGAGAACTAAAAGCAGTACCAACTCGAACTCTGAATGACCGATGGATCAGGAACTGGCGGATAAAAATCGGGAATGGGCCCCGAAGACCCCACTGATGAACGGTAAGATGTGATGGCGCCAGGCCGTGTCATAGGCCTTGCGAAGGTCAAAAAACACTGCAACCAAATGGCGGCGCTGGGAAAAAGCCTGCCGAACTGCGGATTCCAAGCAAAGTAAATGATCGATTGGAGACCGCCCCTCTCGAAAGCCAAACTGGTAAGGGGACAATAGATCCCGAGATTCGAGGACCCAATTGAGCCGACGGGCTACCATCCATTCAAGTAACTTACAAACAACATTGGTCAAACTAATTGGCCGATAGCTGTCAACAGATAGGGGGTTCTTACCACACTTAAGGACAGGAACCACAATGCTATCCCTCCACTGAGAAGGGAAGTCGCCCTGGAGCCAGATACAGTTAAACACCCGAAGATGATGTTGCCGTTGTGGAGCACTGAGATGTTGAAGCAGTTGGTTATGAATGGAATCTGGGCCAGGGGCCGTATCATGAGAAGCAGATAGAGCAGAAAGAAATTCCCATTCAGTAAAAGGTTCGTTGTAAGATTCTGACTCACAAGGGGTGAAACATAAGGTGGAAGCTTCAGCCAGCTGTTTTTGATGAAGGAAAGCAGCTGGATAGGGGGCTGACGCTGACACCACTGCAAAATGGGTTGCAAGATGTTCTGCAAGAACTAATGGGTCCGTACAAATGCCATCTGGGAGATGAAGGCCTGGGAGGGTGGACTGCCGATGGCAACCTTGGAGAGAGCAAAGTGTAGCCCATACCCGTGACAGAGGGACAGTAGAACCAAGGGAAGAAACGAATCGTTCCCAACATATCCGCTTGCTCTGTCTGATTAAATAACGGGCTTTAGCGCGAAGGCGTTTAAAGGTAGTAAGGCTGGCTACGGATGGGTGCCTCTTGAAGTGTTGCAAAGCTCGACGGCGATCACGGATGGCAATGGCAATGGCCGCACTCCACCACGGGACTTGCCGACGATGAAACGGTCCAGATGAGCGCGGGACAGCAAGGCTAGCAGCACGAACAATCGCGTCAGACATGTCACGTAGGACGTCATCAATACAACCCGACAAAGAGTGAGAAAAACAACCTGTGCAGTGTACAGAGGCCAATCGGCACGTTGGAAAGACCAACGAGGTAACCTGTCCATCGGGGAGCGGGAAGGGAGCGTGATAATCAACGGGAAATGGTCACTATCACAAAGGTCGTCGTGTGGCGACCAGTGTAATGAAGGGAGGAGAGAGGGAGAAGAAAGAGAAAGATCAATGGCAGAAAAGGTACCATGACCGGCACTGAAATGAGTAGGGGAGCCATCATTAAGAAGGCTCAAGTCGTGGTCTGCAATAAATTGGTCTATAAGAAGACCTCGTCTAGATGGAAAGGCACTGCCCCACAAGGGATGATGAGCATTAAAATCCTCGAGGAGGAGGAAGTTGCTGAAGAAGGGCAGTTAAGGCAGCAGGTGTAAGAGTCCTGTCAGGAGGGAGATAAAGATTGCAAACTGTGACTGCAGAGTCTAAGTGGACCCTAACAGCAACTGCTTCCAATGTAGTTTGAAGAGGAATCCACGTGCTAGCAATGTCTGTACAGACCAACGTACTAACGCCACCAGAAGCCCACAGGGGTCTTGCGGCAGAGAAGAGGAGTTTTCCTTTCTACTTTCCGAGTAGGGTCCTTATCAAGCTTCCTGTACGTTGTCTCACTCAGAGTTGCTAAACTCCTCTTCTCTGCCAAAGAAGTTGTGAAAAGATTGAGACCTCACAGTTCTGTTCCACCGACGTTATATTGTCTTCCAAAGATCCATAAGGATAATGTGCCCTTACGCCCCATAGTGAGCAATGTCTGTGCTCCGACTTATGATTTGTCTAGTCATCTGGCTTCGCTACTGAGACCTTTTGTTGGCAAATGTACGCACCATATTCGCAACTCTGCGGACTTCATCAATAGAGTGAGAACACTACAGCTGAAGGATTCGGACTTGTTAGTAAGTTTCGATGTCGTTTCACTCTTCACGAGGGTCCCTCTTTTGGATTCATTGTCACTTATCGGCAATACGTTTACGGCCGATATAACGGCGCTGTTTCACCATGCCCTGTCCTCTACTTACTTTCTATTTAATAATGAATATTTTGAGCAACTTGACGGTGTTGCCATGGGTAGTCCTGTCCCCTCTGGTAGCAAACTTTTATATGGAATACTGAGGAGAGGGCTCTAGATTCGGCGATGTTTAAACCAACTGTCTTCTGGCAGTACGTGGACGATACTTTCTTAGTGTGCCCTCACGGTGAAGAAGAGCTTTCACGGTTTTTACAACATCTGAATTCCATCCACACAAACATTCATTTTACGATGGAAGTTGAAAAGGATGGTTGCCTATCATTTCTGGACGTCATGGTTAATCGCAGTGTGCACGGGTCATTGGGGCATTCTGTCTATCGAAAACCCACGCATACGGACCTGTACCTGCAGGCGTCAAGCTGTCGTCACCCGTCACAAACTATGGGCGTCCTTCGAACGTTGGTGCATAGGGCACATGTCGTGTCTGATAAAGACAGCCTTGCAGGCGAATTAGAGCACTTGAAATCTGTATTTCAACATAATGGATATTCTGCACATCAGGTCAGTTCTGCTTTAAGGATGAAAAAACGCGACCACCCACAAGATCAAGAGGATAAGGAGATGTTTAAGTCCAGAGCATTTCTCCCATATGTCGGGAACATTTCATCGAAAGTAGGCAGAATTTTAAAGAAACATCGTGTGAAAGCAATCTTCCGGCCACCTACAAAGACTCGTGCTCTTCTGGGCTCAGCCAAAGATGATCTGGGATTACGGAAGGTTGGAATTTATAAAGTACCTTGACAGTGTGGGAAAGCCTACATTGGTCAGACCACGCGCACAGTACACGACCACTGCGTTGAACATGAGCGCCACACTCGCCTTTTACAGCCCAGTAAGTCGGCCATAGCCGAACATTGTATTTCCACAGGATATACTATGGATTATTCGGCCACGAAAATCTTGGCCCCATCGAGATCCTTTTGGGATTCAGTTGTTACAGAATCCGTGGAAATACGTTTGGCGGAAAATCTCATTAATCGTGATGGCGGCTTTCTATTGAATAAGGCCTGGGACCCGTCGATTTCTTTATCAACCAAAAGAAAACTTTTTATGGCTTCTGACATGTCGAGCGACAAGTAATTTTAATTTTAATATTGAAATTTTGCATTTTATTGATTTGGACACGTCTGCGTGCATGTTTTACTTGTTTCACGCATTCGTTTGCGGTCCATAGATGCAGTAATATTGTAGAGGGCCTTGGAATCGACAGGTGGCGCGCATGCCACGGTAACTTCCGCATGCGCGTCTTGCGGCACTTTAACGTATAAATAGAGTGACTTGCACTAGCAATCTCCAGTGTCACACTCGCCTGAAGATGGCTGTAAGGATGTCAGCCGAAATATCGTGGAAAGAAGTCGATGAGATCCGGCTGCAATCCCGAAATCTTGTGGAATATTCGATACGCCGGGAAAACTTCAAGAGTCACAACAAATTAAATGAAATTAATTCACATTTTTCTCAGAATTTTTATTCGGTAAGGTTTCAGGTTATCTGCCTACTGCAAATACAATGACAGGGTGACTACTGCAAATAATTTCTATGCACTTGTGGCACATTTTATAAATAATGAGACTGGTCAATAGAAGGATCCAATCTTACTTGTCCACTCTGACAGGTGTCTTCACTCTTCAGTATTGTTCCCAGAATTGATGAGCATCCGTTGGTTTGGAGCAGAGCAAAGAGTTTCAACCGAAGGTTTTGTGAATTGTTGCAATCTTGGCTGCCTATTTCTAAGCCTGCATTATCGGATGTTTAGTTTGTCTCCCCTTGATTGGACAGGGGAGCCCTGCTCAGAGGAAGCAGCTACTCAGAGCCCAGTACTTGTGGACTGTACACAAGGGTCTTTTAGTCTAGGGAATAGTTTGAGGTCCTTGAAAACTCACCAGTCAATATGTAGATTGTCAAATCAGACCACATCCAGAGTAGGATAATTTAAACTGCCAAAATTCAACCAGTGAATTCTCTATGTTTTCTTATGTGAGTTTCCAAATTTACTGCCCTCAAGAAATTTGTCACTCAAATTATTCTTGGGATTGAGAGGTGACAAACCCACAGCAGACAGCTCCACAATATTTCATGAAGCATGGAACATTTACCACGAAGACAACGGACACCATAGGAGGACTAAAATATTTAGTCCATTGAGATTGAAACAGTCTTGCTGAACATAGTATGAAGGCTTTCATGACCGGATGACATGTCTTCTGGTAAACCTTCCAGGATGTAAGGTCGTGGTCCATGAAACTATTCAGCTCCTAACGTTTCGTCCAGAGCTGCGCTGGACATCTTCAGAGGGGTGTTTCTCCTCCGTTGAGTCGGCAAGACTCACCGGAGGAGAAACACCCCTCTGGAGATGTCCAGCGCAGCTCTGGACGAAACGTTAGGAGCTGAATAGTTTCATGGACCACGACCTTACATCCCGGAAGGTTTACCAGAAGATAAGTCTTGCTGAAGTTATTTTGACATAAGTAGCAGGCCTAGGTGGAAAGTTAGTTATTGGATGTTTTTTACCAGCCAACTGATTTCGCAGATGTAGTCTTAGAATCACTGACAGAAGACTATGCTCATTAGCATGGAAATACTCAAATCATCTTGCATTAGCTGGAGGTGACTTTTGCCCACTGAGTACAGACTGGGGCATCTATGGATTCACTGTAGCAATTAAGGGTAAGCCAGCTTGTACACACACACACACACACACACACACACACACACACACACACACACACACAGTTTTCCCAATACACCAAAGTCTGGCTATGGTGTAACTCACTGGCCCACATGGGACTAAACAGGTGGGCAGTGCATGCTGGTCAACTTAACTTGACACGACACACATTTCTGACCTTTCTCATCATAGACCATGTGGATCGAGTTTATGTTACTTCCCATAAATGCATATGTGAAGTTTTTCACATTCACTCATTTCATGGCACGCATCCTTTCATTTGGTAGTTCTTTTTCAACCATCTGCAAAAGTCAATACTCCACAGGTTGTGATGAAAACTGAACTTTTAGAGACATGCCTTTGTCTTGCACACTTCACACAGTTGGTCCATGTTTGTCACTGGAGTGCATACCATTGAGAACTGGTGATAGAATATACCCACAGGGCAGTGTGCCTGTATGGATGTACATTTATCAATGTTTTTACCAATTTATAAGGTATGGAAAAATGTCACAGATGAAAATGACTTGGTCATGGGACAGGCTTTGTGACAGGAAATGACATCGTGCATGAGCACACCAATAAAGGCTGTTCACTGCCTGCTTATCACTATATTTTTGGACAAAACACACACACACACACACACACACACACACACACACACACACACACACACACACACACACACACACACACACACACACACACACACACACACACTTTACTTGCGAACTGTCTAGTGTTATTTTTTGTACTTTGTCATTTTCATTGTGTGCTTTCCCCTTGTACAAGGACTTGACTAAGCTAGGATGACTTTAGGAGAGCTGCAAAAGACTACAACCTGCTTGCACACAACCAGAGGGTGGAGGGGAGCTACAATCATATCCTGAACACATGGACACTGAGCAGCCACAGACAACCAAGGAAAAATTTGATGTCCAAAGCCCCGCCACATTGACACCACCTACAATTGGAGCACCCATAAGCACTGAATGGGTGTTTGTCAGGCTACCTCCCTTTTGGACCTGTGACCCTGTAATGTGGTTCACCCAAGTGGATGCAGTCTTCATGAGCAACCATGTAACCTATGACCTGAAGAGCTGATCCAGTGGATCTCATCATTCGGGGAACAATGGGTGCACCTACTGCTGGGGTAAGAGGAATGCTGCAGCCCTGCCAGTGTCTCCAATGAGCCAAGTACGCACAGTCCCAACTTACTGTCACACTCTGCCAGCTGCTGGCCCACTCCCACATGCCACCACAGCATATGCTATTCTGCCACTGCTATTGCCGGTGCAGTTGGTCCTGAGATTGGTGCAGATGCAGCAGCTCCTGGTCACCCCATAGCTGCTGCAGGTGCTGCTACTGCAGCTCCACCCACCTTTTCAGTGAGCAATGACTGTTTCACTGTCTCATCGATAGCCCGCAAGATCGATTCAGAATAGAGGGACGGTCTGAAGATGTAAACGGGAAAAGAAAATGAATTATCAGCTTCAGATAGCTCTCTAACAAAGAAGAGACGATGTGGGATACAGCGCCAGGTGTCTGGCAGCTGCTCAACCTCTGCAGAGTGACTGGAGCAGCTTCTCCCTTGCCAGCTGTTTACTTCTACTCTCTGAGGAGGGGGGGGGGGGGGGGGGGGCGATCTGTGTGGTGCCGCACCACAGAAATGCATCAATAGTGCAACTGTGGCCCAGCCGACAAGTCAAGGGTGCCGGCATTTCCACGATCCATGTGTGCAACCTTCCCATTAAGCCAAACTTTGATTTTGGCAATGATGCATCATGCACTGGCTCACAAAGCATGTGGTGGCGTCGCAACTAGTGTGCGATCGCCCATTTGTCTATTAAAAGCTTTACTTCAGAATGCATGTGGGCTGCAATGTAAGCCGGTAGAGTATTATACCGTCAGTAATGGACGAGTTGTGTCCTGCAGACTGACGTCACGATCATGTGTTGCAGCTGTGCGTGTGAAATCAGTGGGGTAGCGCTGGCAGACCACTTACATTATACGAAGCTAAAAATATTAATAACTAATAAAGGAAAAACCTGAGGAACGTCATATTTGATGTATATCCTTCTGTTGTGAAAACAAACAAGATGTCAAAGTCTGACATCAAAAATAGTTTTATTTTGGAAATTAGTAAAATTCCAAAAAAACAGTGATTTTCTGACAGTCAAGAATTTAAATAAATACAGTGATATAGTTCACCTTCAGTGACTATGTACGATGAGCTGGTAACACTTTCAGTGTTCATATATAAATTTGGAAAGTTTTTAGTTTCAGAAAACCTAACTTTTCTATAATAATAATTTCAAGAATTCTAAGTCAATATGTGTATTGTGTGTTAGGTTGCGTGTGAATGAGAATGCGTGCGTGAGAGTATGTGGGACGTTCGGCATTATTAAAAAAATCATTCATGTAATTCTCTACAGGAACTGGCAAGTGTTCCAACTGTAACGTGGGAACGAATCCAGTAGTGGTTCCCGTACTAGTGAATGTCGGATGTCCAAGTATGTATGCTTATGTGAAGGGAAAGCAAAACATTCGCGACTACGTAATAAATTTCCAGATGTAAAGCTTAAATTTCATTGTTTTTTTATTTAATTAGAGAGTTTTATGTTAATTTGAGACATCAATGAGCCTAGAGAAGTGGTTGGTGCTTGCTAGATTTTGGCGCGAGCTGCGCCCTAGAAGTGAGTTCTCATTGGTCGTAAGTGCTGACAGCCAATGAGAAGCGAGACGGTTGGCCGCCTAGCGAGGAGATATAGTTTTGAGTAGTGGGAGAGTGAGAAAGAGTCGCGAGATAGCTTTGATTGGAGGCGGTTATGCTGGATGTTACTTTTCGCATTATGTGTAAGATGAAGTCTTGGGATGACTTCCGCGTTGTGGTCCAGTGTTAATGGTAGGTATCTGGTAGTTACCAGAAACTGTTTATGAAAACTTTAGAGTGTTCTGACAATTCGTTGCGACGAAAATCGCGAGTGAACTTTGAATTATATAGTGTGGCGGTACTGAGTATATTCTTACTGAGTATTTAATGGCGAGCATAAACTTTAACTAAAGACAACCACTGAATATCGTGTGCAGAAGTAATTGGTCGATCATTGACTGTGTTACAAGTAATTGGTTTCGGAATTTGGGAAGGTAAAAGTTCTGGCTGTTTTAGGTATGGTGATAACTGTGAGCAGAAACTTTAGTAATTTTCGTAAATGTGTGCTGATGAACTTGTTTAACGGCAATAAAGATCTATTTAAGGTTTAAATTTGAACTTCATGTTTAAAGTACGAGTGACATCCCTTTTCCGAATCATTTCTCAAAGTACACAGGAAATTTTCAGAAAATTTGACTTATAGCGGCCTCCGGCGTGTAGCTATGAGGTTACAGTTTCCTCAACACTGCTTTTCTGTGATCTCGTAAGTAGCTGCAGTCATGAGTTTTACGTGCGAAGATCTACCGCTGTAAAGAGGTAGGTGAACAAAAATTATAAACGAAATTGCATTGCAGCAGCAACGTATAATCCGTCGCAATTGGTGCATTGCACGCACGCACGTAAAAATCCGTCGCAGGATACTCGCCCTCGAACGCCTTCACGTCCCGTGAGAGGACGCCTTTCCTCCAGCTCGAGGGATCGCCATTCTCTCTCTCTCTTTCCGCGGAAATTACCACCAGTCGCGTGCCAAAGAAAGAGATACGACGCCAACGATGTACTGTAGATACATACAACGATACGCACCTTACAAACCCCAACGGAGGGCATTTAGTGTCACGGTAGGCATTGCTCATAATATTCTACGTGTTTAAGACGCGAAGTTTTTGTGACTGTGTAAGTAATGAAAAGCGTACCTGTACCGGCCTTGAAAAACCCGCCAGTGCGAACGTCAGTTTCTGCGGTCACCGAGGAATGGCGCCAGCGTAACAATATAAGCAAATTAGGCGCCGCACCGGGAAGACTACACGGGACCAGCGCCCTATCCTGCGCTGGCATTAAGGTCGCCGACGACAGCGCTCGTAGGCCAGTTCGCCAGTGCAGATCGTCTCTTCAGTTCGGCAGCTCGGCTGCCGGCGTCGTAATTAGTTACGTCTGTGAGAACCAGCACAGCTGAAAAGGTAGTTCACTGCTGAGTTGACAAAGCATGTTATTTAGTGACTGGAAATGATTATCACAAGCTGCGACATGGTCGAAAACTGAACAGTGACCCGCATATAGAATAAATTTCCTTTACTTCACGTCTATGCTTATTACACTCTACATGACTGCTTCTCAAAAAAACAAGCAAATGTGTTTAGCTATTCAATTACAGCACTGTCTGCTGATATTCTGTAGTGTGGCCAGCTGACCTGGTCTGTCTCCTTCTTCCTAATGTACAAATTACTGCTATGACCTCCCGAGAAGTAACAGCACGATCTTAATAATGCAACAATCTATTTTTGGCAAGAAAAACACGGTGGTGATTACACAGATGATATACTCGCTGACACTGTGGACACTATCCACAACGACACACGATAAATCGTTAAAAAAGGTATAAGATTTCCATGATGGTCATTGAAAGTCTAAAAACTGCCTGTGTGTAAGGCAATTCTTCGTTCATTTTCATTTCTTATCCGATGTTGCCCTGGGTTTCTTGTAAATATCGAACACGGAAATGACCAACACTCTTATCTTCAAGACAATAGTGGCAACAGTATTCTGCGAGTTGATGTTACGAGTTGTTTAAACAGCTTCACGAGACCTTGCCTGCCTTAGATATTTGAACTGACTTATCTGGCAACCTTCCGATCTTGGAAACTGACCTGCGGCCGGGAGAGCGGTGTGATGACCACATGCCCCTCCATATCCGCATCCAGTGACGCCTATGGGCAGAGGATGACACGGCGGCCGGTCGGTAACCGTTGGGCCTCCATGGCCTGTTCGGGAGGAGTTTAGTTTAGTTAGCAACTTATAGGGCAAGGCTTGGGAAGTGATTTTAGATGCGGTCCGTATACTTATGAAAATTTGTATCGAGACTGTAACGGGACATCCTCCTCTAGTATCACTTCTCCTCAGCAGTAGTTTTCGATAACAGCATTATTTTTCGAATTTTGGACAGGTCAGTATTATCACAGCTGCTTTTTTTGAAAACTTTCACATAATTTTATACACAGTACGTTATATTTCAAACTAAAATTTATGAACAGGAACTGCTTTAATATGGACGTCATAATCGATGAGTACTAGTTCTGAATGTACATTTAAAATTACTTTTCTTTAGAAACATTTGAAATTACGAATTATTTGCCATACTTAAAATTTCGACTTAATTACGCAGTCTAATACTGTTTACTACGTTTATTTCAGGATTCATGTATGTGATAATAATCGAATGTAATAGAAATTCATTTGTCAAGAAAAACTGTAAATCCTCTGGAATATTGTTATTTCCGCTGAGTGAGACAATAGTAAGCATGCCTTTGATGTGATCCCACGTATTTTGTATTTTGTGTGAACAATGTAATTTCGGCTTTGTTAATGTGAAAAATTAAAACACTGTATGATATACTGAAATATGACAAAATATATTAACGCAACAACAAAAATTCTGCAACAACAATCTTCAAATTTATGTAGTTCAATTCAACCATGAGAACCTAAATTGTTAGAGCCAGTTCTTCTTGTCTAGGGGCTGACTCTTGAAGCTGAAATTCTAACTCTATGTGAAAAGATAAGTGAACTAGCAAGTTAATTCTAATCTTCACTCCTCTCAAATCTTCATAAAAGACTAAGTAGACAATAGCTGCAAGTTGGAAGGAGGGGATAGATTACAAGATCCAGAGGAAAAACCTCATATTCCTTACTAATTTTTTATTTTAATTTTCAATCACGAAACGATATGAAATAGAATAGGTAGCCATATTTGTAATCCAAAATCGAGGGAAAAGTTCCTATTCCTTACAAAATTCTTATTTCAATTTTTACTATCAAACTAATATGAAATACAACAGTTAGGCGTATTTGTATTGAAAAAAAACAGCAAAACTCATATTCTTCACTATTATTTATTTTATTTTCATTCAAAAAGAAAGGAAACACAATAAAGGCATATTTGTGTAAAAACTCAGTGGCAGAAATTACATCTGCGATCTCGAGCGATACTTGTTCAAAAAAATTCATTTTTGAAATTGAAATGTCACAAATGTATGCAGAGCCAAACATAGTTACCGGATATGTGTGTATTTTTTTGCAATTTTCATATTTTTCTGGAACACGTTTTCTCCTAAATTCTTCAGCGGATGCAGTTTTATATGTTTGTAAGGAAATCTCTTCCTCCAGCTGTGTTCTATCGATCTGTAATAAAGCTTTGAAAGGCAGAACAACTTCGCAGCCACATCCGTCCTTTCTGCGGCTGGAGAAACTTCAAAAGACGACTTTAAGAAACGCCACAGCTTCTCTATCTCTGAAACGTTTTGTAATCTTATCTTGCTTCAAATTCCTTCGTAAGATATGACATACGATTTGAGAATACTGGCATGTCTATTTCGGAATTATTTTTATATTCTTAAATTGTTGGAAAGTGAAATAATTCTTGACTCGCAATGCCTTTTTCAAACCTACTCATTTTATGACTGAAGGAAGACGCATTTCGTATGAAATCACATCTTAATTTCCACTTCCTTGTAGCTCTGTACCGAGCGCAGTTATATGTTTTAAAATGTCTTTCAAAAAAGCCACAGCTAGTGTACTGCTTTCGTTTGCTAGGAACTAAAAAAGATTTCTTGCTTCTAGTGAATCGAAGTTTCCTATGAAGGATGTTACTTCTTGTTTTATTTGCCAAAAACATTCAATCACTTGACCTTTACTTAGACAACTAACATTGACGTACTGCACTGCGCCGAATCATACTCAGAGAGACCTCAAAAAATTAATCAAGTTGACCAACCTGTCCATTACTTCTCTCAGAGTAACACTAAGTTTTCCGTGAAGTTCTGCGTGGCGAAAAATGCAGTGATAGGATAGCAACCCAGCATTCTTATCTTTCATTATCTTTTCTAGTCCTTATTTTGTTTCGATAATCGCTGGGTCCCGTCAGTTGAAACAGACATCATTTTATCATAACTAATGTTTGATTTTGTCATGAAGTCATTAAAAGTCAATGAAATACCTTGAAGTGTAGCAACAGCATCTTTTTTTTTCTTTAAAAAGTGCCACGAACAGTTCCACCATACACTTTTTTTACTATATCACGGCCGGCCGGAGTGGCCGTGCGGTTCTAGGCGAATCAGTCTGGAAGCGCCAGACCGCTACGGTCGCAGGTTCGAATCCTGCCTCGGGCATGGATGTGTGTGATGTTCTTAGGTTAGTTAGGTTTAAGTAGTTCTAAGTTCTAGGGGACTGATGACCTCAGCAGTTGAGTCCCATAGTGCTCAGAGCCATTTGAACCATTTTACTATCTCACGTCTGAAAATGGCTTCTGGTGTATTAAGTGTCCAACACATATACATCGCTGTTTCTTCAGATTTTTCTTGCTCGTTCATAAAGCGAACTAGGAAGGCTGTGCTTCTTTTATAAAAAGCGAGATACGCGTGGAGTATTTCTTAACGAACTTCATTTCAGAGGGGAAAATTTTTGTGAGACTGGTGATGAGACGTTTCATAGCGTCGCTTTAAATTGGCACTTCTAACAGGAGCGACAGCTCTATTGCATATGAGGCAATCTGGAAGATCTCCAGGCCTATCAGATAGCGTAAAACAACATTGTTCAGTCTACTCAGTCAAAGCTTCCTATTTTCACTATCAAACGCTTTTTAGGATTCGTATCGATGCAAACGAAACGTTATAATCCTCGATAATAACGAAACGCTCAGAACAACTACTGACGAAATGGTGATAAAATTTCTATACTTCATTTAGAATTGTTCTTTGTTTAAAAAAAAAAAAATACCGGCGTCTCTAAGCACTATGGGACTTAACATCTGAGGTCATCAGTCCCCTAGACTTAGAACTACTTAAACCTAACTAACCTAAGGCCATCACACACATCCATGCCCGAGGCAGGATTCGAACCTGCGACCGTGACCCCTTGATGCCTCGGAACGTATCCTACCAGCCGATTCCTCCTCCTAGTCAAGTTGTGCCACAAATTCCTCTTCTCCCCAGTTCTATTCAGTGCCTCCTCATTAGTTACGTGATCTACCCATCTAATCTTCAGCATTCTTATGTAGCGCCACATTTCAAAAGCTTCTGTTATCTTCCAATCTAAACTGTTTATTGTCTAAGTTTCACATCCATAACGGCTACACTCTAAAAAATGTTTTCAGAAAAGACTTCTCGATGTTAACAAATTTATCTTTTTCAGAAACGCTTTCTTTGCCATCGCCAGTCTACATTTTATATCCTCTCTACTTCACCATCCTCAGTTATTTTGCAGCCGAATAGCAAAACTCATCTACTATTTCAAGTGTCTAATTTCTTAATCTATTTCCCTCAGCATCATTTTATTTAATTCGAGTACATTCCATTATTCTCGTTTTGCTTTCTTTGATGTTCATCTTATACCATCCTTTCAAGACACTGTCCATTCTGTTCAACTGTTATTCCAAGTCCTTTGCTGCCCCTGACTGAATTACAATGTCATCGATAAACCGCAAGGTTTTTATTTCTTCTCCCTGGATGTTAATTCCTACTCCAAATTTTTCTTTGGTTTCCTTCACAGCTTGTTCAGTGTACACATTGAATAACATTGTGGATAGGCTACAACCCTGTCTCATTCCCTTCTCAACCACTGCTTCCCTTTCGTGCCTCTCGACTCTTAGACTGCCATCTGATTTCTGTACAAACTGTAAATAGCCTTTCGCTTCCTGTATTTGACCCATGCCAGCTTCAGAGTCTGAAATAGAGTATTCCAGTCCTTGTGCTATTCGTGGTAGCTTATCCGCATTCCTATTTCTTATTCATTATTGTACCTATTCCTGCATTATATTATTCCTACTTGATTTTGTATTTCTAACCCTGTATTCACCAGACCAGAAGTCCTGTTCCTCCTGTCACCGAACTTCACTAATTCCCACTGTATGTAAGTTTAACCTATCCATTTACCTTTTAAAATTTTCTAACCTACCTGTCCGATTTAGGGATCTGACATTCCACGCTCCGATCCGTAGAACGCCAGTTTTGTTTCTCCTGATAACACCGTCCTCCTGAGTAATCCTCGCCCGGAGATCCGAATGGGGGACTTTTTTACCTTCGGAATATTTTACCCAAGAGGACGCCATCATCATTTAATCATACAGTAAAGCTGTTCCAGGACCAACACAGCAACGCTGATTTGGTTGATGTTGCTCCTACAACTACTGAAAAGGCTGCTGCCCTTCTTCAGGGACCACACGTTTGTCTGGCCTCTCAACAAATACCCCTCCGTTGTGGTTGCACCTACGGTACGGCTATAAAGTTGTGTTCCAGCAGCCATTATTTCGTGTTCTTTCTGGAATGCCAGAACTAACATTGCGCCAGACTTTTGTCGATATATCGAATCTGCTAAAAATCAGGAGTTATTCGTACCAGGCACAGTCATGCAACTTTTGTCAGGAATATAGTTGACGTTGTTTCCTGCAGACGTTTGTTTCTTTTACCAGATCATAATATGATAAAAAAGCTGCGAGATAGATTTATTCTTAATTTAATCGTGTACTCTTTGCTTTATGAGTCACACCTCGACTGGCAAAACATGACTGTCACAGTGAAATGAACTTTTATTTACGCGGAAAGATGCATATTTTACGGCTCCGGTGATGTTGTTTCTATACTAGTAAACACTACTTTTAAGGATCTTTTATATTAGTGAAGGTCCATAAATTACGTGAGCTAAAAATGGGAGGAGGGGGAGCCTCCAGCAAAGTCTCAATAATTCTCATTTAAATCGAAAGGCGTAGTGAAAATGTGACGTCAAATTTTTAATTCGTAGAATATACAGTGAAGAGCCAAAGAAACTGGTACACCTGGCTAATATCGTGTAGGGCTCCCGCGAGAAATCAGAAGTGCAGCAATACAACGGCCATGGGCCCTATTAATGTCTGCTAGTACTGGAGGGAACTGACATCATTAATCCTGCACGGACGTCCATACATCAGTAAGATTACGAAGGGGTGAAGATCTCTTCTGAACAGCACGTTGCAAGGCATCCAAGATAAGCTCAATAATATTCATGTTCGGGGACTCTGTTGACCAGCAGAAGTGTTTAAACTCAGGAGAGTGTTCCAGGAGCCACACTGCAGCAGTTCTGGACGTGTGGGGCGTTGCATTGCCCTGCTCGAATTACCCAAGTCTGTCATAATGCACAATGAACATGAATGGATGCAGGTGGTCAGACAGGATGCTTATGTACGTGTCACCTGTCAGAGTCGCATGTAGACGTATCAGCGGCCCCATATCCCTCCACCTGCACACACCCCACACCACTACAGAGCCTCCACCATCATGGACCCTGCTGACATGAGTGGTCCACGGATTCATAAGTTATCTCCAAACCCGTGCACGTCCATCCGCTTGATATAATATGAAACGAGACTCGTCCGACCAGGCAACATGTCTCCAGTCATCAACAGTCCAACGTCGGTGCTGACGGACCCAAGCGAAGCTTACAGCTTTGTGTCGTGCAGTCATCAAGGGTACACGAGTGGGCCTTCGGCTCAGAAAGCCCATATCGGTGATGTTTCCTTGAATGGTTCGCACGCTAACAATTCTTGACGGCCCAACAATGAAATCTGTAGAAATTTGAGGAAGGGTTGCTGTTCTGTCACGTTGAAGGATTCTCTTCAGCAGTCGTTAGTCCTGTTCTTGCCGGATCTTTCTCTGGCCGCAGCGATATCGAAGATTCGATGTTTTACCAGATTCTGGTATTCGCGGTACAATCGTGCAAAGCTCGTAGTGGAAAATCCTCACTTCGTCGATACCTCAGAGATGGTGTGTCCCATCGTTCGTGCGCCGACTGTAACAGCACGTTCAGACAGGCTTAAATCCTGATAACCTGCCATTGTAGCAGCAGTAACCGATCTAACAACTGCGCCAGACACTTGTTGTTTTCTATAGGCGTTGACGACCGCAGTGCCGTATTCTGCCTGTGTACATATCTCTGTATTTAAATACACAGGCTTAAATCTTGATAATCTGCCATTGTAGCAGCAGTAACCAATCTAACAACTGCGCCAGACACTTGTTGTCTTCTATAGGCGTTGCCGACCGCAGTGCCGTATTCTGCCTGTGTACATATCTCTGTATTTGAATACACATGCCTATACAACTTTCTTTGGCGATTCAGTACAGAAGTACATTATTATAATGGATGACATTTTGTTTTATAAAATTAGTCCCGAGGATAGACAACACTTAGGTGTCCATAAACCTGTATGGGCTCTCTAAGCTCAACTGAATGTTTTACTAGTATGCATGGCCGGGAGTTCCAGATTTGAAACAAGTGCCACATAAGTGTCATATTTCATTCGCGTGCATCCCTTTCTGGTCGGTCGAAATCACTATGTCAATCGGTGAGTCATTTGTGATATCAAGCCGATGGTGTTGTGTGTATTTTGATACTGATTCGTGTTGAGCACATCAAAAAAAGTTTGGCATCACCACGGTTCCGAGAGTTCCGGAACCTGTACCGAAAATATGAATAGAGATTAACATAAACATCATTTCCGCCCTTTTTATTGCTCATGAAAACCATACACTGCATATTCTACTATCACACAGCGAGACCTTCGGAGGTGGTGTCCAGATTGCTGTGAACACCGGTACCTCGAATACCCAGTAGCACGTTCTCTTGCACATGAATGCCTGTATTCGTCGTGGCATACTATCAAAAAGTTCATCAAGTCAGTGTTGGTCCACATTGTTCCACTCCTCAACGGCAATTCGGAGTGGCTCCCTCGGAGTGGTTGGTGGATCACGTAGTCCATAAACAGCCCTTTTCAATCTATCACAGGCATGTTCGATAAGGTTCATGTCTGGAGAATATGCTGGCCACTATAGTTGAGCGATGTCGTTATCCTGAAGGAAGTCATTCACAAGATGTGCACGATGGGGGCGCGAATTGTTGTCCATGAAGACGAATTCCTCGCCAATATGCTGCCGTTAAGGTTGCTCTATCAGTCGGAGGATGGCATTCACGTATCGTACAGCCGTTACGGCGTCTTCCATGACCATCAGCGGCGTACGTCGGCCCCACATAAAGCCACCCCTAACAGCAAGGAAACTCCACCTTGCTGCACTCGCTGGACAGTGTGTCTAGGGCGTTCAGTCTGACCGGGTTGCCTCCTAACACGTCTCCGACGATTGTCTGAGGGCATAGGCGACACTCATCGGTGAAGAGAACGTGAGGGCAATCCCGAGAGTTCCATTCGGGATATTGTTGGGCTCATCTGCCGCGCCGCATGGTGTCGAGGTTGCAAAGATGGACCTCGCCATGGACGTCTGGAGTGAAGTTGCGCATAATGCAGCCTATTGCGCATAGTTTGAGTCGTAACACGACGTCCTGTGGCTGCACGAAAAGCATTATTCAACATGGTGGCGTTGCTGTCAGGGTTCCTCCGAACCATAATCCGTAGGTAGTGGTCATCGACAGCAGTAGTAGACCTTGGACGGCCTAAGCGAGACATGTCATCGACAGTTTCTGTCTCTCTGTATCTCCTCCATGTCCGAACAACATCGTTTTGGTTCATTCCGAGAAGCCAGGACATTTCCCTTGTTGAGAGCCCTTCCTGGTACAAAGTAACAATGCGGACGCGATCGAACCGCGGTATTGACCGTCTAGGCATGGTTGAACTACAGACAACAGGAGCCGTGTACCTTCTTCCTGGTGGAATAACTGGAACTGATCGGCTGTCTGAACCCCTCCGTCTAATAGGCGCTGCTCATGCATGGTTGTTTACATCTGTGGTCGGGCTGAGTGACATCTCTGAACAGTCAAAGCGTGTGTGTCTGTGATACAATATCCACAGTCAACGTCTGTCCTCATGAGCTGTGGGCACTGGGTTGATGCAAAACGTTTTTTGATGTGTGTATTTACAATGCGCATGTTAAGCAGGATTCCGAGAAGTCGAAACAATCGTACTAGCAAGAAGTTAATGGTTCGTGGAAGGACGCTATGCCTAAGTTTAGCGACAACAATTCGCTTCGTGATCATATGAATCAAGAGCGTGGAAAGCGACGTAATCATATCGTTCAAAAGAATGTACGAAGTTGTGGTATTTCACCTGCAAAATAAGCAACAGTTCAGTTTCGGAGCCTGGGGAACACGATGAGAAATACTGGGTGATGAAAAAGTCAGTATAAATTTGAAAACTTAGTAAACTACAGACTATTGTATATAGAGAGGTAAAAATTGACACACGTGCTTGGAATGACATGGGGTTTTATTAGAACCACCCCTTGTTGCTAGACGCATGAAAGATCCGTTGCGCGCGTCGTTTGGTGTTGATCGTGTGCTCAGCCGTCTCTTTCGTCATGCTTGGCCTCCCAGGTCCCCAGACCTCAGTCCGTGTGATTATTGGCTTTGGGGTTACCGGAAGTCGCAGGTGTATCGTGATCGACCGACATCTCTAGGGATGCTGAAAGACAACATCCGACGCCATTGTCTCACCATAACTCCGTACATGCTTTACAGTGCTGTTCACAACATTATTCCTCAACTACAGCTATTGTTGAGGAATGATGATGGACATATTGAGCATTTCCTGTAAAGAACATCTTTGCTTTGTCTTACTTTGTTATGCTAATTATTCCTATCTGATCAGATGCAGCGCCATCTGTCGGACATTTTTTGAACTTTTGTATTTTTTTGGTTCTAATAAAACCCCATGTCATTCCAAGCATGTGTGTCAATTTGTACCTCTCTATCTACATTATTCCGTGATTTATTCAATTTTCAAATTTATACTGACTTTTTGATCACCTTGTAGTTAGCATCGTTCCTGTGTGGCAAGCTCTGACAATGTATCTCAAACATGCTGGCCCTTTTTGAATACCATACGATTGCCACTGCTCACGTCTTTTCAAGAATGATCAAACTATCCAGCGTACATACTGCAAGACTTCTGGAATCTACATTGCTTTGAGTGTGAAGCTGCAGAAAGATAGGTTGACGCTGCTGGCAACCCCGCGAGCACCTGTGGTCTCATGTCGGACGAAGGAGGCTTTTTGTGCCGTGGGCAATGGGCTGCGGTAGGTGCACGTGGAGGCTGTAGTGACGTGTAATGACTGTCTTACTGTACTACCAAAACACATGGATGCCATCTGTCCAATCTCTGAAATAGAGGAAGAACATGAACTTCCATGGAGTGATTGAAAAATTAGGGAACGTGGTGTCGCAGCCTATTTTGTATTTACTTGTTTGCAAACACCGCGATACGTAGAAAGCCATTTCGCTACTTTCAAGACAGTTAATTTAATTAAACTCGTTGTAATGCACATTAAACCTAGTTATAAGTTTCACCCCTAATTAAATAAAAAAAATGTAGTAATAGAAGATATGATTTAGGTATGAGGTGTAGAAGTATGAAACCGGAATTTCCCTATAGATGGTGTTAGCCGTCAGTGTACGGCCCGTGAGACAGCGTCTGCAGCATCATCTGCTGACGACGAAGGTCAACACACAGCAACGCAAGTTCCATACATTGGTATCTGTTTCAAAGACGTAAACATGCCGAGTTTTGTGCCTACAAACTGCGACTTGCGGCCAGCATTGGTTTTCTTTTATTTGAAGAAAACTGCTGCAGAATCGTATAGAATGCTTGTCGAAGCTTTCGGCGAACATGCTCTTGGGGAAACAGTGTTTCGAGTGGTTCAAAAATCTCAAAACTGGTGATTTTGACGTGAGAAATGACGAACGCGGGAAACCGCCGAAGAAGTTCGAAGACAACGAATTGCCGGCCAAATTGGATCAAGATGATACTCGAACTCAACAGAAACTCAACAGAAACTCGCAGAACAATTGAATGTGAAGCAGGCCGGCCGGAGTGGCCGAGCGGTTCTACATCTACATCTACATTTATACTCCGCAAGCCACCCAACGGTGTGTGGCGGAGGACACTTTACGTGCCACTGTCATTACCTCCCTTTCCTGTTCCAGTCGCGTATGGTTCGCGGGAAGAACGACTGTCTGAAAGCCTCCGTGCGCGCTCTAATCTCTCTAATTTTACATTCGTGATCTCCTCGGGAGGTATAAGTAGGGGGAAGCAATATATTCGATACCTCATCCAGAAACGCACCCTCTCGAAACCTGGCGAGCAAGCTACACCGCGATGCAGAGCGCCTCTCTTGCAGAGTCTGCCACTTGAGCTTATTAAACATCTCCGTAACACTATCACGGTTACCAAATAACCCTCTGACGAAACGCGCCGCTCTTCTTTGGATCTTCTCTATCTCCTCCGTCAGACCGATCTGGTACTGATCCCACACTGATGAGCAATACTCAAGTATAGGTCGAACGAGTGTTTTGTAAGCCACCTCCTTTGTTGATGGACTACATTTTCTAAGCACTCTCCAAATGAATCTCAACCTGGTACCCGCCTTACCAACAATTAATTTTATATGATCATTCCACTTCAAATCGTTCCGCACGCATACTCCCAGATATTTTACAGAAGTAACTGCTACCAGTGTTTGTTCCGCTATCATATAATCATACAATAAAGGATCCTTCTTTCTATGTATTCGCAACACATTACATTTGTCTATGTTAAGGGTCAGTTGCCACTCCCTGCACCAAGTCCTATCCGCTGCAGATCTTGCTGCATTTCGCTACAACCTTCTAATGCTGCAACTTCTCTGTATACTACAGCATCATCCGCGAAAAGCCGCATGGAACTTCCGACACTATCTACTTGGTCATTTATATATATTGTGAAAAGCAATGGTCCCATAACACTCCCCTGTGGCACGCCAGAGGTTACTTTAACGTCTGTAGACGTCTCTCCATTGATAACAACATGCTGTGTTCTGTTTGCTAAAAACTCTTCAATCCAGCCACACAGCTGGTCTGATATTCCGTAGGCTCTTACTTTGTTTATCAGGTGACAGTGCGGAACTGTATCGAACGCCTTCCGGAAGTCAAAAAAAATTGCATCTACCTGGGAGCCTGTATCTAATATTTTCTGGGTCTCATGAACAAATAAAGCGAGTTGGGTCTCACACGATCGCTGTTTCCGGAATCCATGTTGTTTTTGGAAACCCAGAATCTGCTCTGTAGGAATCGACATGATACTCGAGCAAAAAACATGTTCTAAAATTCTACAACAGATCGACGTCAGAGATATAGGTCTATAGTTTTGCGCATCTGCTCGACGACCCTTCTTGAAGACTGGGACTATCTGTGCTCTTTTCCAATCATTTGGACCCCTCCGTTCCTCTAGAGACTTGCGGTACACGGCTGTTAGAAGGGGGGCAAGTTCTTTCGCGTACTCTGTGTAGAATCGAATTGGTATCCCGTCAGGTCCAGTGGACTTTCCTCTATTGAGTGATTCCAGTTGCTTTTCTATTCCTTGGACACTTATTTCGATGTCAGCCATTTTTTCGTTTGTGCGAGGATTTAGAGAAGGAACTGCAGTGCGGTCTTCCTCTGTGAAACAGCTTTGGAAAAAGGTGTTTAGTATTTCAGCTTTACGCGTGTCATCCTCTGTTTCAATGCCATCATCATCCCGTAGTGTCTGGATATGCTGTTTCGAGCCACTTACTGATTTAACGTAAGACCAGAACTTCCTAGGATTTTCTGTCAAGTCGGTACATAGAATTTTACTTTCGAATTCACTGAACGCTTCACGCATAGCCCTCCTTACGCTAACTTTGACATCGTTTAGCTTCTGTTTGTCTGAGAGGTTTTGCTGCGTTTAAACTTGGAGTGGAGCTCTCTTTGCTTTCGCAGGAGTTTCCTAACTTTGTTGTTGTACCACGGTGGGTTTTTCCCGTCCCTCACAGTTTTACTCGGCACGTACCTGTCTAAAACGCTAGGCGCTACAGTCTGGAACCGCGCGACCGCTACGGTCGCAGGTTCGAATCCTGCCTCGGGCATGGATGTGTGTGATGTCCTTAGGATAGTTAGGTTTAAGTAGTTCTAGGGGACTGATGACCTGAGAAGTTAAGTCCCACAGTGCTCAGAGCCATTTGAACCATTTTTTGAATGTGAAGCAGAAAGCCATTTCTCTTCGGTTGAAAGCTATGGGAAAGGTGTAGAATGTGGGAAAATGGGTTCCGCATGAACCGAATGAAAGACAGCAGGCAAATGGAAAGACCACTTTTGAAACGCTGCTCGCCAGACACAAAAGAAAGTCATTTATCCGTCTAATAGTGGCAGGTGATGAAATATGGATATATTTTGAGAATCCTAAGTGTCATAAATCATGGATGAATTCAGGCAAACCATCGAAATCCATTGTAAGACCAAACCGTTTTGGAAGGAGGACACTGCTCCGGGTTTGGTGGAATCAGGAGGATGTCATATATTATGAGTTGCTAAAATCTGGTGGAACAGTCAGCACTGATCGCTACCTACAGCAAATGGTCGACTGAAATCGAGCATTACGTAAAAAACGAACGGAATATGCAAAAGGCAACACAAAGTCATATTGCTCCATGATTACGCCCCATCACACAAAGCAAAACGGGTCAGAGAGACTCTCGAGGCGTTCAGTTGGGAAATACTAGGGCATGCAGCTTATTCTCCAGAACTGGCTCCGTCCGATTAGCATCTATTTGCATCGCTGGGACACGATCTCGCTGAACAACCCTTTAATTCGTATGAAAACGTACGAAAATGGTTCGCTGAATGGTTTGCTTCAAAAGAAGTAGTGGTTTTCTTTTGTGTGTGTGTGTGTGTGTGTGTGTGTTGGCATTTACAGCCTGCCGGAGAGATGGGAGAAATGTATAAATAACAATGGAGATTCTTTTGAATAACATATTGTTTATCAGTTTCAAACAATAGACGTGTAATTATTGCAACCAAATTCCGGTTTCATATTTCTACACCTGGTTTCTTTAGTGGGGTGATGCTATAACATGAACATATCAAATAAATTTAACTATTAAAATTTACAGAGTAACCGTCACGTGGCCCGGGGGGGGGGGGGGGTGAGGCGGAGGAAGTACACACATTAGAATCTCATCAAGGAAGGGTGGAGAGTCCAAATTAAAAAGAGATACCTCGGGCGTCCCGCTAGGCCCCTAATAGTGCTGGTATACCACAGATAAGCTTTTCATTTTTACTATACACTCGGGAACTGAAGGTTGCAGGAGGCTACTTTCACATAAACTCAGCCATTCGGTATAATAACGGAACCACCACAAAGCAAAACGCCATAATTTAATAGCGGGTTTCTCCCGGTGTTCCCCGGAGCATAATTCCTTCCTTACACCTGGAAATAATATACAATGAGTTCCCTCCGTCAATTTACCATCCCGCCGCTTCATGTACAGGGAATAGGCAAAATAATGTGAACAGTGGTAGTAATGGGATGGTTGTGTTGGACGGTCAACAAAGCAGGTAAGGTACGCGTCGCGCTGGACTGTGCGTGTTCTGTACGGACTAGGCATCAGTGTAGGCTGTTTACGAGTAGTGCACATTTCCTATTCGCATTTAGAAGCCGAAGTCGACGTGCAATGAGAGATCTAACAGAGTTCCAAAGAGGGCAGATTCTGCGGACCCAATTAGCTGGAGCATCAGTAACCAAGACAGCCAATTTATTGAATGTTTGAAGAGCAACTGTTTCAACAGTCATGACAGCCTACATAGAACATGGAAAGACATAATCGTGTAAAGGTAATACTGGGCGTACATCAAAACTAAGTGACAGAGAGCTCCGTACACTATCACTAATTGTGTCAAAACAACACAAAACTACTCCTGTTAAAGTGACTGCAGAGCTCAACAGGCATCTTCGAGACCCCGTATCTATAGTTACTATCCGCCGAGAACTCCAGAAAGCGAATATTCATGGACAAGCTGCTATACCGAAAACCTAAGTGACGACAACCAACGCAAAGAAACGTAAAACATGGTGTCAGGAATATAAATCCTGGACGACTGGTTAGTGGAAACACGTCTTATGGTCCAATGAGTCAACGTTTTCGTTATTTCCAACATCGGCCCGAATTTACGTCTGGAGAACTCCAAAGAAGCCTACAATCCTGATTCTTTAATTTCAACGCTTAAACATGGATGTGAAAGTGCGATGGTGTGGGCAGCTGTGTCATGGTATTTTGCTGGTCCCATCACTACTCTCAAAGGCCGCGTTACAACCAAAGATTATGTGAACAGTTTAGGTGGTCAGGTGCACCCCAGCAGGCCACTTCGGCCGAGCGGTTCTAGGTGCTTCAGTCCGGAACCGCGCTGCTGCTACGGTAGCAGGTTCGAATCCTGCCTCTGGCATGGATGTGTATGATGTCCTTAGGTTAGTTAGGTTTAAGTAGTTCTAAGTCTAGGGGATTGATGTTAAGTCTCATAGTCCTTAGAGCCATTTGAATCATTGAGGTGCACCCCATGATCAAATGTTGTTCCCATCAATGATGCTATATTTCAGGACGACAATGCACCCATTCACACAGCCAGGACAATACATTCGGGGTATGAGAAACATGCAAGTGAACTGCAGCGTTTTCCCTGGACAGCACACCCCGGACTTTAACATTTCGAACCCTCGTGGACGGTATTGGAGCGCAGACACCGGAGCAGATTTCCGTCTCCCTCGTAACTACAGGAGTTAGAAAAGGTTCTGATCGAAGAGTGGCATTGCATTCCATTGGAGTCTATTCAGTCATTATATTCCAGTATTCCAAGAAGAATCGCAGCTGTATTAAGGGCAAATCGGAGTCCAACGCCTCATTACACTACTGGCCACCAAAATTGCTATACCAAGAAGAAAGGCATATGATAAACGGGTATTCATTGGACAAATGTATTATACTAGAACTGACTTGTGATTACATTTTCATGCAATTTGGGTGCATAGATCCTGAGATATCAGTACCCAGAACAATCACCTCTGGCCGTAATAACGGCCTTGATACGCCTGGGCATTGAGTCAAACAGAGCTTGGATGGCGTGTGCAGGAACAGCTGCCCATGCAGCTTCAACACGATACCGCAGTTCATCAAGTGTAGTGACTGGCATATCGTGACGAGCCAGTTACTCGGCCACCATTGACCAGACGTTTTCAATTGGTGAGAGATCTGGAGAATTTTCTGGCCAGGGCAGCAGTCGAACATTTTCTGTTTCCACGAAGGCCCGTAAAGGACCTGCAACATGCGGTCGTGCATTATCCTGCTGAAATGTAGGGTTTCGCAGGGTTCGAATGAAGGGTAGAGCCACGGGTCGTAACACATCTGAAATGTAACGTCCACTGTTCAAAGTGCCGTCAATGCGAACAAGAGGTGACCGAGACGTGTAACCAATGGCACCCCATACCATCACGCCGGGTGATAACGCCAGTATGGCGATGACGAATACACACTTCCAATGTGTATGCACCGCGATGTTGCGAAACACGGATGCGACCATCATGATGCTGTAAACAGAACCTAGATTCATCCGAAAAAATGACGTTTTGCCATTCGTGCATCCAGGTTCGTCGTTGAGTACACCATCGCAGGCACTCCTGTCTGTGATGTAGCGTCAAGGGTAACCGCAGCCATGGTCTCCGGGCTGATAGTTCATGCTGCTGCAAACGTCGTCGAACTGTTCGTGCAGATAGTTGTTGTCTTGCAAACGTCCCCATCTGTTGACTCAGGGATCGAGACATGGCTGCACGATCTGTTACAGCCATGCGGATAAGATGCAAGTCATCTCGACTGCTAGTGATACGAGGCCGTTGGGATCCAGCACGGCGTTCCGTATTACCCTCCTGAATCCACCGATTCCATATTCTACTGACAGTCATTGGATCTCGATCAACGCGAGCAGCAATGTCGCTATACGATAAACCGGAATCGCGATAGGCTACAATCCGACCTTTATCAAAGTCGGAAACGTGATGGTACGCATTTCTCCTCCTTACACGAGGCATCACACCAAAGTTTCACCAGGCAACGCCGGTCAACTGCTGTTTGTGTTTGAGAAATTGGTTGGAACTTTCCTCATGTCAGCACGTTGTAGATGTCGCCGGCGCCAACCTTGTGTGAATGCTCTGGAAAGCTAATCATTTGCATATCACAGCATCGTCTTCCTGTCGGTTAAATTTAGCGTCTGTAGCTCGCCATCTTCGTGGTGCAGCAATTTTAATGGCCAGTCGTGTAATAAACCATTCCCACGTAACTACAGGCGTTCACATTATTTTGCCTATCCCCTGTATGACCCCTCACGTCGTGCTGTCGCGCCTCGGCGCAGCCACTGCCCGCATCATTCAGACTTACGGCCGCCCACGTCAGAGTAGTCCTAACTGCCCGTGCCACCGCCACACTCCTTCATCCCGACATGCTTCCCGCCTGCTTACTGTTCTGGTTGGTTGTCTCAGCAACTCCGTAAGACCAAGTTGGAGCCAGGCTCACGCGCAGCCTCCCTACTCCTGGCTGATTATCTGCTATAGCTGTTGTTGGAAGCCAGAGATATCACTTCGAATAGGAATGCAGCACTTTGTGGCTAAAACCACACACACATCAGTCTTGGATTCGTAATCGGCGCCTGATGTCCCGGAGCATCTACGGTTCCGTAACATCGTTGCTAACATTACTGTGGACGGATTTATACTAAATCAAATGGTTCAAATGGCTCTGAGCACTATGGGACTTAACATTTGTGGTCATCAGTCCCCTAGAACTTAGGTTAGTTAGGTTTAAGTAGTTCTAAGGGCATCACACACATCCATGCCCGAGGCAGGACTCGAACCTGCGACCGTAGCAGTCGCGCGGTTCCGGACTGAGCGCCTAGAACCGCTAGACCACCGCGGCCGGCGGATTTGTACTGCTTTGCCCGGTCGAACTGCGCTTTTGTATCTAACCGCTTGAGTAACCCTGCCTTCGGTCTTCACCACGCTGCTGCAGACTACACCCTCCATCACCGGGGAACGTTATCCAGCGAGACATTATTCTCCCTGCGGCCTAGGTGCCATATCCGTCGATAGCACATTTCTCGGTTCTGAATCCAATAGTGGCGGATAGTGGGCTACACCTTCCGGCGAAGGTCCAACTAAATGAATCGCCACAGTGGATATCATTGTTGCCCCATCTTCTACATGCTATTTTCTGCTGCAAGTGCATTTCGCACAAGTGTTGATGGGTGCTTATGGATGAAGGTTCCTACTCGGTACGTTATCATTTCTTCAAACTGTATTGTAAGACAACTTTAGTCTCGAGAACCGTGGCCAGCTGTCTGTGGCTTCAACGACCGGGTTCGTCACAGGTTTTTATCCAAGGCAATATATTTCTTCCACTTAAGATGAAGATACTCCATACATCGTAAGAACAAACCTCATGTAAACATGGCACTATGTATTCTTCCGCTTTTCCTGGAACCTCATTGGGTTTCGTTTCACGTGGAGCAGAAGCCAAGCTGTCCCGAGTACAGTCAAGGACGATAACGAGGTTAAGTTTTATGCTGTGCGTTACGCATACATTGACTCAGCATTAAAACGGGACAACAGCTTTACCAGCGCATTTAACTTGGAATGCAGAGGCCGGCCACCTGGTCCAATTAACCTGCAGTGATGTGAACAGTTGCAATAAATACGAAAAAAGAGACGAGCAGAGAACAATGTCGACTTGAATGTCATTTAACTAACGAACAGAAGGAAATAATGGTGAAACTCAGGCGATACGCTGTTTAGGTGATCTGCTGGGAAACACAACATGCTCTTGAACTTAGCTAACATAGTACTGTAATTAAAAACGAGAGTGATGAAAATTCCTGACTTTAACAAGGCTAATTTTTCTGTATAACCTACATTCGGCGTAAAAGTGCATTGTTGGGATTTCACGTTGTGTTTAAACATTGAAGGCACTGAAGGTATTACAGTCAGTCGCCTGATAACCTCCGAACTTGTTCCATATCGGGCTCCGAGGAATGCGGTACATTTAAGTGCTACTAGGTTGATAACGAGGCGATCAGAAAAAGAATCTAAAGTCACGAAAATGTCCACATTGCCTCCTCCTCTTTTATGACGTGCTGTCCTGCAATTCGCTAACGCTCGGCAGTGACGAGCACAAAGCTTCGTGCACTAGTTCCAGCGAGTTTGGCAGCTTAAATGTCTTGTTATTTCCCGAGATATATCCGTTGACTTGGCCCCAGATCAATTCTATTGGGTTCAGATTGCATTGTTAAGTTGACAACTGTAAAACGGCAGCATTTGTACAGTGTGCTCGAATCCTTGAAAATTTGTGTTTCTGCGACGCTTATCACTCTGGCTCGTGTGAGACCACATCTGTCATACAAAACAATGGGCATACTCAGACAAAGAGTAATTGATTTTTCATTTTTTCCAAAAAATTTAATTGTGTAATGTTTCCTCAGCTTCAAAATCTTTAACGATCTTTTATAATATGTCAATATTAAAAACGTCTACACTACTGGCCACTAAAATTGCTACACCAAGAAGAAATGCAGATGATAAACGGGTATTCATTGGACAAATATATTATACTAGAACTGACATGTGATTACATTTTCATGCAATTTGGGTGCATAGATCCTGAGAAATCAGCACCCAGAACAATCACCTCTGGCCGTAATAACGGCCTTGATACGCCCGGGAACTGAGTGAAACAGACCTTGGATGGCGTGTACAGGTACAGCTGCCCATGCAGCTACGACAGCCGGCCGGTGTGGCCGAACGGTTCTAGGCGCTTCAGTCTGGAACTGCGCGACCGCTACGGTCGCAGGTTCGAATCCTGCCTCGGGCATGGATGTGTGTGATGTCCTTAGGTTAGTTTGGTTTAAGTAGTTCTAAGTTCTATGGGACTGATCACCTCAGATGTTAAGTCCCATAGTGCTCAGAGCCATTTGAACCATTTGAACCAGATTCGACACGATACCACAGTTCATAGTGACTGGTGTATTGTGATGAGCCAGTTGCTCTGTATCCAGTAAGGCCCGTACAGGAGCTGCAACATACGGTCGTGCGTTATCCTGCTGAAATGTAGGGTTTGGCAGGGATCGAATGAAAGGTAGAGCGACGGGTCGTAACACACTGGAAATGTAACGCCCACTGTTCAAAGTGCCATCAATGCGAACAAGAGGTGACCGAGGCGTGTAACCAATGGCACCCCATACCATCACGCCAGGTGATACGCCAGTATGACGATGACGAATACATGCTTCCAATGTGCGTTCGCCGCGATGTCGTCAAACACGGATGCGACCATCATGATGCTGTAAACAGAATCTGGATTCATCCGAAAAAATGGCGTTTTGCCATTCGTACACCCAGGTTCTTCCATCACATGCGCTCCTGTCTGTGATGCAGCGTCAAGGGTAACCGCAGCCATGGTCTCCATGCTGCTGCAAATATCGTTGAACTGTTCGTGCAGATAGTTGTTGTCTTGCAAACGTCCCCATCTGTTGACTCAGGGATCGAGGCGTTGCTGCACGATCCGTTACAGCTATGCGGAAAAGATGCCTGTCATCTCGACTGCTAGTGATATGCCGCCGTTGGGATCCAGTACGGCGTTCCTCATTACACACCTGAATCCACCGATTCCATATTCTGCTAGCAGTCATTGGATCTCGACCAACGCGAGCAGCAATGTCGCGATACGATAAACCGCGATCGCGATAGGCTACAATCCGACCTTTATCAAAGTCGGAAACGTGATGGTACGCATTTCTCCTCCTTACACGAGGCATCACAACAACGTTTCACCAGGCAACGCCGGTCAACTGCTGTTTGTGTTTGAGAAATCGGTTGGAAACTTTGCTCATGTCAGCACGTTGTAGGTGTCGCTACCGGCGCCAACCTTGTGTGAATGCTCTGGAAAGCTAATCATTTGTATATCACAGCATCTTCTTCCTGTCGGTTAAATTTCGCGTCTGTAGCACGTCATCTTCGTGGTGCAGGAATTTTAAATTAATTTGAAATGAAAACCTGAATTCTGCGTGTGATATGTAATTAGGAACTAGAACACGTATATTTTTTGAAAAATGATGATTAAGTAAGTGTTAATTACCACATACTCGATAAATCCCATTTTGTTATCTGAATGTGTTCTATATTGTTCGTTGAATTGGTTCGGTGTGGACGTCCAATGACAGCCGTTTTGGTTGTTCGTGGATCAGTTCGCTCAGTTTTTTTTTTTTTTTTTTTTTTATTACAGAGGGTAGGTAACACGCTGAGCTACCGTGCCGGCAAATTTAAATGATTCAGGTGTTCTGTCCGAACATAGCTCGCAATGGATTTCGAACCGGCGCCTACCACTCAGCTAAATTATGAACCTACGACGCTACCAACTACGCTACAAAGTAATTAGAAGTTTTGTCTCGTATATTTGCTGCACCATGTTCCTCGAAAAGCGTGAAACCTGAGTTTTCTCTGTAATGTTGTGAAAAACATTAAGAACATCTTGTTTCTAACTGTTAACGGTGTTCCGTGTGCGTGTTTCACAATGAAGCAGGATGTAGTCTCATCCATTTTCGCGGTACATATGAACAGCGCGACAATCAGGTCACAAGTAGCGCTTGCAGAGAATGTGACTGCACACGATTTTTGAAATGAAAACTACGTAGCTAAAGTATGATTAAGAGAAACGTTCATGGCTGTTAATACAGCAGAATGTCGAAGTTTCATTTACAGTGTCATAGTAATAAGACATCTAATACAAAAGTTCGATCTCCTTCCAAGAGCGGAACAACACCAGTGTACGAGAGTTACGACTACTGACCAATCATCGAGATGTGTTGTTTGTTTACATCAGGTTTATTCTTATGCTGAAGGAAGTATAGCATAAAATTCTTCACTCTACTTTCACCCGGCTTTCTGGTACCAGAACATGTTGCACGACTATGTGCATCATATGCCAACAAGTTACTGCAACTAATAATGATCAACATTCGACTATCAGTCATGATTCGGGAGCGAACACAGACGACTTTTAGTATCTTTCAGTGTAGTGTGAAAGAACTCCCCCCCCCCCCCCCACACACTTGTACTAAACAACCAGAAATAACTGTTTAGCCTGTGAGTCCGTATAGGATCGTATTAGGGGTGTACAGTATAACCGGCCGTGCTCTTCCATCAGAGTTCTGCGATCCGTGCCTGGACTTTCTCAGTGAGTCGTCGTGTACGATTCTTTCCACTCATTTTGCCTAGAAGCTCTCGAAGTTTTATCTGTATCTCCATCTCCAGGCTACTCTGCAAATCACACTTAAGTGCCTGGCAAGAGGTTTCATAGAAACACCTTCATAATAATTCTGTTATTACGCTCTCGGGAAGAGCACGGAAAAATCGAATACCTATATCTTTTCGCGCAAGCTCTGATTTTCCTTACTTTATTATAATAATTGCTTCCCCCAATGTAGGTCGACATCAACAGAATATTTTCTCATTCGGAGAACAAAGTTGGTGACTGAAATTTCGTGAGAAGACCCTGCCCCAAAGAGAAACGCCTTCGTTTTAATAACGTACACCTCACATCCTGTATAACGTCCTTGGCATTCTCTTCCCTACTGCTCGATAATACAAAACGTGCTGTCCTCGTTCGAACTTTCTCGGTGTACTCCGTTAATCCTATGTGGCAAGGATCCCACACCGCGCAGCACCGCTCCAAAAGAGGACGCTCAAGCGTAATGTACGCAGTCGCTGTAGTAGATCTGTGGCATCTTCTAAATGTTCTGCCAATAAAACGTAGTCTTTGGTTCACCTTATCCACAACGTTTTTTGTGTGTTCTTTCCAATTTAAGTTGTTCCTAATTGTCATTCCTAGGTACTTCGTTGAATTTACGTCCTTTAGATTTGACTGGTTTATCGTGCAACCGAAAATTAACGAATTCCTTTCAGCACTCATGTGAATGACCTCACACTTTCTATTATTTAACACGAATTTCCAATTTTCGCACCATACTGATATCTTACCTAAATCGTTTTGCAGTTTGTTTTGATTTTCTGACGATTTCACTAGACGATAAACAATAGAATCACTTGTAGACAACCTAAGACCGCTGCTCTGATTGTCCTCTAAATCGTTCATATAGATAAAGAAGAGCAGAGGGCCATAAACATTACCTTGGGAACGAAGGGAAATCACTCTGTTTTTCTAATAGGAAATCACGAATCAAGTCAGATAACGATATTCCGTAAGCGCGCAATTTGATTACAAGCCGGTGTCCGAAGCCTTTTGGAAATCTAGAAACACGAAATCAGTTTCAAATCCTTTGTCGACATCAATCAGCCCTTCAGTAAAGAGCTAGTTTGTGTTTCACAAGAACGACGTTTTCTACTTCCATGTTGACTGTGTGTCAATAGACGATTCTCTTCGAGGGAATTCATAATGTTCGAACACAATATTTGTTCCAGAATTCTGCTGCATATCGACATTAACGATATGGGCCTGTAATTTAGTGGATTACTCCTATTACCTTTCTTCGACATTGGTGCCACCTGCTCAACTTGCCAGTCTTTGGGTACGGATCTTTCGCTAAGCGAGCGGTTGTATTTGATTGTTAAGCATGGAGCTATTGCGTCAAAATATTCTGAAGTGAACCTAATTGGTATACAGTCTGGACCGGAAGACTTGCTTTTATTAAGAGCTTTAAGTTGGTTCACTACTCCTAAGATACTTGTTTTTGTTAAGTGATTTAAGTTGCTTGACAACTCCGAAGAATCTACTTCTAAGCTACCCACGTTTTCAGCTATTCTTGATTCGAATTTTGGAATATTTACTTCGTCATCTTTGGTGAACGAATTTCGGAAGGCTGTGTTTAGTAACTCTGCTTTAGCGGCACTCTCATCGGTAGTATTTCCATTGCTGTCGCGCAAAAAAATGGTTCAAATGGCTCTGAGCACTATGGGACTCAACTGCTGTGGTCATCAGTCCCCTAGAACTTAGAACTACTTAAACCTAACTAACCTAAGGACATCACACACATCCATGCCCGAGGCAGGATTCGAACCTGCGACCGTAGCGGTCGCGCGGTTCCAGACTGTAGCGCCTAGAACCGCTCGGCCACTCCGGCCGGCCTTGCTGTCGCGCAGAGAAGGCATTGATTGTTCCTCGTCGCTTAGGTACGACCAGAATGTCTTTGCATTTTCTGCAGGTTTCGAGACAAAGTTTCGTTGTGGAAACTTTTATAAGCATCTCGGATTTAAACCTGGACAAAATGTCGAGCTTGTTTAAAATATTGCCCGTCCCTCGCAGAAGCAGTATCAGCCCCGTCGAGCTCTCCGTAAAGTGCAATTCTACTTCCTGTGATTCTAAGTTGGTGAAGTGGGTATTATTCGGAATAACGTTCGACAGGGATGTCATTATGATGTATTTATTTACTAAACACCATAAACTGATAATATCGACACAATTAATAATGATTAACTGGAAATTATCAATTTATTGAGAGAGTGATGTTTCCACAGAACTAGATCGGAAGGCATCCTCTCCGCGACTGGCGGCCATGGCGTGCAGCCTGTACCTCGCACTTAATACTGAGTGACATTTCGTAGACGTTCGTACATTTGCGTCAGCGTAAGCATTATTCATTTATTTATTAAGACGATAGATTTCTGGCGTTGTAATACTGTTGTAAGGAAGTACTTATGACCTGCGGGCTTCTCCTAATTCTATTGAAGAAAGCGATTTTTATTAGCAAATATTTATGTAGCAGGATTAGTTGCTTCGCACTGCAATACCTGTGCTTTCACTATGTAAGTCGTTGCTGACGTAACGGGCGCTCTCATGTCTAGTCACAGCTGCTCACGCCACCATCCAATGGCTACGCCATATGGTCAAATGGCTCCTTCAGCCCACGTGGGAACCGAAATCTTAGTTCTGGTGCGTGCGTTCTGCAGTACCGCTCTTCTCACCGAATGCTTCGTGATATCAGCAGATGCGACACAAAATTGTAAAACTAGAAAGAACGGAAATAAAATGTGGCTTAAACAGAAGGGGTACCTTACAAGAGTCACCAACATCGACATGAGAAGCACTTCATTATTATAAACCGTAAACTGTTTATAAAATCATGCCGCACACTTCTTGAACAGCCTGAAATATTTAATTCTGAACGTTGGTTCATCATCTCTAAATATTCATTTTAAAGCATTCTTTTTGGTATAAACATCTGGGGCACCCTGCTTACGTGGTTAAACTATAGCTGCACCAACCGGAAGGTTGATTTGAAGACGATATTGCTTGACTAGGCATGCAGACGCTGCGCCTTTACACTTTGCTGCAACCTCTGAACTGACCTACATAGCCAGTTACAGAGGGGCCTACGATTTAACATGGACTTCGCATCACAATGCATTTTTCACATTGACTGATGGTTGCTAGACGTGAAAGAAGCAATAAGTGAAAAAAAACCTATAGCTGACTAGGTATCTAACCGCAGGACTTCGGTTCCGTAGTCTCACTCATATCCACTGACTCACCTAATACATCCTTCTATTTTTTTGTTTAATTTTGTACAAAGGGTGTCTTTCCATCTCTTCAACCCACTTCATACTCCCCATGATCACCTTCTTTGCCAGGGTGAAATAAAGGAATATCCTTCTCTAGAAGTCTTATTTTTTTCTTTCAATGGACCAAAAAGCTTCTGTTATTCCTCTGACAATTTCATATTTGAAATAGTCTTCATTCCCACCCGTGCTGTATGTAGTGATTCTTAACCCGACAATGCTTCTTTCCAGGTAGTGAGTAACCAGTAAATGTCAAATTGTGAAAAGAACCGAATCCTCCTGTATTTAACAGCTTCAAATTATTTATTTATTCGGATCCAAAGCAAATACAACACACGGTAAATACCGTTAGAAACAAAAGAGAGGAAGACTTATTAACCTACACCACTGATGGCCAAAATCGAGCAGCATTGTCTGCTCCAGGAATCGCTAGCAGACCACCTCCTGTGCAGGATGCAGGACAGAGTTGATAGGCCACAAGGTGTTAGATGGTGTCTTCTCCCCGCAGCCACAGTTGGCGGAATCCAATGAGAAGTGCCATTTCTGGATGTTGCTCCTGGATCTTCCAGTTCCAGATCAAACGCTGTTGAGCGACCTCTACATGTTCCAGTAAATCTGTTCACAGCCAGGTGACGGGATTTTTGAACGAGATGGCCAGGCAGAGTTATTCTCAAGCCGAGAAAACCACAGATGTTCCCTTGCTGAAGTTGCCGTTGTTTGCAACACTAAAGTGGGCCAAAAACGTCTTGTGCCTTCTGCACATCAGCCTTGGGGCTGCTGTAATGTGCCCTGATAGTGGTTTGTTTTCCTGATAAGACCGATTAATTTACAAATGTGATAATTCCTTAAATATTTTACGTTAAGCAAGTACGGAATAAAAAGTCTATCAAAAGCATCGTTGCGAGTAGCTAAGTGCTCCCATTATCAAACACTGTATAGTTTTAATCTTGGTAATTTGCGCTTCGTTTTAAGAAGACCTATTCCTTTCACGGTGCGCACTGTTTAAGATATTATATCTGCCGAATTATGCGTCGTGTAATGATGTAATTTTGCAGGTACATTAAGTGGTGTGTGTGTGTGGCTGTCTGCCAAATGTACTGCAAACAAAAGTCAGTTGTAAAGAAGAAATAAATTAAAACGTCATGTTTGATGCTGCAGTTTGACTGCATCAACAGCGGAAATGTAATATGTGATAAACTTCTTTCCTTTAATCACTCTGCAGGTGGCTGTCAGCGAGAAAAGGCTTCGAAGAAGTTGGAAATTACGTGCAAATTTTGTTGCAGTTCAGTAAGTGCTCTCATTCTGAGATACTAGGTTAGTACAGTCTCAGTATTTGCACCGGGTTAGTTACTCTAATTTTCCACCCCAACGGCCACACCTTTGACACCCCCACAGCGCTTGTGATCAGATAGCTGACGATATGTGCACCGAGTTTGGTTGAAATCGATTCAGTGATTTAGAAAGAGAGGTGGAACATAAACACATTTTTATAATCTATAGAGATCAAGCCTTAACAGCTTTCGCATCACTGTGTGTTGATAGTTCTATTAATCTGATAACTATTACAAAGTACAGGTAGTGTGCCGTCATTAACCCGACAGCCAACAAATTTTCAAACAGTATAGTGCTGGAGGGTTCGCCGAACGTGTGGTTGCCGATCTTAGGCAACCAGAACGGTGAACCCCACAACCGGCCTCGCAGTTCGTGCCTTGCTATCTGGATAAACCATCTGGCCATCCTCTCCTCAGTGATTAAGCGGCTGTCTGGCTGAAACGGAGGCTTGTCTGCACCGTGTACTTCTGTGGCATTGTCTTTATGCTTTCAACAACCCACTTACTATGTTGATGGAATCGTATCTAACAATCGTGCTCAGTTAGACATGTAACAGTAGCTCGTTTCGTCTCACCTGTACAGGCCAAACAACATTCTCAAAATCATAGGTTGCTGGTGACTGATGTTTATATGCATCATCTTTAGAGTAACATAGTAAACGTTTATTTTTTTCGGTTATAGCACTCTTTAACTGAATGAGATTTTCACTCTACAGCGGAGTGTACGCTGACATCACACTCCCTGGCAGGTTAAAAGTTTGTGCCGGATCGAGACTCGAACTTGCCCGCAAAAGGCATAGGTCCCGAATTCGAGTCTCGCTCCAACTCACAGTTTCAATCTGCCAGGAAGTTTTATACTCTTTAACTGTTCGACGAAAGAAGGAAGCGTGAAAACGTTCAGAAAGTCACAAAAATATAGCATATAACTCATTTATGAATGAAATAAATAAAAAGTGCAGGGAAGACAAGTAGAAATACACTCCTGGAAATGGAAAAAAGAACACATTGACACCGGTGTGTCAGACCCACCATACTTGCTCCGGACACTGCGAGAGGGCTGTACAAGCAATGATCACACGCACGGCACAGCGGACACACCAGGAACCGCGGTATTGGCCGTCGAATGGCGCTAGCTGCGCAGCATTTGTGCACCGCCGCCGTCAGTGTCAGCCAGTTTGCCGTGGCATACGGAGCTCCATCGCAGTCTTTAACACTGGTAGCATGCCGCGACAGCGTGGACGTGAACCGTATGTGCAGTTGACGGACTTTGAGCGAGGGCGTATAGTGGGCATGCGGGAGGCCGGGTGGACGTACCGCCGAATTGCTCAACACGTGGGGCGTGAGGTCTCCACAGTACATCGATGTTGTCGCCAGTGGTCGGCGGAAGGTGCACGTGCCCGTCGACCTGGGACCTGACCGCAGCGACGCACGGATGCACGCCAAGACCGTAAGATCCTACTCAGTGCCGTAGGGGACCGCACCGCCACTTCCCAGCAAATTAGGGACACTGTTGCTCCTGGGGTATCGGCGAGGACCATTCGCAACCGTCTCCATGAAGCTGGGCTACGGTCCCGCACACCGTTAGGCCGTCTTCCGCTCACGCCCCAACATCGTGCAGCCCGCCTCCAGTGGTGTCGCGACAGGCGTGAATGGAGGGACGAATGGAGACGTGTCGTCTTCAGCGATGAGAGTCGCTTCTGCCTTGGTGCCAATGATGGTCGTATGCGTGTTTGGCGCCGTGCAGGTGAGCGCCACAATCAGGACTGCATACGACCGAGGCACACAGGGCCAACACCCGGCATCATGGTGTGGGGAGCGATCTCCTACACTGGCCGTACACCACTGGTGATCGTCGAGGGGACACTGAATAGTGCACGGTACATCCAAACCGTCATCGAACCCATCGTTCTACCATTCCTAGACAGGCAAGGGAACTTGCTGTTCCAACAGGACAATGCACGTCCGCATGTATCCCGTGCCCCCCTACGTGCTCTAGAAGGTGTAAGTCAACTACCCTGGCCAGCAAGATCTCCGGATCTGTCCCCCATTGAGCATGTTTGGGACTGGATGAAGCGTCGTCTCACGCGGTCTGCACGTCCAGCACGAACGCTGGTCCAACTGAGGCGCCAGGTGGAAATGGCATGGCAAGCCGTTCCACAGGACTACATCCAGCATCTCTACGATCGTCTCCATGGGAGAATAGCAGCCTGCATTGCTGCGAAAGGTAGATATACACCGTACTAGTGCCGACATTGTGCATGCTCTGTTGCCTGTGTCTATGCGCCTGTGGTTCTGTCAGTGTGATCATGTGATGTATCTGACCCCAGGAATGTGTCAATGAAGTTTCCCCTTCCTGGGACAATGAATTCACGGTGTTCTTATTTCAATTTCCAGGAGTGTAGCTATAGGAAATGTGCGAAGGTATCTAAAAACAAAATGACGTTGGAAAGACAGATTCAGTTTATAGAGAACTCAAAATAAAATTGGGAGAAATTGAAGCCAAATGCGCTAGCATATAGAGTGCAAACGGAATTCCACTGTGAAAAGCAGAGGAGACATGCAAGGACTACACTGGAGGTGAGTAAATGACTGCTGAAGCGACAGAGGGAGAACTGTTTGTCGATTTGGAAGGAATAACGGATGTAGTATTAGAACCTGAAACAGCTTGCAAAGACTTTCGATAAGAGAAGATAGATGGGACTGTTTGCTAACATTCGTTCTGAATTCCGAAAATCACGAAGGTGACAACTAATGTTTGTTCAAGTTCATATGTAGAATCTATGAGTCTTAGAAATACTATCGGATTTTCAGAAGAATATCACGCATGCAAACTCGAAGACACCAAAGGCATGAACACTGAAGCGTCAAAGAAACTGGTATAGGAATGCGTATTCAAATTTGGAGATATGTGAACAGGTAAAATACGGCTCTGCGGTCAGCAACGCCTGTATCAGACGTGTCTGGCGCAGTTGTTAGATCAGTTACTGCTGCTACAATGGCAGCTTATTAAAATTCAAGTCAATTTGAACGCGGTGTTATAGTCGGCGCAAGAGTGATGGGATGCAGTATCTCTGAGGTAGCGATGAATTGGGGATGTACCGTACGACCATTGCACAAGTGTACCGTGAATATTAGAAATCCGGTAAAACATCAAATCTGAGACATAGTTGCGGCCTACGGCTACTGAAGAGAATCGTTCAGCGTGACAGAAGTACAATCTTTCGGAAAATGTTAGCAGATTTCAGTACTGGGCCAGCAACAAGTGTCAGCGTGCGAACCATTCAACGAAACATCATCGATATGGGCTTTCGGAGCCGAAGGTCCACTCGTGTACCCTTGATGACTACACGACACAAAGATTTACATTTCGCTTGGGTCCATCAACACCGACGTTGGACTGGACCAGGAACACTCTTCTGAATTCAAACACCTCCCCTGGTCACCAGACTCCTCAGACAAGAACATTATTGAGCATATCTGCGATTACTTGCAACGTGCTGCTCAGAAGAGATCTCCATCCCCTCGTTCTCTTAGGGATTTATGGACAGCCCTGCAGGATTCATGGTGTCAGTTCTCTCCAGCACGACTTCACATATTACTCGAGTCATGTCACGTTGTGTTGCGGCACTTCTGTATGTTCGCGGGGGCCCTATACGATATTAGCCAGGTATACCAGTTCTTTTGGCTTGTCAGTATACGAGTAAATGCAAGAGCTGCCGCACGGTCAGCATAACAGCTCATGTATACAAATCCCCGACAAGAGTAATATGAAGAGGAACAGAAAATAAGATTGACGATATGTTTGCTGACGATCAGTTGGACTTTAGGAAAGGTAAAATCGCCAGAGGCGTCTCTGGTGTTACGCTTCGTAACGAAAGTAAGACCAGAAGAATCAAGAGTCTTCATACGATTTGCGCACCTGAAAAAAAAAATAATTCTCCGAAGTACGATGACGCTATAAATATGAAAGTCTTACAAAAGTGGATATAAGCTATAATGGCAGATGAGTAGTCCTACTACATGTACAAGATTTAATAGGGATTAATAAGAATGGAAGACCTAGATACTAGTTCTCAGATTAAAAGGGGCGTGAGACGGGTATGCAGTCTTTCGCCCAGACTGTTCAGTCTATACCTCGAAAAGAAAGGTTCACGCGGGGAATAAAATTTCAGGAAGAAAGGATAGGTAATATCGAATAATGACAATGTTATCCTCTTTTAAAATGAGGATGACTTACAGGACCTGATGAAACACTTCAACTTCTTTTTCTGAACTACACTCGGTACATAACTGGTATTTCAGCAATAATTCCCTATAAAACACCCTTCTTTCCGCAAAATATTCGTTCAAGAATGAATATTAACGCAATGTGTCTCGGTTTGCGTCGTGTGCATATAAGAAGGGAGAACTTTCATGGCCCAATGTAGAATATAAGCTGGCCTGCAACGTTTCTTGAATGAATTTCACTTGATTACTGCTAATTCTCTGGAAAATTCTACAAATGTAAATTTGACTTTCCTTGTACTTACAATGAGGATATGAGGCCTAATTTGTAAGTCTAGTGCCTATTTAGAAATAAACATGAACCACAATAGTCACGTTGAACTCGTTCAGTTGGTTGGTTGGTTGGTTGTTTGAGGTTAAAGGGACCAAACAGCAAGGTCATCAGTCCCTTGTTTCAAATAGACTCCATTCTGCGAACGGGACATCTCAGTATAGTCAGAAAAAATAAAACGGATAAAGGGGAAACGTAAAAGGGCAGTCACGTTGTCATTAGTAATAACAAATGAGGGAAGTTGGCAAGAGAACGAACCCAACACTATGCTGAAACAGCATAGGCAAGACCACCTGTGACTTAAAAGGTACAACTGCTATAATGCAGAAAGTACGTATGGGAATAGAAAAACTAACCAAGCCTTAAAAAGAAGGGGTAAAAACAGAGTAAAAGGGAAAGAAAAGAGGATTCTGGTCAGGGAGGTGAATCGGGAATCTCTGAACACTGCCTACAGTGGGAGACACCCAAACACTCACCGCCCTGCCCCAACACCAGAGGGAGATTAAAAACTTTAAAACTGAGAATAAAAACCACTCTCCCGGAGGAAACCTAGAACCAGAGAGACCATCCGGGAATCGTCAGCCAACATCAAAGGTAAAGTGTGGGGGAGTCTGTACTTAGCACGCAGAGCCAAAAGAAGGGGGCATTCAACCAAAATGTGGGCCACTGACTGGAAGGCTCCACAACCACATAGCGGGGGTGGCTCATCACGCAAAAGGAAACCATGGGTCAGCCTGGTATGGCCAATGCGGAGACGACACAGTGTGGTCGAGTCCTTGCGGGAGAGGCGAAAGGAAGAACGCCATGGGCCTGGATTCACCTTAATGGCACGAAGTTTATTAGACAGTGGAGTAGCCTCCCAAGAATTGGCCCATGACTGTGCAAAGTGGGATTTGATGTGAAGCCGTAAATCCGCTGCAGGAGGGGTTACGGAAAACGGGGGGTAAGTAACTGCTCCCCCAGCCAAACGATCAGCGAGCTCATTACCCGGGATACCCACAAGGCCCGGGACCCATAGGAAGTCAATGGAACAAGCAGCACGGTGAAGATCAGCGAGATGGTCATGGATGGCAGAGACCAAGGGATGGCGCGAAAAACACCGGTCAATAGCAAGAAGGCCACTCATCGAGTCCGTACATAACAAAACGCAGTTGTGTTGGGATTGTTTAATAAAGGTAAGAGCCCGGGAAATTGCCATCAATTCCGCAGTGAACACCCCACATGAGGGTGGCAGTAGATGATTTTCCGTTCCAACAAAGGACGTGAAGGCATACCCAACATGATCAGCAGATTTAGAGCCATCAGTGTAAAAAACAACAGCATCCCGAAACTCCCATAAAATTTGGCGGAAAAAGGAACGGAACACCACCGGGGGGATGGAATCTTTCGGACCGCGGCGGAGATCCATCCGAATTCGAGGCCGAGGAACTAACCAAGGAGGGGTGGAGGGGAGGGAGCGAGGAAGACAGTACAAAGAAGGAAGCCGAAAATCACGGGTAAGAGACGCAAGGCGCAGCCCAACCGGTAAACCCGCCCGAGGGCGGGAGTCAGGCGGGCGACGTCTATGGTCTGGGAATAGGATAGAATAGGAAGGATGAGCGGGAGAAGAACGGATAGTAAGGGCATAAGACACCAGAAGCTGGGACCGCCGAACAGAAAGGGGGGGGATCCCAGCTTCAACCAGGAGACTATCAACAGGGCTAGTAGGGAAGGCACCGGTGGCCAAACGGATACCACGATGGTGGACTGGATCCAGCACGTGCAGCGTGGAAGGAGCAGCTGAACCATAAACTTGACAACCATAGTCCAAACGTGACAGAACTAGAGCACGATAAAGACGGAGGAGGAGGGAACGGTCCGCACCCCAGGAGGAGTGGGCAAGGAAGCGAAGGACATTGAGTTTACGGAAACATCCTACCTTCAGGAGTCTGATATGGGGCAGCCAAGTGAGCTTGTTGTCGAAAAGAAGACCTAGGAAACGAAACTGTGGAACCACAGGCAATCTTTGTGCAGCGAGATAGAGCTCTGGATCAGGGTGGACCGTAGTACGGCGACAGAAGTGGACCACCCGCGATTTTAAAGGAGAGAATTGAAACCCGTGGGAGAGGGTCCATGCAGAGGCACGCCGTATAGCCACCTGGAGCTGCCGTTCTGCAGATGGCATCGAGGAGGAACTAACCCAAATGCAGAAATCATCCACATACATGGCAGGGGCGACCAAGTGACCGACAGAGGCCACAAGTCCATCGATAGCAATGAGGAAAAGAAGGACACTCAAGACAGAACCCTGTGGGATGCCCGTCTCCTGGGTCCGTGGAGAACTAAAAGCAGTACCAACTCGAACTCTGAATGACCGATGGATCAGGAACTGGCGGATAAAAATCGGGAGTGGGCCCCGAAGACCCCACTGATGAAGGGTTAGTAAGATGTGATGGCGCCAGGCCGTGTCATAGGCCTTGCGAAGGTCAAAAAACACTGCAACCAAATGGCGGCGCTGGGAAAAAGCCTGCCGAACTGCGGATTCCAAGCGAAGCAAATGATCGATTGGAGATCGTCCCTCTCGAAAGCCACACTGGTAAGGGGACAATAGATCCCGAGATTCGAGGACCCAAGTGAGCCGACGGGCTACCATCCATTCAAGTAACTTACAACCAACATTGGTCAAACTAATTGGCCGATAGCTGTCAACAGATAGGGGGTTCTGACCAGGCTTAAGGACAGGAACCACAATGCTATCCCTCCACTGAGAAGGGAAGTCACCCTGGAGCCAGATACGGTTAAACACCCGAAGAAGATGGTGCCGTTGTGGAGCACTGAGATGTTGAAGCAGCTGGTTATGAATGGAATCTGGGCCAGGAGCTGTATCATGAGAAGCAGATAGAGCAGAAAGAAATTCCCATTCAGTGAAAGGTTCGTTGTAAGATTCTGACTCACAAGTGTTGAAACATAAGGTGACAGCTTCAGCCTGCTGTTTTTGATGAAGGAAAGCAGCTGGATAGGAGGCCGACGCTGATGCCACTGCAAAATGGGTCGCAAGATGTTCTGCGAGAACTAATGGGTCCGTACAAATGCCATCTGGGAGGTGAAGGCCTGGGAGGGGGGACTGCCGATGGCAACCTTGGAGAGAGCGAAGTGTAGCCCATACCCGTGACAGAGGGACAGTGGAACCAAGGGAAGAAACAAATCGTTCCCAACATATCCGCTTGCTCTGTTTGATTAAATAACGGGCTTTAGCGCGAAGGCGCTTAAAGGTAGAAAGGCTGGCTACAGATGGGTGCCTCTTAAACTGTTGCAAAGCTCGACGGCGATCACGGATGGCAATGGCAATGGCCGTACTCCACCACGGTACTTGCCGACGACGAAATTGTCCAGATGAGCGCGGGACAGCAAGGTTAGCAGCGCGAACAATCGCGTCAGACACGTCACGTAGGACGTCATCAATACAACCCGACAAAGAGGGAGAAAACTCGACCTGTGCAGTATATAGAGGCCAATCGGCGCGGTGGAAAGACCAACGAGGTAACCTCTCCATCGGGGAGCGGGAAGGGAGCGTGATAATCAACGGGAAATGGTCACTATCACAAAGGTCGTCGTGTGGCGACCAGTGTAATGAAGGGAGGAGAGAGGGAGAAGAAAGGGAAAGATCAATGGCAGAAAAAGTAGCATGACCAGCACTGAAATGAGTAGGGGAGCCATCATTAAGAAGGCACAGGTCATGGTCTGCAATAAATTGGTCGATAAGAAGACCTCGTCTAGATGGAAAGGCACTGCCCCACAAAGGATGATGAGCATTAAAATCCCTAAGGAGGAGGAAGGGAGGAGGAAGTTGCTGAAGAAGGGTGGTTAAGGCAGCAGGTGTAAGAGTCCTGTCAGGAGAGAGATAAAGATTGCATACTGTGACTGCAGAGTCTAAGTGGACCCTAACAGCAACTGCTTCCAATGTAGTTTGGAGAGGAATCCACGTGCTAGCAATGTCTGTACGGACCAACGTACAAACGCCACCAGAAGCCCGCAAGGGTCCGACCCGATTTCGACAGAAAACACGGAACCCACGGAGGGTCGGTGAGTGAGCATCAGTAAAATGAGATTCCTGGAGAACCACACAAGCTGCTGAGTAGGACGAAAGAAGGGATTTCAATTCCGGAAGGTGACGATAGTAGCCATTACAATTCCATTGGAGAACCACAGAACGATGGTTTAAATGAGGGCTGAACACGCTAAATCCAGTCATACCGCCGGGTCCCCACCCGTCACCGACAAGGAGGGGGCGACATCCATAAACGACAGGTCAGAATCCGGTTGTGAAGCCGGGGAAGGGACCTCCGGTGACACCAGAGGCTCTTTGTCCCGGGACTTATGTTTCTTCTTCTTTTCAGGCTGAGATCAAGGAGGGCTGTGTGGCATAATGGAGCCAGCTGCAGCAAGATCAGGAACAGAAAGAGACCGGGCGACCTGGGGGCCGATAGACCGCGGCTCTCGCGGTCGCCGCGCTGCAGCAGACCTTTGACCTGGAAGGTGCCGGGAAGGGGCATCCCGGGAGAGGCGCCCTTGACCGGCAGACGCCGAAGGAGTGGGACACTTCTCCGGCTGGGGAGGGGGAGCGGCGCCCAGAGGAGAAGGTGTGGGAGCCGCAGGGGAGGGGGGAAGGAGAGGGGTTCGGGAGGGGGGTAAGGAAGGGGGAGGAAGGGATAAAGATGTAACCAAGGCGTAACTAGATGTCATGGACACAGGGTGCAATCGTGCATATTTCTTACGGGCCTCTGTGTAGCTTAAACGATCAAGAGACTTATACTCCTGTATCTTTTTTTCTTTCTTATAGACTGGGCAATCTGCTGAACGTGGAGAATGACTACCATGACAATTTACACAAACAGGAGGGGGAACACAGGGACTCCCCTCATGGAGTGGACGTCCACAGTCACCACAGAGAGGGTCCTGGGTACAGCGAGAAGACATGTGGCCAAAACGCAAGCACTTAAAACACCGCATAGGAGGTGGGATGTACGGCTTCACATCACAGCGATAGACCATAATCTTAACTTTCTCAGGAAGGGTATCCCCTTCAAAGGCCAGGATAAAGGCACCAGTATCAATACGATTATCTTTAGGACCCTTCTGAACACGCCGAACAAAGTGAACACCCCGCCGTCCGAGATTGTCCCGAAGTTCCTCATCAGTTTGAAGGATGAGGTCTCTGTGAAAAATCACACCTTGTACCATATTTAGAGACTGGTGAGGGGTAATGGACACGGGAATTGTGCCAAGATGGGTACAGGCACGAAGGGCCGCAGATTGGGCAGCCGAAGCAGTTTTTATCAGTAATGAACCCGACCGCATCTTGCTCAGGGAGTCCACTTCGCCGAACTTGTCTTCAATGTGTTCCACAAAGAATAAAGGTTTGACACTGGTGAAAGTATCTCCATCAGTCCTGGTGCAAACTAGATAACGGGGGAAAGGTTTTGCCCCTAGACGACGGGCCTGACCCTCCTCCCAGGGGGTAGCCACGGAAGGGAAGGCCGAAGGGGCAAGAGAAGCAGCACTTGAGGAATCAGTACCACGCAGAGAGACGGCCGCAGAAGAGCGGCCAGAGGTTTGGACCCTTATGCGTTTCATCTGCATAGCGTCCGCCCTGATACCACCCACTCCGATCAGGGGCTCTCCTCACGGGCGCCACCCAGCCACAGCAAGGGCCGTCTGGCACGGCGGCCATTGCCGGGAGTTCCGATGCTCCAGGAGGACGAGCAACCACTCCAAGGCATGCATGAGGAGGTCACAGGTGAGGTATCAGAAGTGTGATCCCTGTGTGTTCAGGGGGCTCAACCAAAAGGGTACATAGCGACCCCACCACACGGGCTGGCTACCGTGCTGGCTATGCACCCTAGCATCAGACAACGACGTAGAAGAAAAGGTGGAATATACTAGGAGGGCACACGTCGGAGACACTAGGTAAGGTGCTCTTCCCCAAATGGCTCACACTACGGAAGAGAAATTTTGGAATGGAGGTCAAACCCCAGAGGGGGACCAAGGAATGCCAAAAGGAGGAGATGATTACGCAACAAAGCCAGAGTGTAAAACCAACAGAACCAGGAGGATAGCGGGGGCCAACATAAGCAAGGACACCAATAGAGGGAGAGGAGAGGGCGAGGGGAAAGGGGTATGGAGGGGAAAGGAGGGGAAGGGAAAGGAAATGCAGCCCGGGAGAGAAAGAAGGCTGCAATGGCTCGGGGCCCCGTGCTCGCCACGCACGTATCCACGAAAGAGTTGTGGACCCCCTGGGGGGGAACTCGTTCAGGCTCATCATGAAGCCTTTTCAGCTCTCGTCAACTCTAAGTTACCTTACAGGCAGTTATACTCATGCAAAGAATCCAAAATTTTTCTTCCGATGACGGCTTGTTGTGAATAACGACTCAACTGAGGGCAGACTGCAGTTAATTGTTGATGTTCACATTCGACTGCAGATGTAAGTAAGAATATGAGAGCACGTCGGAAAAAGTGGTGAAATTATTATGAATATTACGAAAGGTCGTAGAATTAAAACGAAACAGGAGGGTGTCTGAATGACTTTGCATTATTACTCATAAATCCGATAAGAAATTTCAATATCAAGATTATAATCGTCCCTCATCCGATCATGCAGAGTAAACACTGAGGCGATGAAAGTCATGGGATACCTCCTAATATGGTGTCGGACCTCGTTTTGCCAGACGTAGCGTGGACTCAAGAAGTCTTTGGAGGTCTCCCGCTGAAATACTGAGCCTCTATAGACGCCCATAATTGCGGAAGTGTTGCCTTTGCAGAATTTTGTAAACTACCTAACCTCTCGATTACGTCACGTAAATGTTCGACGGGATTCACGTCGTGCGATGTGAGTGCCCAACTCATTCGCTGGAAATTTCCAGAATGTTCTTGAAATAAATCGGGAACACATGTGGTCTGGTGGCATGGGGCATTGTCAACGATAGAAATTCTATCATTGTATGGGAACATGAAGTCTATGAATGCCTGCAAATGCTCTCCAAGTAGCCACACATGACACACTTTTAGTCAGTGACAAGTTTAGTTGCATCAGAGCACCCAGTATATTGCATGTAAGCATAGCCCACAACAATATATTGCCATCACCAGCTTGCACAGTGACTCGTTGACAGCTTGGGTCCATGACTATGTGGCGTCTGCGCCACATTAGAGCCCTTCCATGAGCTCTTACCAGGTGACCAGGTCACGGTCTTCCAGTCGGTCGTCTAAAGACCAACCGATATGGTGAGGAGTTTGGGGGGGGGGGGGGGGGGCCGCTGCAGGCGATCTCGTCCTGAAAGCAAAGGTACTCAAAGTAGGTCGTCTCGTGCCATGGTTCATCAACGGCATATTTCACCGCACTGTCCTAACGGATACTTTCGGCGTGCGTCCCACATTCATTACCGCCATTATTTCACACTGTGTTGCTTGTCTGGTAGCACTGAAGCTCTACGACAAAGCCGCTGCTCTCAGTCGTTAAGTGACCGTCGACCATTCCGCGTTCAAAGTCTGTTAATTCCGGTCACCGAGCGAGGTGGCGCAGTGGTTAGCACACTGGACTCGCATTCGGGAGGACGACGGTTCAATCCCGCGTCCGGCCATCCTGATTTAGATTTTCCGTGATTTCCCTAAATTGCTCCCGGCAAATGCCGGGATGGTTTCTTTGAAAGGGCACGGCCGACTTCCTTCCCCGTCCTTCCCTAATAAGATGAGACTGATGACCTCGCTGTTTGGTCTCTTCCCCCAAACAACCCAACCAGTTCCGGTCGTGCGGTCATAATCACGACAGAAACCTATTCACACGAATCACCTGTATACAAATAACAGTTCTGCCAATGCATTTCCCTTTTATACATTGTCTACGTGATATTACCGCCAGCTGTATACGTACATATCGGTATCCCATGACTTTAGTCACCTCAGTGTAATTCCACAGGACATGAGAATCACTACAAAACGAAACCACATGCAATCGTCAATGCCCGTAATAACGTGAAATAAGAGGAACCTAAGATGAGCCATGGTTTACACTGGTGGATGAATAAAATGAAGTTCTGCTATTGATTCTTGATCATGAAATAAGCCATTTCTCAATGAACAACTTTGGATGCAAGAGACAGTATAGTTGTGAAATGAGAACTCTGGAATTTACTGATATTTTTTTAAAAATACAACTCATGTTATGGACAACGATACTAGCTACCCTTTCAATACTAAGCTATCACCCACTCTCTTCGGATTTCATTTTAATAAACAATTTCAGAATAGGAGTATACAGACGAAGCAGTTCGTACATCATAAGCTCCCGCCAAACATCCGCACGGGCCGAAGTGATTTATGATGATCACTTATGTTGGTAAGGATGGGTCACACGGTGCAATCTAGGGGCCGCAGAATTAAGACTTGAGTTGTGCGCCGCCTGTAATGACCTTAAGAAATCGCGAGTCTGCGACCAATGCAGAGAAGAACAGAGTATAGGGTATGTAAATTGAGGTATATGATGTGTCAGGATTATAACCGTTACATACTAGATCTGCGTTACGTGTGACTTTATAGGTATTAATTTCTGAAAAATTTTGTTTGCTGTTTATGGCTTTAGTCACTTCGTGTGTTATACACAGGGTGTTTCAAAAATGACCGGTATATTTGAAACGGCAATAAAAACTAAACGAGCAGCGATAGAAATACACCGTTTGTTGCAATATGCTTGGGACAACAGTACATTTTCAGGCAGACAAACTTTCGAAATTACAGTAGTTACAATTTTCAACAACAGATGGCGCTGCGGTCTGGGAAACACTATAGTACGATATTTTCCACATATCCACCATGCGTAGCAATAATATGGCGTAGTCTCTGAATGAAATTACCCGAAACCTTTGACAACGTGTCTGGCGGAATGGCTTCACATGCAGATGAGATGTACTGCTTCAGCTGTTCAATTGTTTCTGGATTCTGGCGGTACACCTGGTCTTTTAAGTGTCCGCACAGAAAGAAATCACAGGGGTTCATGTCTGGCGAATAGGTAGGCCAATCCACGCCGCCTCCTGTATGTTTCGGATAGCCCAAAGCAATCACACGATCATCGAAATATTCATTCAGGAAATTAAAGGCGTCGGCCGTGCGATGTGGCCGGGCACCATCTTGTATAAACCACGAGGTGTTCGCAGTGTCGTCTAAGGCAGTTTGTACCGCCACAAATTCACGAAGAATGTCCAGATAGCGTGATGCACTAATCGTTTCGGATCTGAAAAATGGGCCAATGATTCCTTTGGAAGAAATGGCGGCCCAGACCAGTACTTTTTGAGGATGCAGTAACGATGGGACTGCAACATGGGGCTTTTCGGTTCCCCATATGCGCCAGTTCTGTTTATTGACGAAGCCGTCCAGGTAAAAATAAGCTTCGTCAGTAAACCAAATGCTGCCCACATGGATAGCGCCGTCATCAATCCTGTGCACTATATCGTTAGTGAATGTCTCTCGTGCAGCAATGGTAGCGGCGCTGAGGGGTTGCCGCGTTTGAATTTTGTATGGATAGAGGTGTAAACTCTGTCGCATGAGACGATACGTGGACGTTGGCGTCATTTGGACCGCAGCTGCAACACGGTGAACGGAAACCCGAGACCGCTGTTGGATCACCTGCTGCACTAGCTGCGCGTTGCCCTCTGTGGTTGCCATACGCGGTCGCCCTACCTTTCCAGCACATTCATCCGTCACGTTCCCAGTCCGTTGAAATTTTTCAAACAGATCCTTTATTGTATCGCTTTTCAGTCCTTTGGTTACATTAAACCTCCGTTGAAAACTTCGTCTTGTTGCAACAACACTGTGTTCTAGGCGGTGGAATTCCAACACCAGAAAAATCCTCTGTTCTAAGGAATAAACCATGTTGTCTACAGCACACTTGCACGTTGTGAACAGCACACGCTTACAGCAGAAAGACGACGTACAGAATGGCGCACCCACAGACTGCGTTGTCTTCTATATCTTTCACATCACTTGCAGCGCCATCTGTTGTTGAAAATTGTAACTATTGTAATTTCGAAAGTTTGTCCGCCTGAAAATGTACTGTTGTCCCAAGCATATGGCAACAAACGGTGTATTTCTATCGCTGCTCGTTTAGTTTTTATTGCCGTTTCAAATATACCGGTCATTTTTGAAACACCCTGTACAAACAAAATACCTTTGGAAACCCTGTTAACTATGGATGCTCACGAGGAAGTGCAGTGAGGCTTAGATTTCCAGTAAATTTCACAGCCTCACGTCAAGTGGTACGGATTCGTGACCTGAATGCTACTCTTGCGCAGGGGTAAGGACAACTTTGTAGACTGGCAGACAATTACAGATTCTCAGCGTCCTGCTTTGAGGCGGACTTGAAATGGGCCCCTCGCATGTCATGCATTCCCGATACAAATGGGGACAGTTTACATGCTGTCTGTGGTACCGCAGAGGAGGGAATGAGCAGCCACGGCGCGTGTTGCGCTTGGCACTGATTATATCGAATACAGTTGCCAGCGTCCTATCGGTTTTATCGCCCTATGTTCCTTAGAATTTTTTTATTTTATTTTTTATTTATTTATTTTATTTTTTATTTATTTATTTTATTTTTTATTTATTAACTTATTTTATTTATTTATTTATTTATTTGCAATCAGGAAAATAATTTATGCTCGTCCAGTGTATTGCAGAATAATTCTTTCATGAATACAATCAAGTATTTGAAGGTCATATGGATAAACAGGTAGTGAAGAGGAGGAGGATATTAGTGTTTAACGTCCCGTCGACAACGAGGTCATTAGAGACGGAGCGCAAGCTCAGGTGAGGGAAGGATGGGGAAGGAAATCGGCCGTGCCCTTTCAAAGGAACCATCCCGGCATTTGCCTGAAGCGATTTAGGGAAATCACGGAAAACCTAAATCAGGATGGCCAGAGACGGGATTGAACCGTCGTCCTCCCGAATGCGAGTCCAGTGTGCTAACCACTGCGCCACCTCGCTCGGTAAACTGGTAGTGAATAACGTGCTTAAATCACTAGTGCTTTCTGCAAAATATTTCTGTCATTTATATTTCCTGATTCAAATAAAATCGAGGATCATTAAGGTAGGGCAAAAACAGTAATGGTCCTATGTTTGAACCTTGTGGAACATCCATAGTGATTTCTTCCCAGGCAGTTGACGTGAAATCCTAGTTTTTACTACTCTCACATCCCAGTACAGCTGCATCTTCTTGTGCATCGTAGCGCAGTGACACAACAGTTTTATTAAAAAAAGACGACGGCAACGAGAGCTTGCGCTCAAGTTCCCCCTTACCTGACGCCGTGCGAGAATTTTCCTCCAGATTCCGTCTCCAGAGGGCTTCTGGGACTACACACCTGGAACGCCTGGCAGGCAGAAGGCTCTGTTTGCAGAGAGCGGACGCCGGCCGGCTGCGATATTTGATTTGCTGTCCTGTCGCTCGCTGGTCCGTTCTCCCGTTGCGTCGTCGCCTTCTTCCGCGCGACGAGACGTGGAAAACAGCTCCACGCAACTCCACAGACACACTGCTCTCTGCAGCCAACCGAGAACCGTAAGTACACAAAGGTGTTACTGCACCACGCTGCAGTTTTCAGGGATAATTCAAGAAAACTGAAGTACATGGCAAGGGAGAATGTGGACTTAATTGAGTTTGCCTAAAAACCGTACAAACAATTTTTTCTCATTTTACACATCTAGTTCCGCGGGATTAAATTGAGCAGAAACTCTCCTTGGTCAAAGAAGGTGTAAGTACATGAAATTAACGGAAATGAAGGAAAATGTATACGAATCCTATGCAGATGACGAGCTGTGATTATATATTATTGCAATTAGCATACGACACAGAAATTAGCCTAATTTTTCCAGGACATCCCCGACATAATAGAAAATGTGATCCGTGAGTAAATTCTTCAGATTAGACACGAATGTGCGAGGATTACTGCTAAGATTTTCTCAAATCCTGTGGTAGCGATCTAGTAGAATACTGCACGTATTTCTGCACAAGAGTCAAGGAAGTGTGATCCAAATGCAAATTCGATATCTGACTTGCATAAACCGAGTGAAAGCTGCTAATTATGGGGAATAAGTTCATATTATTAAGAAAAATTAACATAAAGAAGATAAAAGTTGAGAGACCAATGTCAGAATTCCCAGATACCTGAACACGAGTCGATAAGAGGTTCGTGAACTTACAACACATACCACTCGACCTGCTCGTTTCTGAGCCATAAATACGGTCTGTGAATCCTAAGTCACCCCAGTATATAAAGGCGTTTGTCATGAAGGAATGAACAGAGCAAAGTAGATTAATGTTCGTGATGGACTGTCGCTTATTGTTGATACTTTTCCGTCAGTAAAGACAGCTAGTTCAGTTTCTGAACATGATTCTGAAGTTGAGTTTTCATGAGAGCTTACCGTCTATCTGAACAGGCAGTAATCTGGACTGTTCAGACTCACTAATATATGCCTATCCTGTCTAACCAAAAAAAGTCAGTTTTAGTTTAACTGTGTGTAGGAAACTGAGTCTTACTGTGATTTAACATCAATTTATTTTTAACAAGCCATAAACATGTGTCTTGTACTGCACTATTCGTTAGTAATGCTCTGAAATACCCCCACTGAAGTCTGCCTCAGTCAGGCGGCACCTCATAGCCGTTATCATACTGTGAAGAACCATATTTTGCTGTCTGTTCTTAAAGTATGAGAGGAACCAATTTATTGTGAGCTACATCTCTTATTCCACAATGGTTCAACATCTGCTGTAATACAGCATTTGCCCGCATGTCGTGGTCGTGCGGTAGCGTTCTCGCTTCCCACGCTCGGGTTCCCGCGTTCGATTCCCGGCGGGGTCAGGGATTTTCTCTGCCTCGTGATGGCTGGGTGTTGTGTGCTGTCCTTAGGTTAGTTAGGTTTAAGTAGTTCTAAGTTCTAGGGGACTGATGACCATAGCTGTTAAGTCCCATAGTGCTCAGAGCCATTTGAACCATTTGAATACAGCATTTCAGCCAAACACATTAGTTAAATCTGTATGGCGGTACGACGTGGAGAATCTGTAGAGGGAAGGAAGACTGAATAGCATTTTAACATAGCGTCGACGACGTGTTCATCAGTGACGAAAAGTTCTGATTGGGGAAGGATGGGGGAGAAAACCGACTGAAGCCTTTTAAAGGAACCACTTTGACATTTCAAAATTTGTGTGGACAGACCGTAAACAATTCGTTGGAAAATTTCATTTACTGACACGAAATAATTCCGTACATACGCTACGTTGGCACATAAAATATTTTTTCTGCTTCCAGAGATTTCATGTGAGTTCCATGCAAACAATGAAAAGAGTTAATTTAACATCTCTCTAGTTACTGTTCATAGTAAAGCACAATCACACACCACCGTAAACAACAGTGGAAGAGACAAATTGCTCGTATTATGTAAAGTAACTTGCTGATACCCAGTCGTTGTCCAGATATGCAATCATTCCAATCTTCTATTAGTCCATCTTCTCCTTGTCTCTCTCTCTCTCTCTCTCTGCCTATCTCCTCTTTCACCTCCTCTCTCCCATCTCCTCCACGCCATCTCTGTCCATCTCATTCACCCCCACCCCCCCTCGTTTTCTGTCTTCGTGATCCTGCCCCTTTCTCTGCCTATCTCTGCCTCCCCTGTTTCAGTCCATCTACTCCTCTACCCTTTCTTTATTTCGCCTCCGCCTCTTTCTGTCCATCTCCTTTTCCCCCTTCGCTCTGCCTCTCTCTTCCTCCCTTGTTCAGATCACCTTCTCCTCTTTCTTTTCTCTGTTCATACCCTCTCTCCATCTATTTTGCTCCCTGTCTTCCTGTATATCTCCTCCTCCTTCTTCTCTCTGCCTTTAACTTCTTTCCCTGTTTCAGTCACCTCCTCCTCTTTCCTTTCCCTGTCCATATCCTCCTCTCCCCTCTTTCTGCCTATTTCGCTTCTGGCTCTTTCTGTCCACCTCCCCCTACCCCTTCTCCTGCCTATCTCTTCTTCTCCTGTTTCAGTCCACCTTTCTCAGTCCACGTCCTCTGCCCCCCCCCCCCCCCCTCTACCTGGGCCCATCACTCCCCTTCCCTCTCACATTATCAAGCTAACCACAATAGGATGCTGGTGGTTCTTACTCCCAGAGTATGTGTACCAAGTTTGAAATTTTGTTGAAACCGTTCCAGGGGTTTATGATGAGATATTTATATTTCTCTTTGCCGGCTTACACATATTTGAAATATATTTAACACATTTTACACCTATTTGTACATGTATTTCACCTGTAATCTATTCTTAGCGAATCTCACCACGAAGCTTCATTTTTACGCTGCTCAGTGATTAAGAGGTCGTATCTCATAAATTACCTGTCATACAATGATATAATTTTTCTGATACATTCAGTAGTATATGTGAATACTGTCTGCAAAATGTGTCGCGACTTAATTTAGTAGTGATGTAGAAATGAATTAAAACTTCATGTTTTATGCAGCAATTTTACTGCATGAACAGCGAAAATGTACTAAGCTATTAATTTTTATTCCTTTCATCATTTTGCGGGTGTCGTTAGTGACAAAAGAACGTTTGACATTATGTGTCAACTTTGTTGCAAGTTTCTAAGTGCTCTCATTTCAAATACTGGGTTACTGAAGTATGGGTATCTGTGTGTTGTGGGCTACGCTGCTTTCTCACCCCTACCCCCGCCCCTTTGATAAGTTGGTGGTTCGTACCCCGACAGCGATGATTTGCCGACAGTATGTGATTAGTCCACAAGTTTGGTCCATTAGCTTTTACGAAGTGTTTCCTCATTTCTGTTCTAACATTTTACACCAAAAGAGCTCATTTATTGCAGAAGACTTTTCTTGCCTGCCGCAATATTTTACTAGTATCTTCCACGCTTTGAATACGCCGCGTAATATTGCTCCTTACGCAGGAGAATTCTTTAACTTTTTGCACTCATTTGCCGTTCGTCACTTTGTACTTAAGCGTCTTGCTGTTTAACTTTCTGCTGCTCTTCCTCTCTAAATCGTCGATAGTGAAACCATATTTTTTGCTATGTATGCTGTGAACTCCTTTAAACAAATAAAGTCTTTCTTTTCTTTCGGCCAGAAAACTGCATGTTGACAGATGTTATGTGTGATAGGTGATAGGCAGCAACCACTACTCGTACCTCCAATTTCTTGAAGTGCTCCATGCCTGCAAATTTAGCACAAAGTGCTTTTTGACGCACAGAAGAATGAACCCCATCTGTCGACCGTTCTGATTTTTCCTCTTTCATTGTCATCTAAAAGTTTAATTTTTTACTGCTTCGTACTACACTGAAGCGCCAAAGAAACTGGTATAGGTATTGCGTATTCAAATACAGAGATATGTGAACAGGCAGAATACAGCACTGCGGTCGGCAATGCGTATGTAAGACAACAACTTTCTGCCGCAGTTGTTAGATCGGTTACTGCTGCTAAAATGGCAGGCTATCAAGATTTGAGTTTTAACGTGATTTGTTTGTTTTTTAGTAATTTAGGGCGCAAAAAACAACTGGGATCATACGCGCTCAAGTCAAAACTATAGAACATGAACACACAGAGAAGTTGAATGACTATACGTCAGTCCCAATGGACATAATAGGAGACAGCTAAAAAAAAAAAACAGGAACGTGGAGGAAGGGCTAAAAAAAACACCATACGGAAATGGAAGTCCAAAACTAAAACTTAAATGGCCTTCGCCATATCGATTCGGCGTTTAAAAAGTAAAACACAGTAGACAGCCCGGACGTCATTCGCTAAAACGGCTGATAAATCAGACGGCAAACCCAAGCTGGAACGTAAATTGTTAAAAAAAAAAAGAAAAGAAAAAGGCAGCGCCACTTACCAAATGACGATGACTACAAAGGCAGTGCCCAACACGCAGCCGAGTTAAAATAATCTCCTCCCGGTGGGAGGGGCGAGAGGAGGTCGTCCAAGCCGCTGGGAGAGGTTTAATGAGCCGAAGCTTATTCCCGTGAAGGGAGGACCATTGGCGATGCCAGAGGGATACCACCTCCTGACAGACGGAAACGCAGAGATCATCGGAGGGAATATAAGTAGTCGTGGGCTGAGGTACGAGGACTGCAGCCTTGGCAGCAGCCTAGTTTCCTGGCAGACCGACATGACCAGGGACACACAGAAACATGACACTGGCTCCACCAAGAGTCAGCAAGTGACTGTTTTCCTGGACCCACTGCACTAAGGGATGGGCAGTGTACAGCGCACAATGACTTTGGAGCGAGTCTGAACAGAGGACACAAGTGGAAAGGCTGTGTCGCCGGATGTACTCCTTTGACTGATAAGGCGAGGAGCTCGGCTGTGAATACTGAGGAGTGTGCCGGAAGCCGACATCGAAAGACACAGGTTCCAATGAAGAAGGCACACACGACCCCATGGTCAGTCGGAGCCATCAGTGTAGGCAAAGGTACTATCGCGAAGTTCCATGTGAAGGTCGTGAAACTGGAGGCGATAGACAGAGGCTGGAGTAGTGTCCTTAGGAAGTGAATGAAGACCAAGATTACCATGGACCTCTTCACGAAGCCAAGGTGGTGAAGGGTTCACACCCAATGGGAAAGTTGCAGGTAGTGTGAAGTTAAGCAGCCGTAGCAAGTGGCAAGTGGCAAAAGCAGACTCCAGGAGGTAACAGAAAAGGGGACGAGCCACATACTGCCGATCAAAGGAATCATTAAAGAAGTATGCATACGAAGGGGGGGGGGGGCATGCATAGCAAACGGCATGCGTATCTGCTGGGGAGAAAGTCACGGCGGTAGGACAGTGGTAGCTCAGTAGCTTCAGCATACTGTAGCGGCACCACCGTTTAAAATAGGAAAGTTAGATTCGGTGCAATATTTCTGAGTGCACAAGTTACAGTCAGGTGCGGGCCTGTTGACAGTAAGTTATGCTGATCAGCAGTTATTAGTTGAATGGAGACCACAGGGCCGTCGAACCGCTGGAAAGAGTAAATGCATGGCGCAAGTTAGAGGCAGAAGGGGCCCACTGGCGCAACATAGATGAGTACGTGACTAGGAGTGGCACGTTAACAAAACAGGGACGCACAGCTGCATATAAATAGGTGCCGGTTTTCTAACAAGGGGCATTCAGGTGTGGCAGCTCTCCTGGATGGTGGGGCGTGTCACACCACCAGCTACACGCAGCAGCAGATGGGACGCCAGCATTCCAGTCCATGGCGGGTCGCTGGTTCGACCCTCTGAGGCCAACATGGGTTCCGTAGCCAAACAACGGCACGCCACTTGACGGCTCGCTACCACGAGCAGTCTTGTTGGCTCCCAACACATGTTGGAGGCATCCCGAGGCGAGGGCCGCAGATTTGGCTGTCGGATCACAAGCGCTTGTGTCGCCCACAATCTTAATAGTGACAGTGAAGAAGCACGCAATGGTCCACCTGTGGTTCCCCGCTAGCGGCGCTGAGGCAACAGGGATCGAGGCTACTGAGTTGGCTGCCGGTGCATTCTAACGTCGTCAAAACTCCATGGCTGTACACGGCTAGCAAGCCACAGTACATTGCATGGGTCTTTGCTGTCTGCAAAACAGCTTGGCGCGGAAGGGCTACATCAGAGTGGCGTCCTCGGCATCTAAGGACCCTGTGACGTAGATAGAGAGGAATGCGGCACTGTAGCTGGGAATAATAAAACACTTGAAGATCACAGCGTAGTTTTAATATAGCACATCCTGACAGTTTCCATCCACATCCTACACTCCTCCACTGCACGCCAACATCTACATTTGGCAGTGACAGCTACAATACAGACTCTCAATCAGGCTGATGTAAAAGGCGCCCGTGGCCAAAAGGATGCCACAATGGTGGACAGTGTTGAGATGGCGTAAGAGGAATTGGCATGCAGACACACAAACAAATCACCCATAGTCAAGTTTAGAACGGACAAGGGACCGGAACAAATGAAGGAGAGTGGTTCAATCGGCACCCCAGGAAGTACCATTGAGGACACATAGGAGATTCAGGGACCACCTACAGCGGGCTGCCAGCTAAGAAACATGGGAGGACCAAGAGAATTTCCTATCGAGCAATTTTGTAGCTTCAACAAACGGTTTCTGACACCGTCTCTACATCTTGAGCCTGCTGCCATTCCGTTCGCACCGCCAGAAATTCATACAGACTGTTTTGTCAGGGGAAAAGCGAAAGCCATTGCCAATGCTCCAAGAGTAAAGACGACCAAGACAGCACTGAAGACGCCGCTCAGTGAGACATGTCCTTGGAGATCTGCAATAGACGGCAAAATAGTCTACAAAAAGAGAGCTGGAGATGTCCAGTGGGAGAGAGGTCATTATGCGGTTAATGGAGACAGCGAAGAGGATGACACTCTGGACGGAACCCTAAGGCACACCAGTTTTCCGGATAAAGGTGTCCAACAAGGCAGAACTGACACGCCCGTTGAAAACTCGGTACTGTAAAAATGCCTGAAGAAAACAGGAGAGGTGCCCACAGAAGCGCCACATGTAAAGACTACGGAGGATACTAGATATCCAGCAGGTGTCATAGGCCTTCTCCAAACCGAAAAATACGGCCACAGTCTGGGATTTCCGCAGAAAATCCTTCATGACATGGGTGGACAAAGTAACGAGATAGTCAAATGCAGAATGCCACGCTCAAAATCCACACTATGCATTCGTGAGTAAATGTCGAGACTCGAGTCACCACACCAGCTGGGCATGAATCATAAGTTCCATCACCTTGCAAACGCAGCTGGTAAGAGAGATGGGGTGGTAGTTAGAAGGAAGGTTTTTGACCTTACCGGGCTTAGGTATGGGTATGATGGTGTCATCAGATGCGGTTGTACCTTTTAAGCAGAAAGTGATTGCCCACAAGAGAAAGGTGCTGCAACATCTGAATGTGGATGGCGCCTGGCCCTGGGGCGGAGGATTGGGATGAACTGAGAGCATGATCTAGCTCTCCCATAGAAAAGATGGCATTGTAGCACTCACGATTCGGAGAAGAGAAGGGTGTTGTCCGAGCCTCCTCCGCTCGTTCCCGATGTAGGAAGGCAGGGTGATAGTGGGAAGAGCTCGAAATTTCTGCAAAATGGAGGCCCAAGATGTTGGAGACAGCAATAGGGTCCACGATGACATCGTCACCGACTGTCAGTCCGGAAACTGAGGAACAGATCTTGGTTCCAGAGAGCCGTTGGAGATTGGTCCACACGACAGAGGAAGGTGTGGAACTGTTAAAAGAACCAGTGAATGAAATACAGCTAGCTCTTTTCCTAACCTGAAGAACGCAACGACGCAATCTTCCTCTCCCTGGACCTCGAACGTGCATATGACCGCGTATGGCATTCCGGTCTCCTCTTCAAGCTCCAAACCTTCGCCCTTCCCATTAACTACTTCCGTCTGATCGGCTCCTTTCTCTCCCGCCGTCCTTCCTATGTCACCATCCATTCCATGACACCGATTCCTACACCTTTTTTCCCTCTGCCGGTGTGCCCCAAAGCTCCGTCCTCTCCCCCCTTCTGTACCTTTTGTACACGGCGGACATGTCGCCGCCGTCACCCCATCCACCTTCTCCAGTTAGCCGATGACACCGCCTTCCTTGCCCTTGCCCCCACCCTGCAGCGCTCCCAACACCTTCTCCAATCCCATCTTGACCGGTTCACCGCTTGGTGCAACCAGAGGTTGCTCAAGGTGTAGTGGGACGAAATTAAGCGTCACCCATCCACCAAACTCAGCCCAGTTTGCAGGTGACTATAAGTTTAATTTAGTTTTGTTTATGTGTTTTCTTATTATTTGTAATAGAAGTGAATTATCTAAAAGTTTTGTATTTTTTTTTTAATGTGTTTCATGTACGGAGAGGTCGGCGCAACGAACGGGGACAGCATCTTCGTTGCCGCGACCAGAGAGGAAATTGCTGGCCGCTATACGTCGCGGGTCGACAGCCAAGGAGCAACAGAAGATCCTGGAACCGAGTTGTTGCTTCGTGTTTCTAAAAAATTAAAAATGAATTTTTATACTCTTTTTGTACAACAATGACGTCATATAGAGCTTAATCTTATTGAAAAGTCAGTCACTAACTCTCAACGGTCAAGTTCACATCTGTATGTGTAGGAAGCTAATAAAATAGTGTATGCTACTAAAGTTGAAACACGTGTCTTGAAGATTTATTTATGAAGAATTATGTCAACGGATTAATAATATATTTGACAAGATTCGTGATTCTTACGGCGTTCGCCGAAACTTTGAATCTAAAAAGTTTATTTAAGGTGTGATTCTGATATCGATTAGATCAAGATAACGTGTGTCAATATAATTTCTGAGGAGAAACAAACGAAATTTAAATTCGAAAAAGTTACAAAAACCAATTGGCCCAAGTGATGCAATTCTTTGCACACGACTCAACTGATGTTTTACAGTTTCGTTCAAGAACCATCCTATGACAATTTAAAAGAATATGAATCATTTTTGAAGTGGGTTGTAACTGACGTAGGTGACGAAGTCTGCACATGGTCATACATATATCAAACGAAAACTAATACGTCGTTACACTACACCTGTGGCGACCGTGACAGGACCGGTGTGCAACTAAGGCACACAGGTACGAAACAAAGCATCCAGAGTCCTTCGGAAGTCAACGCGAGTTTTCGTGGAGCCTTCACCAGCCAGCAGCGACCGTGGGTGTGGGCATCTGACGGAGCCGCAGCCAAGTAGTACGGTCACGCAGTTGTTCCACGAGAAGGCGCATCTGTTGGGCAGCAGCTGAACGCTGCAAACCCCGACAACCTTTTTTCTCCCTAAACTAATAGGCCTAGTGCGTCAGCTGCGGGGCGTTCCTCCGGCTGGTATTAGAGGTGTTGCTGAGGGCTTCGCCTGTCTACGGCGGTGCCGGCGGTACCTACCTAGAGAGGTCGCAATGGCAACGCGCGGTGGATGGAGCAGCACCCGAGGAAGGAGTGCGCCCCCACGCTCGCATGGCGGAAGTTTCAGAAGAGGAGATAGAGGCAGGGGCCGAGGACGAGGAGCGACGCAGCAGCCTGCTCAGATTCAGGAGCCCAGTTCTGTGGCGTCTAGGCCAGTAGTACCGAAGTCTGGACCTACAGTGACTCCTGCAATAGAGGGGTCTGTGAAGCCAGTCGCACCTGTCGTCCCAAAACCACAACATCTCTCGAAAACACCCAGTGCCTTAACTAATGATCCATTATGGCAGGATGTTTTCCATGTTGAAGGAGACCGAGGATTTATTGAGGACGCGGGCGAGAAGACGTTCGCTAATTCATACGACGGATTCATCGCTCTGCTGAACCATACTTATGATGCAGTAACCACTGCAGATAAAGAATTCAGTAGACAAGTCTCCCTAGGTATGTATGTGTACTATAATACCATACACTTGTGGGGACGGATCGCCGCTATCCGACAAAGTGAAGGTGTGGCCGACCAGGACGACGAAAACATGTTGAAGTATCTGAGAAATGGCAACTTTCCACTTCACAGCGTTGTGAATGACTACCTACGTGGAATCGGACATTTCGAGGATCCAGATGGCACACTTCTAAGGTCAATCCTTCCAAAACCCAGGCGATCATTGTAGGCAAAACCACTCCTTCCTTCCGCCTCCTTGATTTCTACATCACCATCTATGGCCGTCCTATCGCCCTCACTCCCACCCTTAAGTACCTTGGCGTCACCCTCGACCGTCGCCTCTCCTGGACTCCCCACCTCCGGACAATCCAAGCCAAGGCACGCTCCCGACTTTGTCTCCTCAAGCTCCTCTCCGGCCGTACGTGGGGTATGGACCCCTCCACCATCCTCCACACCTATAAATCCCTCATCTGCCCTATCCTTTGTTACGCCCATCCGGCCTGGATCTCCGCCCCCCTACCTTTCATCAATCCCTCCAAATCCTTGAACGCCATGCTCTCCGCCTCGCCTATCGCATCCGTCTCCCCTCCCCCACGCGGATCCTGTATGATCTCATCCCCTTCCCCCACCTCCTTTTCCTTGAAAGGATATGGATCCTGTACACCTCCCGTAAACTCGATCCTCCTCACCCGCTCGTCTCCCCGATCCTCTCCCACCCCCACCCGCTGCCGTGCCTGTATTCCCACATCCCACCCGGTCTCCATCTCTCCACCCTCCCCCAAGGTGGCTTCCGCCAGCTCCCCTCCCTGATGATGTCCTCGCCCCTCCATCTACCCCTCCTATCAACTTTGACCCTGCCCCCCCCCACTTCCGATGTCCTTTCCTTTAGGAACCCTCCCTCCCTCCCTTCTCTTTCCTTTTCCCCCTTCCCCTCCCTCCACCCCTATTCCCCCGAGCTTCCCCTCACCCTTCCCCTCTCTCCTGTGCCCCTGGCATCTCTGCTCTGCTCTGCTCCGTTCTCCCCTCTCCCTCTCCCACTCCCTCCGCCTCCTCCCTTGGCAGGTCCCCGGACTCGCACACGCTCAGTGAACATTCGCGCGCCGGAGATCATCGCCATCAGTGTCTCGTGTGTGTGCGCCTTCGTCTGCGTTTAGTGTTCTTTCGTCGTCACGCCTCATCTGTTCACGTGTGCCGTCGCCGTCGCCGTCATCCGTCTTCTGTGCGCCGTGTCAACAAGTGTTAGTGTTAGTGTTTTTCCGTCCAGCGTGAACGGCTTCATGTTTCTTGTTTTTGTATCTACATTCTTTGCCCGCCAGTTTTTTGTATTGTCTGTGTCACCTATATATCGTATTATTGTACCCCTTAAGGCTGAAGAGCAGCGTATTATGCTGCTGCCAGCCCGCCTTGTATGAGGTGCTTAAAATTACAATAAAGAAAGGAAAAAAAACACTTCCGATGCTAACGCTTTTCTAATGAAAGTGTCTTCCTGATCAGGATTTTTTTACTTCTGATGAAGGTATATTTATATGTACCGAAACCTTGGTCAAGAATTTTAATAAATTTTTATCCTGCAACTGTTTTTGGCTGTCATCCTTTATCGTGAAGATTACTAAATACAGTTTTCCGTAATTCCTTCAGGAAAGAAGACGAAGTAAATATTCCAGAATTCGAAACCAGAACAGCTGTTAGCATGAGTGACATGAATGTAGGTATCTTAGGTGCTGCGAAACTACTCAAATCACTGAAGAAAGGCAATTCTTCCGGTCCACATGGTACACCAATCAGGTTCCTCTCAGAGTATGCAGACACAATAGCGCCTTGCTTAGCAATCATATACAACCACTCACTTGACGAAAGCTCTGTTCTTGAAGACTGGGAAGTAGCGCAGGTCACAGCAATATTCAAGAAAGTAAATAGGACTAACTCACTGAATTGCAGACCCATATCACTGACCTCAATCTGCAGTAGGATTTTGGAGCATATGCTGTACTCTAACATTATGAATCACCTCGAAGAAAATGACTTACTGATACATAACCAACACGGATTCAGAAAATATCATTCTTGTACAACACAGCAAGCTCTTTATTCCCATGAAATAATGAGTGCTGTCGACAAGAGATCTCAGATCGATTCCATGTTCCTAGATGACTTTTGATACCGATCCTCACAAGCGACTATTAATTGAATTGCGTGCATATGGTGTATCGTCTCAGTTGTGACAGAGGAAATCACGAATCCAGAGAGGTCACAGTTCGTAGTGATCGACGGTACATCATCGAGTAGCACAGAAGTTAAATCTAGCTTTCCGCAAGGTAGTGTCATCATGGGCCCTCTGCTGTTCCCGATATATATAAATGATCTAGGTGATAATCTGAGCAGCCCCCTTAGATTGTTTGCAGATGACGCTGTAATTTACCGTCTAGAAAAATCATCAGACAATTAATTCCAATTACAAAATGATCTAGAGATAATATCTGTATGGTGCAAAAAGTGGCAATTAGCACTAAACAAAGAGGTCATCCACATGGGTACTAAAATAAATCCGATAAATTTAGGATATACGTTAAATCGCACAAATCTAATGGCTGTCAATTCAATACCTAGGAATTATAATTACGAGTAACTTAAATTGGAAAGACCACATAGATAATATTCTGGGAAAGGCGAAACAAAGATTGCGCTTTGTTGGCAAAACACTTACAAGACGCCCACTATAAAGACACTTACATTACGCTTGTCCGTCCTCTGATGGACTATTGCTGCGCGGTATGGGATCCTTACCCGGTAGGATTGACGGAGGGCATCGAAAAAGTGCAAAAAAGGGCAGCTCGTTTCGTGTTATCTCGCAATAGGGGCGAGAGTGTCATTGATATGATACGCGAGTTGGTGCGGCAGTCACTGAAACAAAGGCGGTTTTCTTTGCGGCGAGGTCTATTTACGAAATTTCAATCACCAACTTCCTCTTCCGAATACGTAAATATTTTGTTGACACCCACCTACGTAGGGAGAAATGATCATAATAAAATAAGAAAAATCAGAGCTCGAACGGAAAGATTTAGGTGTTCCTTTTTCCCACGCGCCATTCGAGAGTGGAATGGTAGAGAATTAGTATGAAAATGGTTTGATGGACCCTCTGCCAGGCACTTAAGCGTGAATTGCAGAATAACCATGTAGATGTAGAAGCATGCTTACTACCCCTTCACTCTGTGGTAATAATATTCCAAAGGGTTCACAATTTCTAGAAATGGAACGTATTGTATACAAAGTTATATGAATTTTTCAGAAAAACAGCCGAGATATTTCTCGAGTTTTGCACAGGTCAATATTACACTACTGGCCAGTAAAATTGCTACACCACGACGTGCTACAGACGCAAAATTTACCCGACAAATGATATGCAAATGATTAGCTTTTCCGAGCGTTCACACAAGGTTGGCGCCGGTGGCGACACCTACAACGGGCTGACGTGAGGGAAGTTTCCAACCGATTTCTCATACACAAACAGCAGTTGACCGGCGTTGCCTGGTGAAACGTCGTTGTGATGCCTCGTGTAAGGAGGAGAAATGCGTACCATCACGTTTCCGACTTTGATAAAGGTCGGATTGTAGCCTATCGCGATTGCGGTTTATCGGATGGCTACATTGCTTCTCGCGTTGGTCGAGATCCAATGACTGCTAGCAGAATATGGAATCAGTGGGTTCAGGAGGGTAATACGAGGCCGTTGGGATCCAGCACGGCGTTCCGTATCACTAGCAGTTGAGACGACAGGCACCTTATCCGCATGGCTGTAACGGATCGTGCAGCCACGTCTCGATCCCTGAGTCAACAGATGGGGACGTTTACAAGACAACAACCGTGTGCACGAACAGTTCGACAACGTTTGCAGCAGCATGGACTATCAGCTCGGAGACCATGGCTGCGGTTACCCTTGACGCTGCATCACAGACAGGAGCGCCTGCAATGGTGTACTCAACGAAGAACCTGGGTGCACGAATGGCAAAACGCTACTTTTTCGGATGAATCCAGGTACTGTTTACAGCATCATGATGGTCGCATCCGTGTTTGCGAACAAGGTGACCGTGACGTGTAACCAATGGCACCCCATACCATCACGCCAGGTGATACGCCAGTATGGCGATGACGAATACACGCTTCCAATGTGCGTTCACAGCGATGTCGCCATTGAGGGCACTTTGAACAGTGGACATTACGTTTTAGATGTAGTGTTGGCAGAAGAGCCAACACTGTGTTGCTAGAGGAGGCCGAAATGCACGCCTCTAAGTTCACGCAAACTGGCGTGATGTCTGGAACAGTTAAGGGAATTAATAGTAGCAAATAAAGTACGTAGTTGATGTAATACTTAACTTTAATCCATAATTGGAAAACATCGCTCTTGATGGTACATGTTTTATAATTTCAATATTAACTGGTAATGGCGCCTTGCTAGGTCGTAGCAAATGACGTAGCTGAAGGCTATGCTAACTATCGTCTCGGCAAATGAGAGCGTAATTGTCAGTGATCCATCTCTGGCAAACTCTGCTGTACAACTGGGGCGAGTGCTAGGAAGTCTCTCTAGACCAGCCGTGTGGTGGCGCTCGGTCTGCAATCACTGACAGTGGCGACACGCGGGTCCGACGTATACTAACGGACCGCGGCCGATTTAAAGGCTACCACCTAGCAAGTGTGGTGTCTGGCGGTGACACCACATTAGATATGTTACGACTCGTGGCCCTACCTTTCATTCGATCCCTGCACAACCCTACATTTCAGCAGGATAATGCACGACCGCGTGTTGCATGTTCTGTACGGGCCTTTTTGGGTACAGAATATGTTCGACTGCTGTCCTGTCCAGCACATTCTCCAGATCTCTCACCAATTGAAAACGTCTGGTCAATGGTGGCCGAGCAACTGGCTCGTCACACTAAGCCAGTCACTATCTTGATGAACTGTGGTATCGTGTTGAAGCTGCATGGGCAGCTGTACCTGTACACACCATTCAAGCTCTGTTTGACTCAATGCCCAGGCGTATCAAGGCCGTCACTACGGCCAGAGGTGGTTGTTTTGGGTACTAATTACATTTTCACGCAATTTGGGTGCATATCCTGAGTAGTCACATGTCAGTTCTAGTATAATATATTTGTCCAATGAATACCCGTTTATCACCTTCATTTCTTCTTTGTGTAGCAATTTTAATGGCCAGTAGTGTAGCTCAGAAGCGCGCCACTAAATTTGTTACCGGTAGGTCCGATCGACATGCGAATATTATGTAAACGCTCCAGGAACTCTTCAGGAATTCCCATTAGAGAAGATGGCAGATTTTCTGCAAAACACTATTGAGAATGTTTGAAGAACCGGCACTTTTGGTTGTCTGCGGGAAGATTCTACCACCGCTGATGTACATGACACGTCAAGAGTGTGAAGACGAGATAAGAGAAATAGGGGCTCGTATTCAGGCATATGTACAGTCTTCTTCCCCTCACTCCATTTGATGCATAGCAGGGTATACCTTGTGTCACTACCAGTCATTTCGTTCCCTGTTCCACTCACATACAGTGGCTGCAGAACAGATATGTATATGTGTAGAAATGTTGCCAAAGCAGACATGAGAACAGAGAGGATGGTTTGCCATGGGTTTCCTCAATCTTATTTCTGTTCGTGTGCGTAATAAGAAGTAAAAGTTTGTACTTTAATCAGTTCACAGCTTAAAACATTACGGTTTTAGATCTAGTTTGATGTGAAACACTTTTTCTAAACTCAGATGGACACCTTTTCTGAGCTGTTACTCTTTCCACAAAACAGACGACAGCGACGAAACTCGTGGAAGGTACATATATTCCGATAAAAATATTCACTCAGAAATAACACTTCCTGAGGAATTTCGTAACAAATTTTTCATGAAACTTAAAAAGAAACCTTTCTAAAATGGATAAGAATAAGTTATAATTTGTAGTTACAGTTAAATCCATGGCTAGCATGCGTCAGCGGTGATGCATTCTGGACAAACTACTTGTTTCCTACTCACCTTTCTAGATAAACGCAAAGCGATTTAACTCACGCTACTTCTTCAGGTCTCTACTCATTTATCTCGTAAGTTTTCGGCAAAATTCAGAACAATTCCTTTACTTTTAGCAAAATACATTTAATCATTCGGACAAAAAAGAAAACAAAACAAGAGCGTACTACGTTGAAAGGTTGTCAACGCTACACGTCTGAAGTCGAAGCAGTAGTGCATTGAAATTGACCGTTACAGTAAGTGGTAACTGGAGAACTTTTTGAGTGAAACCTTTGTTCCTGCATACATTTCTAAAGAATCTTTCGGGAATGGTCTTTTCTTGTTTTCTTATTTCGGCTTTTTCACCTTTTAACGAATGATTGCCAGCAGGAAAATGCGACTGCTTCCCAGCAGAATCAGACTGCTTCTACGATTTAAGGTGTTCCTCAGTGTCATTATTCCTGGGTAATTTAAGAATCTGCAGAATATCGTTTTGAAACTCCCACGGGCATTCGTAGCCACCGGATCTGTACCTCACGATGCTACATATATTACTGACAACGTATGTCGTGTAGAAGTAGAACCAGAAATAACAATCCACAGATTAGACGAAGATTTTTGGCGTGTTCGAAATGTCAAGTTTTTGTTTTCAGGTCAATATAATGCAGAGTGTGGACAGTATTAACTGGCAGTTGCCCACAAGCATAAATAAATTACAATTTGACCATCAGTGTGGGAGGGAAAGCCATGCTGTAACCGTGTCCTGTTTTTCTGTGAAAACAGAACTGGCACACAGTCACAGGGATCCCTGATACCTTCTGGTGGACTTAGGTTTGTTACTGAACTGTGTGACTGACCGGGATAAGTCTCTTCACACATTTTGAAAGAACAAAAAATGATGGTCATAACTGAATGACAAGCAACACATCTCTCGACAGTTTCCTGAGGTTGGCATTGTCACAAATGAGTTTGTTAAACGTGACGGGTGTTTCGAATTGTACTTTCATCAAATACAGGTAGGGCACTGAACTGTCATGTTAAATTGCACAATATTTCCACATTAGCTAACACACACACACACACACACACACACACACACACACACACACACACACACACACACACACACAAGTGTACGTTTAGGATGTGACACAGGCCAGTCCCACATCGGATTACCTGGTTCGTACCTTGTACCGACCATTAAACTGAACACAACTTGGCCGAGCGGTTCTAGGCGCATCAGTTTGGAACCGCGCGACCGCTACGGTCGCAGGTTCGAATCCTGCTTCGGGCATGGATGTGTGTGATGTCCTTAGGTTAGTTAGGTTTAAGTAGTTCTAAGTTCTAGGGGACTGATGACCCAAGATGTTAAGTCCCATAGTGCTCAGAGCCATTTTTTTAACACAACTACCACAGCACTGGAGCAGCGAGTTCACCGATAAGTGATCGCTTTCCTGCACTTTTAATTTGGAACTACTTTTTACACATGTTATCTTTCTAAATTGAGCTCTGCCATACGATATGCAATAACAGTAACCAAAAATATACGCAAGAAATAACATACTTATGAGAAAGCAAACACAGAAATAACACTCATAAAACAGTTCTGTTCATCTGGATAGATTTCACTACAAAATAACATCGTCAGTTAATTGCACACTTCGTGGCAGAATTTGCACCTGTACTCGCATTTATCACAAATTAATTTCTTTCAGATCTCCACGAATTAGTCATTATTACTTTGGACATTGTCATACAAATTCCATTAACGTCAAGTAGGTAGTGTCCACAACTGACGACCTCGGATTCAGTGGTAAAAGGTCCCAGTGGACAGCCCGTCAAAAACTGAACAGAAATCAAGCGTGGAAACAGGAAGATGGTGTACTGGACTGTCAAACAAAAAGCGAAACAGTAAGCGTGAAACGGTACAGTAGTTTCCGCTCTATAAGCAGCAGGTTTCGCTGCTCGCCCGCACCGGGAAATACAAACAGAGGCGGCTCCACCACCAACTCTACTGCACGACGCGGCCGGCCGCCGGTGCAACAGAACCCATGTGGACGGGTGGAAAGAAATGTGTCACGCTTCATAATACGTATTTATATGTGTCGTGTATTACGCATTTCTTGTACGTGAATGTGAATCTGTACATGAACTTCCCTAATCCTCCTCACACCTTTCTGTAAAGCGTGACCAAATGTTAGGTTGGCACTACTATACTACAGAACTACTTCCCAACTAACTCCTGGGTAGGGGATCACAGAGACAGCACAGGCAGGTAAAAGTCAAAGCTGTTCCAGTGTCACAAGATTTGGGGTGGAAGATGAAAGATTACCGTCTAACCTCTTTGCCTAGGGACGCCAGATGAAAGTTGATGTTGTCAAGCCCTGAATGAAAATTGCGCAACGGATAACTGGGGAAGGGAGCTTGAGAGCGCTAGCTAGAGAGTAGCCCCTTGCCTAGTATCGTACAGGAAGGGCACAAAGGACTCGCACACTGATGTGTGGGTCCCTGCATTCTTTTATTTTAAATGAATTCCTTTAACTTGACTTCTTTGTGATCTTTAAAATAAATAGGTAATCAATTCTTAAACATTATCTCTCGACTTTACAGCGATTGCAGCAATTGTTTCAGTTTACAGATATTACAGTTTTACAACTTATAGCTCGGGTATATTATATGCCCATCTGCACGCACACTTCTACGGGCAAGACGTAATTGCGTTGGCCAAATGTATACCACCAAAGTCACCCACTATTTTACATAGGACATCCACTATGTGAGGAGGATGACGGGCAAACTGGGGACCAGATACATTAATTTCGGAAAATTGACTCCTGTGGTAAACGAGAACATTCATTTCCTTACACAATCCAAAGCTGGAAATAAAAGAATTGTAACTGTGGTGTCACCGCCAGACACCACACTTGCTAGGTGGTAGCCTATAAATCGGCCGCGGTCCGTTAGTATACGTCGGACCCGCGTGTCGCCACTGTCAGTGATTGCAGACCGAGCGCCGCCACACGGCAGGTCTAGAGAGACGTTCTAGCACTCGCCCCAGTTGTACAGCCGACTTTGCTAGCGATGGTTCACTGACAAATTACGCTCTCATTTGCCGAGACAATAGTTAGCTTAGCCTTCACCTACGTCATTTGCTACGACCTAGCAAGGCGCCATTATCATTTGCTATTTATCTTGTGATGCATGTACCGTCAGACCGATGTTTACCAATTATGGATTAAAGTTAAGTATTCCAGAAGCTACGTACTTTTTTTACTAGACTCAACTCCTTTAACTGTTCCAGACCTCACGCCAGCCTGCGTGAGCTTAAACGCGTGCCTTTCGGCTTCCTGTCATAGTGGCTTGGCTGTCTTGCCAAGTCACAACAATAACAAATATTCAAATACCTCTCTTCCATGCTTGGGTAAGTGGGCAGACGTGCCCTCAGTGCGTCTGTCTGAATGTTCGTCTTCTGTAACACTCTCAGAATATGCCGGGCACCCAGAGGTCTTCCTGGGCCCCGGTGGAGGGAGTGGTCGAACCACTTGGCCGTGACCAACCTCTTCACCCCAAATCTTGTGACACTGGAAAGTCTGACTTTTACCTGCCTGTGCTGTCCCTCTGATCCCCTACTCAGGAGAAAGGTTGGCACTACTCTACTACAGAACTACTTCCCAACTAAGATTTGGTCGCGCTTTTACGGAAATGTGTGAGGAGGATTAGGGAAGTTCATGTGCAAATTCACATTCACGTACAAGAAATGCATAATACACGACACATATAAATACGGATTATGAAGCCTGACATTTCTTTCCACCTGTCCACATGGGTTCTGTTGCACCCGCGGCCGGCCGCGTCGTGCAGTAAAATTGGTGGCGCAGCCGCCTCTTTCTATTTCCCGGTGCGAGCGAGCAGAGAAACCTGCTGCTTATAGGGCGGAAACCACTGTACCGTTTCAAACGGTCCAAGAAGAAGTAGTGCAGAACAGAGAGCTGGATAGAGGAACGGTAACGCGGTTAAGTGGTTACGCTGTTGGACTGCCTAGTGGTAGGCAGATGCCAATTTTTTTTCTTCTTCGCTGTTCGCTTAATTCAAATTTGTGCCTGTGTCGTGCTGTAGCGTCCGTCTGCAACAGCGAGGTGTAAGGTAGGGGCTCATAACGACAGTTGATTGTGCACAACTCTGTATTACCAGCCGAAAGGAAGTGGCTTTCGAATGGGAACCGCAAACGTTTGATGACAAGGCGACAAGTCAACCGAGTACTCCGCCGTAAAACACGACTGATGTATTATAGACTGCATTAGTAACAATACGTGTCATATGACAGGAATCTCTTATCGACGCACCTAATGTGTAAGCCTGGTGAGTGAGGTGAGGCTCCCCGCCCGATATAGGTGTTCGTGCAAATGTGAATGTGATCATTCCCAAGGAAATGATGAAAACATAATTGTCTGTAATAAATAAAACTGAGTGAAGGGATCAGTTTGTGACAGAGACCACAATCACATAGTTTCTCTGTGCTCTGTCAAAACATAGTTCACACCCAAAGACTTCCAGAACGGAACGCAACGTTAAAAACGTATGAGTCATGCGGTAAGAATAAGTTACTGTCGAAAGTAAATGTTAGAGCAAACGAGGTACCACATACACGTCTCACAGAAATGAAAACAACAAATAAGTAACTCCATTCTTGCAACATATTCTATAACCAATGTATAGTATGCCAACTGCCAAGATTACAGAAAGAGAACAAACATTTCAGTAACCGGACAAACAGTTCACAATGTTGAGGGGGAAAAAAAAAAAAAAAATGGCACGACGAAGTTCTGAACACGGCTCGCCCACTTTCGTTTTTGTATTTTGTTCGTCATTGTTCGTTGTATTTGGTCGTAGCGCACGTCGCATGACACCCGTTGAAGTTCGTTCTTGATCCCTTCTCTCAGTTTCATTTATTACAGAGACCAGCCAGCTATGTGACCGAAAAGGCTGAGCTACCGTGCCGGCGCCCACTTGTCAGACCAACACCATGACCACTTATCCACGACGCCGATGCTTTGTTAGCGAACGGTCCAAGATTAAGAAGTGAATAAAGAGCAGCCTGTTTCTATTTTGCTGCTTTTTTCACAGTTCAGTACACCTTCGTGTTTTCATCCTTGATCTGTGTTCATTTTTTGACGGGCCATCTTACCATTAAATCTGAGGGGGGAGGGGGAGGGTGCGACGTGGAGTTTCACTTGTCAGTTGAATTAGAAACAGTAGAAACAGGCCAAAAATTCGTGTGTTACCTCGTCAGGTTTATGAGTTCTAGATATATCAGTCACGTTGCGTTCTTGCCTAAACACAGCAACCATAGCACAATGGCCATTCGCCATGACAGCTCGTTCCCTCTAGGAAAGTGTCGCGAGTGTCACACCAATGGTGGCTGTGTCACAATTGTGCCATACCTGGAGCCGTCATTCAGCAGGTACCAAGCAGGGACGTCACTTACACAGGTACGCCGTTCCTGTCTCACTCACAGTCACCACATTTCGAGTGAGATTCATCACTATCCAACGGGGACGAAGCAGAGGCCAAAGAGGTTGTCACATTAATATGGCCACCGTCTGTTCGACATCACCGTGCAACAACCACTAGCAGTGGAAGTTCCTATGGGAGCCGCGCGAACGTACCAAAGATGTCTGGGGATGTAGAAAACAGTACAGTCGTTGTCGTAGTAATGAAACGGAGTGATTTATCTACCGTCCAAAAGGGGATGATCATTGGATTCCACGCGAAGGGTAGAATCATCTCCGAAACGGTCAGTTTCGTAAGCTCTTCACGTGTCGCAGTGGTTAAAGTATACCGTGTACGGCAAAATAGCGCTATGCAAAACCGGCGTCGAGGCAACGGTGGTCCATCACAGCGCAGGGGTGAACGGCAGACACGGGGATGTGTGGGGGCGACTCCGTGCCACTGAACGCCCAGATGAACCAAGGGCCTGCGAACCATCTCTCGTCAACGACTGTTCAGTGTATGTTGCTGCACACGAATATACGCAGCAGGCGCCTGTTTCGTGCACCCATTCTGAGTGCTGTTCATCCGCGATGAAAGCCGAAATCTGCACGGCAGTACCACATCTGAACATGGCGATAGGTGGCCGTTTCAAAAGAAGAAGTTTCATGCTCCATCCGACAGATGGCCGTTGGCATGTATGCCCGTGCAACAATCGTCGGAACGTTCCAGGCTGCAGCGAGAAGCGCTATAGTCTGGATAACGTCATCGTGGCATTTTCTGGGTGATCTCGTCTCTCTGGAACGCGCAAAGGATTAACACAAGCACGCACCTCTACTTTGGGAACATGCCCACCACTCCGTGCAGTTTGTTATTCCTCGGCGCCATGGCGTCTTCCAGCAGCAAGATACACACAGCTCGCAGTGTACATGCTTAGCTGGAAAAGCACTGGAAAGAGTTTACTGTACTCCCTTTCTCACCAAAGTCCCCGGATTCAAACCCAGTCGAGAATATGTGGGACCATCTCGAGCGGGCTGTCCGCGAGATGGATTCTAAACTGAGAAACCTAGCTGGCCACGGAATTATTGTGGGCATAGCTCCTGTCTGTACCTTGCAGAATTTCACGGAATCTGTAACTGCACATCCGTGCTACAAGACGTGGTTATTGAGGCTTTGGACCATGTGGTCACACTAACGTGGCTGGACACTGGCGGAGCTCCAGGGTGACATAAGCAGTACTACAGACAACGTTCTCGACGTCACACTATCAGTGGGACAGCTCGCACGAACGGTGCCTAAAACCTAGCCTGTAGATGAGGTCCAGCTCCAGTAACCCACTCCGTTTCGGATGGAATATTTTGACGCCTTGTTAGAAAAAACCAGTTGTTTCGACCAAGAGGCTCGTATTACATGCAGCGACGAAAATAGATAGTGCAATGCCACGAACACGTTGACCAAACGCTGCAACAAATATTCTACACTCCTGGAAATTGAAATAAGAACACCGTGAATTCATTGTCCCAGGAAGGGGAAACTTTATTGACACATTCCTGGGGTCACATACATCACATGATCACACTGACAGAACCACAGGCACGTAGACACAGGCAACAGAGCATGCACGATGTCGGCACTAGTACAGTGTATATCCAGCTTTCGCAGCAATGCAGGCTGCTATTCTCCCATGGAGACGATCGTAGAGATGCTGGATGTAGTCCTGTGGAACGGCTTGCCATGCCATTTCCACCTGGCGCCTCAGTTGGACCAGCGTTCGTGCTGGGCGTGCAGACCGCGTGAGACGACGCTTCATCCAGTCCCAAACATGCTCAATGGGGGACAGATCCGGAGATCTTGCTGGCCAGGGTAGTTGACTTACACCTTCTAGAGCACGTTGGGTGGCACGGCATACGTGCGGACGTGCATTGTCCTGTTGTAACAGCAAGTTCCCTTGCCGGTCTAGGAATGGTAGAACGATGGGTTCGATGACGGTTTGGATATACCGTGCACTATTCAGTGTCCCTTCGACGATCACCAGTGGTGTACGGCCAGTGTAGGAGATCGCTCCCCACACCATGATGCCGGGTGTTGGCCCTGTGTGCCTCGGTCGTATGCAGTCCTGATTGTGGCACTCACCTGCACGGCGCCAAACACGCATACGACCATCATTGGCACCAAGGCAGAAGCGACTCTCATCGCTGAAGACGACACGTCTCCATTCGTCCCTCCATTCACGCCTGTCGCGACACCACTGGAGGCGGGCTGCACGATGTTGGGGCGTGAGCGGAAGACGGCCTAACGGTGTGCGGGACCGTAGCCCAGCTTCATGGAGACGGTTGCGAATGGTCCTCGCCGATACCCCAGGAGCAACAGTGTCCCTAATTTGCTGGGAAGTGGCGGTGCGGTCCCCTACGGCACTGAGTAGGATCTTACGGTCTTGGCGTGCATCCGTGCGTCGCTGCGGTCAGGTCCCAGGTCGACGGGCACGTGCACCTTCCGCCGACCACTGGCGACAACATCGATGTACTGTGGAGACCTCACGCCCCACGTGTTGAGCAATTCGGCGGTACGTCCACCCGGCCTCCCGCATGCCCACTATACGCCCTCGCTCAAAGTCCGTCAACTGCACATACGGTTCACGTCCACGCTGTCGCGGCATGCTACCAGTGTTAAAGACTGCGATGGAGCTCCGTATGCCACGGCAAACTGCCTGACACTGACGGCGGCGGTGCACAAATGCTGCGCAGCTAGCGCCATTCGACGGCCAACACCGCGGTTCCTGGTGAGTCGCTGTGCCGTGCGTGTGATCATTGCTTGTACAGCCCTCTCGCAGTGTCCGGAGCAAGTATGGTGGGTCTCACACACCGGTGTCAATCTGTTCTTTTTTCCATTTCCAGGAGTGTATTTTCACGCCTATAGGACATGTGTATTAACATTTCATCCTTATGTGAGCTTATTTTGAGAATTTTCAATAGAGAAAAAGTAATTCTCACAGACAAAGAATGGTGTGAGATTATGATGGTTACTGAGTGTATCGAACATTACTGGAACTTTTCTGGCGTATATCGCCCGCGTACATTCATCTTACCGCCATCATTAGGACTTTGAGGATTGTCAATACAATGACTGCTGAGAGAGAGGTCAGGGCAACCGGGTATCAAGAACAGTAGGCGAAGGTGTCGCCACGAACCGCTTTTAACAGTTTACCGGAAGCTGAGGTGAAACCTCGTTAACGGCTGGCACCATACCACAGGCAGTAGCGATTTCCCAAACTCTTTCATGGAGCACCTACTCACTCCCCGCGGGGCAGCAGTGTTCCGCAGAACAAACTAGTATCGTCAAAATGTGCAAAACAACATGTAAATAATAATTTGGAAAATTATTAATAAAATACCATTTTATTACTTATCGTTGGAAAATAAAATACTAAACGAATTATTTGCAAAAAAAAATGGAAAAACTAGTAGAAGCCTACCTCCGGGAAGAATAATTTGGACTGTGAAGACATGTAGGAACATATGAGGTAATACTGATCCTACAATTTACCTTGTGAGATAGGTTACGGAAAGGCAAACCTACGTTTATAGCATTTGTAGATTCAGAGAGCGCTTTTGACAATACTGACTGCAATACTCCCTTTAAAATTCTGACGGTAGCAAGAGTAAAATACAGGGAGCGAAAGGCTATTTTCAACTTGTATATAAACCAGGTGACAGTTATCAGAGTCGAGGGGCATGAAAGGGAAGCAGTGGTTGAGAACGGAGTGAGACAAGGCTGTAGACTATCGCCGGTGTTATTCAGTCTGTGCCCTTACGAAGCAGTAAAGAGAACAACTTTAACTCCTACTCCAAATTTTCTGTTAAGGGAGAAGAATTAAAAACCTCGAGATTTGCTGACGACATCGTAATTCTGTCAGAGACAGCAAAAAACTTACTATCTATTCCGTTAAACTGCTCTTGTGTTTCATAAGGAGGATATAAGACGAACGTCAATAAAAGCGAGACAGGGGTAACGTGATGTGGTCGAATTAAATCAGATGATACTGAAGTAATTAGATCCGGAAACGATACGCTTAAAATAGACAGGTTTTGCTATTGGGCAACAAAAACTGATGACTGCCGAAATATAGGGGACATGAAGTGTACACGCAATGGCAAGAAAGGCGTTTATGAAGAAGAGAAATTTGGTACATCGAATATAGAATAAAGTGTTGGGAAGTCTTTTCTGAAACTATTTGTATGGCGTGTAGCGTTGTATGAAAGTGAAACTTGGACGATAAACAGGTAAGACAAGAAGAGAAGAGAATAGACGATCTTGAAATGTGGTGCTACAGAAGACTGCTGAGGAATTAGATGGGTAGATCACTCAGATAATGAGAATGTACTGAACAGAACAGCGGACAAACGAAATTTGGAGCACAACCTGACTAAAAGGAGGACTCGTTCTGAGACATCGAGGGATCCAGTTTAGTACTGGAGGGAAGTCTGGAGGGTAAAAATTGTAGAACGATAAAGAAATGAATACAGTAAGCAGATTCAGAAGGATGTAGGCTACAGCAGTTGCAGAACTGAGTAGCCAGTCTTCGAACTGAAAACCATAAGGACAACAGTTTTTATTAAATGATGATTAATTGAAACCCTCAGAAGCCGATAGGTGTTGTTGACATACCTTGATGGGGACAGCTGAAAATGTGTGCCCCGACTGGGACTCGAACCCGGGATCTCCTGCTTACGTGGCAGACGCTCTATCCATCTGAGCCACCGAGGACACAGATGAGTAGCACGACTGCTAGGACTTATCCCCTGCACGCTTCCCGTGAGATACACATTCCCAAACGGTCCACAATCTAGCTACGTAATATTCCTAATAGATACATTCCCCAGCCACTCGTTACTCGCGCCCACTTAAGTTGACGATTCCCGTAAGAGTGGACGGGCAAAGTATCTATTAGGAACATTACGTAGCTAGATTGTGGACCGTGGCCAGTCGGGGTACACATTTTCAGTTGTCCCCATCGAGGTATCTCAACAACACCTGTCGGCAGCTGAGCGTTTCAATTAATCATCATTTATTCTAGAGAAGCTACACAGTCATCAATGGTATCTGTTCTTTCGATAACAGTTATTGTCTTCCTATACAGTTATTATTTAAGTTGTAGGAATCAATGAGAAAACCTTGTTTTATTCATTTTTAAAAAATTGTAATGACATTCAAAATGAACTAGGTGTCTCGTCAATGTATCAGGATTCATGAAATGTTTAATCAGAGGAAAATTTTGGGAACCCTTGGCAGCCAGAGTCAACCGGGCACTGTGTGGCATTCTGTGGAATTCATAGTTTGAATGCGGCACGTCTTGTCATCGCATCCCAGTCTCAGACATGTAGATCAGGACGTGGGCAGGTCAATCACGAATCCGTTTTAGCGTGAATTGTCGCATGGGATCTTGTACTATCCTGCTGGAGTATGTCAGTGTTCCTTCAGCAATTATGAAATCAGCCCTGTTGTGTACAATGGCTGCTGTCTCTAAATTGTGCGAATCAGATATTAATGGTGGGTTTGTAGTGACTGTCTTGTTACAACAGTAGATGCTGTTTCGTGTCTCATTAATTTCTATCCATGAGCACAGATTGCGCAGAACCTTACTTCAAAATAATGTGTGTCTGGAAAATTGCAGTAACGAAGGAAATGGTTGGTGTAAACTCATATATCATCAAAAGATCAGTCATAACTAACCTTAAGTATGTCGTCCTGAATCTGCCGGTTATTAACCTAGTTGACTGAATTTAAGAAAACCTGATTAGCCGCAAAAACAAAAAAACAAAAAATGTATTGGGTGTTTTTTGGTGCATTTATTCCAAATGACATGTTTCGGGCTCTGCCCTACATGAGACTTTCTGGTGTAAACAATTTATAACAAATAACTTGTCACAGATTTTTTTAACACCAAATGTTAGCAAGAAAGCGTAAAATGGAACGAAGTATCAGAACCAATACATACCATCTACAGCAAAAATAACTTTGACAGCTTGTTCTTTACTCATACATTCACGAACCAAAAGATGACATACAATTTAAACATGAAAAATAGAAATGTTAGTCGTGAGAAGGACTACGGAAAACTGCTACTCCATTGTGCTCCTACTTCCCGTAATGAGGTGCCCTCTTGCACCGCGTGGTTAACTAGCAACGCGGCTATGGAAATTCCGATATGTTTACTGAGAATTGAAGCAGTAACCAACAGCAACTAAAAGTATATAGGTACATTAAGGGGACCACACCCTGCCTATCACCGAGCGAGGTGGCGCAGTGGTTAGCACACTGGACTCGCATTCGGGAGGACGACGGTTCAATCCCGTCTCCAGCCATCCTGATTTAGGTTTTCCGTGTTTTCCCTAAATCGTTTCAGGCAAATGCCGGGATGGTTCCTTTGAAAGGGCACGGCCGATTTCCTTCCCAATCCTTCCTTCACCCGAGCTTGCGCTCCGTCTCTAATGACCTCGTAGTCGACGGGACGTTAAACACTAACCACCACCACCCTGTCTATCTAACCCATGTTAATTTAGGCAAGTATTTGACCCATTTCTGAAAAAACTATTTGATGCAGGACCTTAATATTTTTACTGTATGTACATGATGCTAATAGAGTCAATTATACTAAAATCTACTTTATCCATTATATAGTTTTTAAGAAATTTTTTAAATTTATTAACATAACGTATTAAGTTTTTTCTGCAGAAAAGATTTTTGTGAACTTCCTAATCGGGGAATATTAATTAATGCAGTACCGGAGGTGGTTTCCTTATGTTATGTAGAGTCTAAAATTTTCAGTACATATGTCCCATTATATCAGACACTATCACAGATAAATGAATGAAATTTTCAGTTTGCGGTAAATTGACTTCAAGAAGAAAACACTTTAAATTTGTTACTTGCACTTAATTAAAACTATCCTGCTGCATATGATGGCCCTTCTTTGGCCTCTAGCATGTCTTCCAACTTCTTTTTCACCTTCCTGGAGGTTTGTCTTGCTTTCTTGATGATGGCCGAATTAGATGCAGACCTGTCTGCATCGGCTATTTTATCGTACTGTTGCAGCCCAGTGATCATATTTTCACCAGGATTAATTCCCAGCTTTTTCAGTACCCAACACTTTCCAATATTACCACCATTGAATGTGGTAACAGCAACATGAACTCTTTGAGTTTCATTGTATGCATGCCTAGAAATAGTTTTTGGAAGTCGGTTCCAAATTATGCTGTTGAAACATTCAATTGGGTTCTGTGTCTGCCTATGCAGACATTTCATTAGAAAGTCGGATGAGCCAAGTCTCTGAAAATAGGTTTAATTGCTGTAATACCAGCAGCAGGAAGAGAATGCTGGTGAGAATAAGATTCTCCAGTTGCCTGAGCCCTATTGTATTTTCACCACGGATTTTCTCCCGATGGGCACAATCCATGACATGGCTTATCATCAGTAGAGGACTTACGGAAGAATATGGCCCAAGAATCTCCGTTCATTGCCTCCAGATTTTCTTTATTTCTCCTAATTGCCTGTCCATAGTATACCTGCAAGTTTTCTATTTCAGTTTTAGTTAACTGACCCTGTCCAGTCAACAATTTTCCATCTTCCAATTTTTTTCCTCTCATATCAACAGAATGTGTAGGCCATGTTCAGAAACGTTTGGGAACAAGGCTGAGAAAACTAGCTATTTTGCTAATAATGGCATCGCCATATGACCGAGTTCACCACATTATTGTATGCCACCACCCAAATATTTGGTGTACCGTACGTCTCTCGTTTCTACGGAGTAATGAAATAATTGTTGTACTCCATGAACTTCCATACCATCACTTGTTCCTCTAAAATTAGCCACACAGTTGTGTTCTTTATGTTCATTGACTTTACAACATTTGCAATATTTAGACATCTAACACATTGCCACGAGTGTGGACACCGGTAGTCACTACTCCATTCATTCAGAGAATTATGTCCTCTTTTCTGCCATCAAGTGCAACTGCAATATCCGAACATCCATCATTTTCTGTCACTGCTTCCCCATCAGCCAGTTTCATGCTTTCCTCACTGCAATATTAGAGAAAGCTGTGTGCGAGGTCAGTCAGTTTTTCAAATTTATTTGGTGGTTGATGTAAGCTCATCACTGAACAAAATGTTCTCCCAGTAGCCAAGCCCTTGCCAATGGATCGTAACGCATAAACTAATCTAGTATTGATTTCGTAAGGGCCACTTGCATCTGGTTTCGAAGAACTCGTAAATGAAATCACAGCTGAGCATTTAGTGCAAATTAAATCCAATGTCAGTGGAAGAAAAGGCCTAGCAATTACACTCTCACAAATTTTCACACTCTAGACAGTGTGGTGAGTCACACATTGCACAAATTTAGAAATTGCATCTGATAATATTCTCAAATTTATAATAATGTTACTGCACCCCTTGTCACTTACAGTAAGTTCGTTATGACACACTTGAAATGGTGAGAGCTTCTTTGATGATGCACTTGTTGAATTACAGCCGGCCGGTGTGGCCGTGCGGTCTAGGCGCTTTAGTCTGGAACCGCGTGACCGCTTCGGTCGCAGGTTCGAATCCTGCCTCGGGCATGGATGTGTGTGATGTCCTTAGGTTAGTTAGGTTTAAGTAGTTCTAAGTTCTAGGGGACTAATGACCACAGAAGTTGAGTCCCATAGTGCTCAGAGCCATTTGTTGAATTACAATTAGAAGCATCGTTGGAAGGCGGCATAACCTCTTGTACAGAAAACTTTCTGAACTTGTTTCCTCTGAATTGTCGTTTCTCGAAAACGCCTTTACGTTTCGTCATCTTCAATAAACACAACAAAACACACGTTAACAAGCACTGCGAGTAGTTGTTATACTCACCTTTGCAATCACACTTGAACAAAACTAACCTCGTGTTTGAAAGGTGTTGTTTACGAACAGCATAAACAAAAGAATACCGACCGTTGCATTCAAATGACAGCCAACACACTCGGGAGTAAAAAAAAATCCCTAACGTGCAATGTAGGGGATATAAAGATCCAAAATATATGCAGAAAAGTATGTGCCACGCCCACTTTTGTCACCCAAACACACGTGGTAAGAAAATTCTCTTTAAATGCTCGAAAAAAAAGAAAAAAAAAATTCAGCAAAATGCTATTCAGAGTACTTAAAAAACAATTTTCGGTTTTCATCATATGTCGATAGATCAAGGTTTCATTTAAGTGGACCACACCGTGATTCAGGTCGACAAAATCGGATTGCAGCAGCACAAAGAACAAGTACATTAAGATATTTTTTTTACATAATTCTCTGTCTTGGAAAGGCACGATTTGTCGAAGATTACAAAAAGGATCTGATAAGAAGTGTAATTGCAAATCTAGACTGTTCGTCAAACATAAGACAATTGTTCCATCCTGTGGTTCATTATTGCGGTTATCGATGTGCCAAACTGTTTATGTCCGTTGAAACAGTAAAAAACAACAAAAACATGTAGCGTGCCTGCACGCATCACTGTAGTATACAGGCACGAGATTGTACCTTTCAACATATTTTAATATTTACTTATATTAAAAAATTAACGTACCAGAATTATAGAAAAATTTGTACTACTGTGATCAGTGAATCAAGACATACGGAAGGGAGTGTACATTTCAACGTTCAGAATTTTTCTTTTTTTATTTAAAAGATAACATAATTACAAAAGGACTTGTCTTGATTTGTCATTGCGCTGCCTGACTAAACGACAAACGTTGATATTTATTATTTTTTGTGCCCTACAATGGTTAGTGAACACGTTAGTTTACACTGGAATCGCATTCGGGAGGACGACGGTTCAATCCCGCGTCCGGCCATCCTGATTTAGGTTTTCCGTGATTTCCCTAAATCATTCCAGGCAAATGCCGGGATGGTTCCTCTGAAAGGGTACGGCCGACTTCCTTCCCCATCCTTCCCGAGACCGATGACCACGCTGTCTGGTCTCCTTCCCCAAAACAACCAACCAACACGTTTGTTTGGTAAATAGACAGCCACCTCTCCCTTTAAGACATTTTCCTCCTGAACCACTGATGAACCTATTTCATAAAAGTAGTTGCGACAGTTATGATGGTTTTTTTTAGTCCTGACGATTTGTTGTGAGAGGCACGTAAAAGCTATTTCTTACTACTACTACTACTACTACTACTACTACTACTGATTTTCTCGTTGATTAGCTGTTCTGGAGCCACTTGACTGAATTCATGTATTTCCAATCCCTCCAAAATGTCCAGACTGTTTCCCTTCCTCTCTGTGTGCAGAATAGTCATGCTACTTTCTGATTCTGCCAGCATACTGCTTCTATCTTCTAAATGAAAACCTAATGCGCAACTGTTGCTCGTACACCCATGTTCTTTATATCTCGTTCTGTATTCTCGCCCTGTTTATCCCATGTAAAAACAGTCTCATGATCCTCAAATTTTGTAAAACTGGACTGTATAAAATAATTTATTTTGCACGGGTTCCAGACTAAGCCTCAACATGTTTCCCAAACTGTTAACCGTTTGGAAACCTACCTGGACGTTGAACTTTTTCGAGCAAGTTTGTAGTCCTTGCAGTCCTCTTTCTGAAGATGGTCCGAAAAAAAAAAAAAAAATAGAAAGCAAAAGCTGTTCACCTGGCCTCCTAGCCGCGCGGGGTAGCCGTGCAGTCTTAGGCGTCTTGTCACGGTACGCGCGGCTCCCTCCGTCGGAGGTTCGAGTCCTCCCTCGTGTGTGTGTGTGTGTGTGTGTGTGTGTGTGTGTGTGTGTGTGTGTGTGTGTGTGTCGTCCTTAGCGTAAGTTAATATAACTTAAACTAAGTAGTGTGCAAGCTTAGGGACCGATGACCCCAGCAGTTTGATTCCATAAGACCTTACCACATATTTCCAAAATTGTTACGTGGCCTCCTAATATTCGATTCATCGTATGCATTTCAGAGACCGATCTGTACAATTATTTCGACAAAGATTCGATGAATATGGAAATTGGGACAAAACTTTGTGGTACTGCAATGTGAGTTTTATGTTGTACTTTCTTATACTTTGCTAAACTGCAGATTACAAAATACTTAGCCCAGACATTAAATCCCATGCATGAAAATAGTAAGCTCACGACTGAAAAGGAAGGCACCCTTACTTTTTTATTCAAAGATATTTGGGAACATGAAGTCTATGAATTCCTCAAAGGAGCTAAATAAAACCATTTCCAGACCATGATCCGTTCAGTTGGATCAAAGAGCCCAGTCCATTGCATATGAAGTCCACACCATTTTGGATCCACTACCTGCTTGCACGTGCCTTGCTGGCAACTTAGGTCGATGGCTTCGTGGAGTTAGCAGCACACTCGAAGCCTACCAACAGCTCTTAGCAACTGAAATCGACACTCATCTGACCAGGCCGTGGTTTCCCAGTCTTGTATGGTCCAACCAATACGATCACGATCCCGATCCCAAGCCCAGGAGGGGGCCATGCAGGCGATGTCGTACTGTCAGCAAAGACACTTGCATTGTAGTCTGCTGCCATAGTCCGTTAACACCAAATTTCACCGCACCGTCATAACGGATAGATGCGTCATACGTCCCACATCGATTTGTGCAGTTATTTCACGCAGTGTTGCTTGTCTGAGTGGATTTGTCAGTGCTAACAAACACCGCTGCTCTAGGTCGTTAAGGGAAAGCAGGCGGCCACTGCGTTATCCGTGCTGAGTGGTAATGAAATTTGCAATCTCAGCACACTTTTGAAACTGTGGATCTCGGAATACTGGATTCCGTAACGATTCCCGAAATGCAATGTACCATGTGTGTAGCTGCAACTACAATTCCACATTAAAAGTCTGACGTTATGACCGCATGACAAAACATGTGGGATTTGCAGTGCTGTAAACATCATTGTTAAATCCTACCATGAAACCACAATATTCGCGCCTAATGGCAACAGGGGGTGGGATTAAAGGTATCCAAAATGGTTCAAATGGCTCTGAGCACTATGCGACTTAACTTCTGAGGTCATCAGTCGCCTAGAACTTAGAACTACTTAAACCTAACTAACCTAAGGACATCACACACATCCATGCCCGAGGCAGGATTCGAACCTGCGACCGTGGCGGTCCCGCGGTTCCGTAAAGGTATCCACTGGTGAACACAGCACGAGACTTCAGAGTGTAGTTTAACTGTTTAGTCGACGAGTAACTCACAACAGTTGGACAGTGCTAATAGTGTTGATACAAAACAGAGCACTGGCTATAATACATAAAGGAAACATTGCATTATACCTACAGAAACAGATGCTAGCTGTTAATCTGGATGTTAAATTGGCTGGAAAGTTATTTGTTGTGCTGCAAGAAGTTGGAGGTGCTCTGCCCCATACGAATCTTTCCCACGGGCGTGGTCTTGCCAAGGCAGTAGCAAATATTTACGTCACAGGAAGAGAGAGTGGGGAAAATTGGCGTAAGATAACTGCAGTTATGGTATGAGCACTGCTTTTGGCCAATATCTGGTCAAAAACTTTGCTTTTGCTTGATTCCTGGTCTGCGTATAAGAACCTACTCCTTTCGAGCAAACCATCCCTCCTGAAAAGTGCGTCACGTTGCAGTTATTACCACCTGGAACCATTGGATCAATTCAGATTGGACTTTTTTCCGTGCATACAAAATGTATTATCGCACTATCTGCAGCTACGCCTTAAAGAATAGCCAGTTTCATAATAAGCACCGCCGGCCGGTGTGGCCGAGCGGTTCTAGGCGCTTCAGTCTGGAATTGCGCGACCGCTACGGTCGCAGTTTCGAATCCTGCCTCGGGCATGGATGTGTGTGATGTCCTTAGGTTAGTTGCGTTTAAGTAGTTCTAAGTTCTAGGGGACTAATGACCTCAGATGTTAAGTCCCATAGTGCTCAGAGCCATTTGAACCATAATAAGCACCGGTGGAATGTGACGGCATGCAGCCGAATGCGAGCCAGTCTCTTGTGGAGCTTATCACCCCGTCAAACAATATGATTCAATACGCTTTCTTTAACAGTAGGTACCTAGCTGAACGTGTGGCTCGGTTTGTAACTTCTTCAGTCTTGATGTTGCAAACTTTCGTGATCACTGTGGCTCGCCACGTCCATTTTGTGAAGTGTGATACATACACTTCATACAAGATTGATCGCTGCATCTCCCGGACAATGATTTTCTGTCGCCCGCCTGATGCAAATGGTGAGTCATTGGCAGCAAGTATTTTTCATGTCATAACTGCTGATACAACACTTCCAGACCACCACCAACAGTCCGTCTTCGTAATTGAAAGTTCGTAACCCATCAAGCAATCCTCTTATCAGCCTGACTCCATTTTTCGGAGGCTTCTGCATCTCTGAGTAACTGGTCCCATGTCTGGAGTGTCTTCTCCTTTATCTGATCTATCAATGCTCTCGGTCGTCTTGCCTGCAATTTTTCCCTTCGACTTTGCCTTGAACGATCATCTTTTACAAGTTATCCTCCTGTTTTCGAATTATGTGACCAAAGAACTGCAGTATTTGTCAGATTCTGGACAACCTCTTCTGCATCCTAATTTCTGAAGGATTGACTTCTTGTTCCATTTCTCCAGCCATGATATTCTCAGTAACTACCTATATGCCCACGTTTCAAAAGCATGAATTCTTTTTCAGTGCCCTTCATTATCCATGTTTCAGCGCCTTAAAGGAAAACAGAACGAAGATTCCAGCAATCTCATTTTAATAAGTCTGGTTAGCATTCAGTCTTTCACAACTGACTGCCAGCTTCGATGAAGCATCCCTACCCAGAACAATCCTATGGCTACCTGTGCTATGTGGCTCAGAAATATGGTGGCTCTACACTGAAAATACGACAAAGTCTTCAATTCATATTCTGATACCACACCAGTAGCCAGTAATGACTCACCTCTGTCAGTAATCATGGTCTTGGTCTTGTTCTTGTTAATGGACAATCCACGTTTCTCACTTTCTCCCTTAGTAGTTCTTTCATTTCCACTTGTGTTTCTACACGCAGTGTGGTGTCATCAGAAAATTTTGAATTCCTGTTACTGCGTCGTCCTATTCACATCTCTCCAGTCGAGCCATGAGGACTTTTTCTCAGAACATATTCTCCATAGATGTTAAATAGAACCGGCGATAAAATGCGCCCCTTTCTGACTCCTTTACATGGTTCAAAAGGACTTTACACTGACAGATTGGATATAAGTATTTAGATATTTTTGGTAAGGGTAGTAAGATGATCAGAAAAGGCTATTTCTGACAGCACATTCCACAGTTCTTTCCATCGATCACAGTCGAAAACCTTGCTATAGTCCAAGAAACGAAGAACTAATGGGGTGTTGAACTCCTTACATTTTGCAGTTAGCTGTCTGAGAATCTGCACTTACGTTCCTTTATTATGCACAATGTCGAACTCAGCTTGCTCTGGCGGTATTTCTTCATCTAAGCAGGAAGTCAGGAATTCATTGATGACATTTAGAAGAATCTCGCTGCCATGTGCAATTAATGAAATGGTTCTGTAATTCTCCCAACGCTTTGCGATTCCTTTCTTATGAAACGGAATCATCACCGACTTTGTCCAGTCCTCTGTCCTTCTGCCGTTATTCCATGTACTGTTAAATATTTAATGTTGATTGTCAAACCAAAATCTCCAGATGCTTTGATTATTTTGCCAGTAACCCTTAACTCACGAGGTGTGGTCTCTCAAACCGCGCGAAAGTTTTCAATTTCTCTCTCTCTGCAAGTTCAATTCGAATAGAATGCTCCTAAATCACCCCTACCCTTCTTAAGTCACCACGCCTGTAATGTTTTGCTGTCGGTTGCATTAGTGCCTTCGTTGTTTGATGCTGACACGTGATGCTGACAAGTGACAGGGTCTCTTAAACCATACCCTGTGAACTACGTACCTGGTTTCTTCAGTCCAGTACAAAATGTGTGGGCATTAACTTGTCATCAAACTTAGGATGGTGAAAACTGAAATGTTATTCGATGGATGATTGTGGATGTGAGTACATCAATAAACAGACGAAAAAGGCGAAGATTTTACAATATTCAGTGATCACAGTTCTGCTAGCGAACAAGACGTTCTCTCAGAGGAAGAACTTGAAAACAACTTGATGGGGATCTTTCTGTTTCTTCAGTAAAGTAGTTAAACTGTTAATTAAAATCAAATGTGTCCTGAGTGATGATAAATGTAGATCACAGTACTGAATCTCAGTCTTGCAATTTCTTTTCACACTCATCAATTATAATTTTTATGTGTAAATTTAAACCCTGGAACATTTTCTTGCTACAGATAGTTTATACGAACTATTTAAAAAAGCCGCAAAAAAGTTTTTGATTTTGTGTGATAAAAATTCTTTGTTAATTTAATTGCGCTAAATAATGCCTACATTATTTTACTTTTCATTTACGTCAATTATTTGTACAATTTCAAATGGTTTTAGCCTCAAATCTTGGGCTGAAGTCACAGGTCCCAGAGACCCCACCTCGTAGTATATGCTACAGAAAAGTCACCACGTGAGTTAAGGGGTAATAAAGTCAGGTCTAGGTGGTGGTGGTGGTGGTGGTGGTGATATTTGGTTTGTGGGGCGCTCAAGTGCACAGTTATTAGCACCTGTAAAAAAGTCCAGACCCTTCACCGTCCAGACCCTTCACCGTCCAGAATAGTAACTGGATGTTTGTTCTGTCCATCAGTTAGTCTCCGCCCGGCGAAAATCCCTGACGCGGCCGGGAATTAAACCCGGGTCCCAGAGATCCATAGACAGTAACACTAACCACTAGGCCACGAGCTGCGAACGTACGTCCAAAGCAAGACGTGTGTGTAGTGGGTGGACTATGTGACCAAACCTGTAACCGCCACTGCACTGAAACTACGAATTGAGAAAAGTAATTTACTATCAGACAATAGAAAATCCAGGACGGAATGTACGAATATTATGAAAAGGAAACTTGCTACTCATCATATAGCGGAGATGCTGAGTCGCAGATAGCCACAACAAAAAGACTGTCACAAATAAACAAATCAAGCATTTGGCCGCTAAGGCCTTCGTCAACAATAGATATCTCTCACTCACACACACACACACACACACACACACACACACACACACAAGCAGCAAGCGATGGGAGTGGTGACCAGGTGGGGGTAAGGAGGAAGCTGGGGTAGGAAGGGATAGTGAAGAAGGGCAGAAGCAAAAAATACTGTGGTGGTGGAATAACAGGTGTGTAGTGCTGGAATGAGAACGGACTGGATAGGTGAGGACAGTGACTAACGACTTACACAATCAATAACAGAGTCTTACAAAACTGTGATAATGGTAATGACCTTTTGAAAACACACTATGTAATCAAAAGTATCCGGACATCCCCAGAAACATACGTTTTTGATATGTGCATTGTGCTGCCACCTACTGCCAGGTACCCCATATCAGCGACCTCAGTAGTCATCAGACATCGTGAGAGCAGAAAGGGGCACTCCGCGGAACTCACGGACTTCGAACTTAGTCAGGTGATCGGGTGTCACTTGTGTCATACGTCTGGGCCTAGGGATGTTTACGAGTGTGGAAATCTTGTGTACACTGTTTCCGATGTGATAGTGAAGTGGAAACGTGAAAGGACACGTACAGCACAAAAGCGTAGATGTCGACCTACTCTGTTGACTGACAGAGACCGCAGACAGTTGAAGAGGGTCTTAATGTGTAATTGACAGACATCTATCCAGACCGTCACACAGGAATTCCAAACTGCATCAGGATCCATTGCAAGTACTATGACAGTTAGGCGGGAGGTGAAAAAAACTTTGATTTCATGGTCGAGCGGCTGCTCATAAGCCACACATCACGAAATGGCAAACGACGCTTCGCTTGGTGATGAGGCGTAAACATTGGACGATTGAACAGTGGAAAAATGTTGCGTGGAGGACGAATCACGGCACACAATGTAGCGATCCGATGGCAGGCTGTGGGTATGGCGAATGCCTGGTGAACGCCATCTGCCAACGTGTGTAGTGGCAACAGTAAAATTCGGAGGCGGTGGTGTTATGCTGTGGTCGTGTTTTAATGGCCGGGGCTTGCACCCCTTGTTTTGCGTGTCACTATCGCAGCACAGTCCTACACTCAGTGTTAAGCACCTTCTTGCTTCCCACTGTTGAAGAGCACTTCAGGGATGGCGACTGCATCTTTCAACATGATCGAGCACCTGTTCATAATGAATGGCCTGTGGAGGAGTGGTTACACTATAATATCCCTGTAATGGACTGGCCTGCACAGAGCCCTGACCTGAATCGTATAGAACGCCTTTGGGATGTTTTGGAACGCAGACTTCGTGCCAGGCCTCACAGACCGTCATCGATACCTCTCTTCACGGAGCGCTGCACTGAGGAAAGGGCTGCCATTCCCAAGAAACTTTCCAGCACCCGATTGAACGTATGTCTGCGAGAGGCTAAGGGTGGGCCAACACCATACTGAATTCCAGCATTACCAGTGGAGGGCGCGACGAACTTTTACGTCATTTTCGGCCAGATGTCCGGATACTTTTGGTCACATAGTGTAATTTGGATTCGTGACAAACGCAATCGAATTGCTGGGTTTTTACCCCTCAGAAAATTTCATTTTACCCCTCAGGGGATAATTACCTCCCCCTGCCCTCCTCCGCCACCGGTTGGGAACCACTGGTGTGGATGCACGTGTACTGTCCTCCAGCAGCACGCGCTGTCACAGGTTTCACTGTGCGTGGGAGACGGCGCTGGAGGGCTGGCCACCTCGACGCTGGAGACTTGTACGGACGGTCTGAGGTGCAGCGCCGGCGACGAGGCGTGCACACAGCCGGAGCTGTCCGAGTGCCGCAGCGGCAGCGCCAACGGCTTCGAGTGCCGGGCCGCCGGCTACTTCCCTGACCCGTACAACTGCAGCATCTACCATCTCTGTCCCAACGTCGGGGACCCCAACTACGTCACCGGCACCTGCACCGGCGCCTGGGCTTACAACCCGCTAACCACCGACTGCAGGTGAGCTACCGCCGTGGTCGAGGGATTGTACACAGCAAATGGATGTAGTGTCGAGAATGTGTGACAGTGAAATAGCAGTACCCTCAAATACATTACAACTCACAACACGTCGAATTTGACAAGCAAATAGTACAAAAAGTTAATACATTAAAATATACAGGGTGTACAAATTCTAGGGATTGATCGATGAGAGGATTCGGAACGAAACAGATCTAATCAACGTATCTCCACAAATGTATCGTTTCCAGGCTAGAGACTAATTATTCAGTCACACATTGTTACAGAGCGTGCAGTCTAATACGTGCTGTACCATGCAGCCATAGTTACAGCATTTGCTGAAAATGGTTTCCATGTGCCTCAAAACATGCTACATCACATACATGCATGTGTTGTCTCACGTTATCACCTAGGCTGTATCTCAACGGTGTCAAAAGCACCATGAATACGCTGCTCCATTGCCTCCACATCTGGAATGGGCTCTGCATACACAATACACTTGAGGTGGTCCCATAACCAGAAATCGCACGGGTTGAGATCCCGTGAACGTTGCTGGCCATGCAACTTGAGCCCCTGGTCCGACTCATCAATCAGGGGAGACACAATTGAGATGCGTCCAGATGTTGATGTTGCTCCGGCTCATTTCACCATTAAGTAGCAGCGACATAACACTTCGAATCATCAATGGCACTTTTCCCAGCAGGGGACGCAAAATCCCCACAAGAAACGCCAACAGCAGTTCCTCCCACGTTGCCTAACTGGCTGGAAGGCTGGTCCCAAAACATGGTCGCCAATTATCCCGCACACACATTCCAGCTGCAGTAATACTGATGATTCGCTGTCACCACACCGTGGGGGGTTCTGCATACTATCCCACAATTACCGTTATGAAAGTTGAAGATACCACTCTGTGTAAAGGTGGCCTCAACTATGAAATTGATGGATGAAACAAATCCCCTAATAGTGGTTGCCTTGTGAAGAAACCAGTGAGAAAACTGCTCCCAACGTGGAAAATAACTGTCGCTAGTAAGCCCGCACACACCGTAGGAGATAAGGGTATTAACAGTTGTCATGGAGAACGTTCCACATGGTTGTCTGGTGTCAGTACAAGTCAGTTTGCCTGCCAGCACAGGGTAAGCCAGAGACTGAGGAAAATGTCATTACTGACGTGGCGGTCGCCTTCCGTAGTATTACTCTTCAGGTATGACATTCATTATTTCCTGCTTCCTGATACGACCCTGTCTCGGACAATGGGTGAAACACTTTTTGCAGCCAAAGGCTTTGGTTGTTGTCGGTGGGGACAGGTCTCCTGATAGAACCTTGCTGCCCGCCGCCCACTGCCATTGGCCTTCCTGTAAGTAAACACCATGTCGCCAAGCTCTCGGAACCACTGCCTACCGCTTGGATCTGGAACAGTGCGGCTGCTACGGTGACAAGTGCGAATCCTGCCTCGGGCATGGATATGTGTGTGTGAGGTTAGTTAGAACTACTTAAAGCTAAGGACAAGTTCTAGGGGACTGATGACAGATGTTAAGTCCCATAGTGCTCAGAGCCATTTGAACCACTGCCTACTGCGCTGCATCACATCCACTACAAGGTGAGCACGAGAAGTTATTGGAAATGTTGTGTACGACTGACTATGGCATGAGAGAGCGCTAGGGCATAACGCATGAAAAACATTACAACCCTCTAGGAGGGAACCATGGATACTGTAACTGTAACTACATGATACAGCGCATACTGAACCACAGTCTCTGTAACAAAATATGATTGAATGAATGGTCACTAGCATGGAAACCATGCATTTCCAGGCATAAGCTCATTCGACCTTTTTTGTTCTGTATCCTCTCATCGATCAACACGGTGAAAAAAATAACCCTGTATATGGTGTGGTACCATATATTGGGTATGTAATGAAATGCAAAGTGAGTCTGTTTCTCCGGAACTATACACAGAAGGTTCGCAAAGGAATTCTGTACAGATACGCTGGTGAAGTTCTATACAGAGTGTTTGAAACTTGCCATTACAAACTTCTGTGACTCGTAGAGGGGAGTGAGCACATATCTTGCATAGCAACCCTTGTCCAGAAACGTACTGTTTTTGTTCTACGACCGTTTCAATGAAGATTAACTCATCCACTTCCACCTCAGGAATTGAATTAGGTGACGCACTACAGTTATTAGATTGCATTTTAAAGGAAACATAACGAAACCTCCATGTATCAGTTAATACAAACGCATGTGCTTAACACTTAAACATTTTGTTTTGGAATAATGTAAACACCTAGAGCCCAGCGTACTGTATAAACAGAACAGTACTGATACATTACACTAGTGCATGGATATGGTAACGTTGTTACAGACACAGTACCTACGAAGCATGTTCTGGTGCACACTTTCCATCCCACCTGGCCTCTGTTCAGTTTCTAGTGCAAGCCCAGAATTCGTACGGGCATATCTTCCTCTGCCTCTACATGAGCCTCATAAATTAAACTTGGCATGAAGTTCCTACCCTCGTATTATGTACCCACAAGCTCCTAGGACTTGAGGAAAGGAGTAACAGGAATTTCCGAACATACTGTACAATGAAATACAAAGAAAGTTACTATTTCAGTGGAACTATACAATCAACCTTGGCAAAGGAAGTGCAGAGAGTTACGCTGCTCAACTACACTATGTGATCAAAAGAATCCGGACACCCCCAGAAACATACGTTTTTCATATTAGGTGCACTGTGCTGCCACCTTCTGCCAGGCACTCCATATCAGCAACCGCAGTAGTCATTAGACATCGTGAAAGAGCAGAATGGGGCGCTTCGCGGAACTCATGGACTTCGAACGTGGTCAGGTGATTGGGTGTCACTTGTGTCATACGTCTGTACGCTAGATTTCCGCATTCTTAAACATCCCTAGGTCCACTGTTTCCGATTTGATAGTGAAGTGGAAACGTGAAGGAATACGTACAGCACAAAAGCGTAGAGGCCGACTCCGTCTGTTGACTGACAGACTGCCTATTACACATTACGAACCTCTTCAGCTGTCGGCAAACATCTATCCAGACCATCACACGGGAATTAAAAACTGCATCAGGATCCACTGCAAGTGGGATTCGTTGACCCCAAAAAACGCTTCAAATGACTGACGTCATTTCACTGGCTCTAATAAACTCGAGAACGCGATCGGCCGAGCGCGTGTCATCTGCTAAAATTGACGATATATCAGGCGACAGCTGTAGACGGGCGCGTAACGGAGTAAAATAGGGGCACTCAATTAAAAGGTGTCTTACCGTCCACAGCTGAGAGCAGTGGGGACAGAGTGGGGGAGGATCGCCGCTTAAAAGATGTCGATGGCTAAAACGACAGTGCCCTATCCGGAGTCTAATTAAAATTACCTCCTCCCGACGACGCCTTCGGGGGGAAGAGGTCCAAGCACAAGGAAGAGCTTTCACGTCCCGCAATTTATTACGGGGAAGTGTCGACCAATGCGCGTGCCATAAATGAACAACACGACGACATAACACGCTCCGTAAATCGGCGAAGGGAATCGATTGAATAGCTGGCCGAAGAAGAGAGACTGCAGCCTTGGCCGCCATATCGGCCGCCTCATTTCCACATATACCAACGTGTCCCGGGAGCCAGAGGAACGCCACCGGGACGCCCCCCAGGTGGAGCAAGCGCAGACAGTCCTGAATCCGGTGGACCAGAGGGTGGACAGGGTACAGAGCTTGGAGACTGAGGAGAGAGCTGAGAGATTCTGAACAGATAACATACTGTATCCGCTGATGGCGGCGAATGTAGTGGACAGTCTGGAGAACAGCGTAAAGCTCTGCAGTATAAACCGAACACTGGTCGGGAAGCCGAAATCGTTTTGGGGTGTCGCCAACAATATAGGCACTCCCTACACGTAACGATGTTTTCGAGCTATCAGTGTAAATAAATGTGGCTTCCTTCATTTGTGCACATAGAGCAGCAAATGCAGGACGATACACAAGCGAAGGGGTACCATCATTGGGAAATTGACAAAGGTCACGGAGCAGGCAGATCCGGGGACGGAGCCAAGGCGGTGCTGTACCCCAAGTTGTCAAGGTGGTTTTAGGAAAGCGGAAGGAAAGAATGGAGCAGTTGACGGAAGCGGACTCCCGGTGGTAGTAGGGAGGAGGGGCGGCCTGCATACCCTACATCAAAGAAGGAGTCGAAAAAGATGTCATGGGCTGGATTAGCAGGCATGGAAGACAGATGGCTAGCACAACGACTCGGGACAGCTCGCCGATAGGACAACGGAGGTTCAGCAGTCTCGGCATAAAGGCTTTCCACAGGGCTGGTGGAAAAAGCTCCAGACACTAGACGTAATCCACAGTGGTGGATAGAGTCGAGACGACGAAGAATAGACGGCCGAGCAGAGGAGTAAACTATGCTTCCATAGTCCAATTTCAAGCGCACTAAGGCGCGATAGAGAAGGAGGACCACTCGGTCCGCTCCCCAGGAGGTACCATTCAGGACACGGAGGGTATTGAGGGATCGCAGACAGCGAGCCGAAAGATAGGAAACGTGGGAGGACCAGCACAGTTTCCTGTCAAACATTAGACCCAAGAATTTAGCGACGTCTGAAAACGGAAGGTTGACAGGACCTAGATGTAAGGAGGGCGGAAGAAACTCCTTACGTCGCCAAAAATTAACACGAACGGTCTTACTGGGTGAGAAACGGAAGCCGGTTTCGATGCTCCCAGAGTGGAGGCGATCGAGACATCCTTGAAGACGTCGTTCAAGCTGTTGAGAGCTGTAGTAGACCGCAAAATCGTCCAGAAAGAGGGAGCCCGAGACATCAGGAAGGAGACAATCCATAACTGGATTTATGGCAATGGCAAACAGTACAACACTTAGCATGGAGCCCTGAGGTACCCCGTTTTCTTGGGAGAAAGTACGGGAGAGAGTAGTGTTCACCCGCACTCTAAATCTGCGCTCTGCCATAAATTCGCGAAGAATAAGGGGCAACGACCGCGAAAGCCCCAAGAGAACAGTGTGCGGAGGATGCCTGTCCTCCAACGGGAATCTTATGCTCTCTCCAGATCAGAAACTATTGCTACTCTTTGGCGTTTCCGGAGAAAATTGTTCATGATATAAGTGGAGAGACCGACAAGATGGTCAACTGCAGAACGATGCTTTCGGAATCCGAATTGGGCAGGTGTTAAAAGACTGCAGGACTCCAGCCACCAAGCTAAATGGCAATTCACCATACGCTCCAGAACCTTACACCACTCGTGAGAGAAATGGGGCGATAGCTAGAGGGGAGATGTTTGTACTTTCCAGGTTTCGGAACAGGAACGACTATAGCTTCCCGCCATCGTCTGGGGAAAGTACTGTCGGTCCAAATTCGATTGTGAAGGCGAAGGGGGTAACGCAGACTGTGGTATGATAAATGCAGCAACATTTGGATGTGGATACCATCCGGCCCTGGGGCGGAGGAGCGAGGAGAAGAGAGTGCATGTTGGAGTACCCGCATGGAGAAAACGGTATTGTAGCTTTCGCGATTTTTAGAGGAGAAAGCAAGAGGTTGCACTTCCGCTGCACGTTTCTTCAGGAGAAACGCTGGCGGGTAATTGGAAGAGCTCGAAATCTCAGCAACGTGTTGGCCCAATGAGTTAGAAATTGCGACGGGTCCACTAATGTATCATGCGCGACAGTGAGCCCAGAGACCGGGGTACTAGGCGCGCCTGATAACCGTCGAATCCGACTCCAAACTTCCGAGGAGGGAGCTAGTAAAGAAGTTCCAGCTTGCCTTCTTGCTATCGCGGATGACGCGACGGCATCGCGCACGGAACTGCTTATGGAGGATACAGTTGGCCAAAGTAGGATGGTGGCGGAAAACGCGAAGAGCACGCCGCCGCTCACGTATTGCGTCACGGCATGCCTCGTTCCACCAAGGAACTGGGGGGCGCCAGGGCAATTCGGAGGTGCGTGGTATTGAACGTTCCGCAGCTGTAAGAATGACGTCTGTAATATGTGTGACCTCATCGTCGACGCTGGGAAAGTGACGGTCATCGAATGTCGCTAGACACGAAAAAATTGTCCAATCGGCTTGGGCAAACTTCCAGCGTCGCGGGCGCATATATGGCAATTGAGGCTGCAGTCTAAGGACGCATGGAAAGTGGTCACTCGAGAGTGTATCATCAAGGGGCGAACCATTCGAAGCGCCGAGCTAGCGGAACAGTACCGACCGAAAGGTCCAAATGAGAGAAATTTGTCGTGGAGGCGGACAAAAATGTAGGGACCTCAGTGTTGAGGCAAACAAAATCTGCTTGGTGGAAGACGTCTAGCAATAGTGAACCACGTGGACAGGGATGTGGAGATCCCCAAAGCGGGTGGTGGGCATTTAAGTCCCAACCAGCGAATAGGGGGGGGGGGGGGGGGGTGGAAGCTGACCAAGAAGATGAAGGAGATCAGCTCGTGCCATTGGTGTGGACGATGGAATGTATACAGTACAAAGAGAGGTGTATCCAGAAAGGGGAAGACGGACAGCGACAGCTTGGAAGGAAGTGTTTAAGGGGATTGGGTGATAATGGAGAGTGTCATGGAGAAGAATCGTGAGTCCTCCATGTGCTGGAGTGCCTTCAACAGAGGGGAGATCAAGTCGGACAGACTGAAAATGGGGGAGAACATAGCGGTCATGGGGACACAGCTTCGTTTCCTGAAGACAGAAGATGACCGGCGATTAGGATCGTAAGAGGATCGACAATTCATCCCGATTGGCTCGAATGGCTCGAATGCCGCGGATATTCCAGTGGATAATGGACACAGCAACCTTGGTCACATTCCTCCATTTTCTGTTCACCCTGCCAACTCAACGACTGCTCAGAGCTTGCGACCGACAGCTTGGAAAGGCATTCAGCCGAAGGCAGAAGATCCTGATCCATAGGTTGTTCAGGAGCAGCTCCTGCCGCCAGCGATCGGCCGGTTGATCGGCCGCCAGCAGTGCGCCTCGGCGACACAGAAGACGGCCGAGGGTCATTTCCGCCAGGTGGTGCTGTAGATGGGACACGCCTTGGCGGAGAACTAGATGAACTGGGTTTCGTATTAGCCTTCTTGGAAATAGGATGTTCAGATGAAGGAGGAAACGATGGTTGTGAAGTTGGGGTACGTAAAAAGTCTTCACGAGTATGTTATTTTTTCGAAGTCTTGGTGTGTGTGACTTTTGGGCTCGAGATTTTGCTGAACCAAACGAAGGGTGAGCCAGAGAGTGGGCAGGCGAAAGTGGTGAGATAGATCGGCCAGCGGAAAGATCGCCCGTTCAAACGACCGTGGCACTAAATGGAGGTCGCAAGTCTGCGTGGCCGCCTCCTTTGTTGGCCGAGGAGAACCAAGGACAGTGCTGTAATTTCCTGTCTGAGGCGCAGTGGGCTTTCGACTGGCGAATAATACTCGAGCAGCAAAGGTCGACACCTTTTCATTCACTCTGATTTCCTGAATGAACTTTTCGTCTTTGCCCCATTTTTAATCTCGAGAGGAAGCAGCGTGGTCACCCAAACAGTTGATGCAACGAGGCGATGGAGGTGGACAAGCACCCTCATGGGCATCCTTGCCACACGTAACTCATTTGGCCGGATTGGAACAGGACTGGCTGGTGTGATTGAACCGCTGACACCGATAGGAAAGCGTAGGGTTTGGGATGTAAGTGCGAATGTAAATTATCTCATAGCCCGCTTTGATTTTCGATGGGAGTTGAACTTTGTCAAATGTCAAGAAGACAGTGCGGGTTGGAATGATGTTCGAGTCAACCCTTTTCATAACCCGATGAACAGCTGTGACGCCCTGGTCAGACAGGTAGTGCTGAATTTCTTCGTCAGACAATCCATCGAGGGAGCGTGTATAAACGACTCCACGTGAGGAATTTAAAGCGCGGTGCGCTTCCAGCCGTACAGGGAAGGTGTGTAGCAGTGACGTACACAGCAATTTTTGTGCCTGGAGGGCACTGACTTTCTAACAGGGTGGCATTCCGTAATCTGGAACAAGACTTTGCAGGATCTGCAACTGCTTCGACACCTTTCTGAATAATGAAAGGGTTGACTGTGGAGAAGTCGTGACCTTCGTCAGACCGAGAAACAAGGAACTGTGGCAACGATGGAAGAACTGTCTGTGGCTGAGACTCTGAACTTACGCTTGTGAGCAGACATAGTAGAAGAGGAAACCATTGCGTAAGTATCCCCCATGATTACCGGCGTCTCCGATGGCGCGCTCCTCCCTTGTGGGGGCCATCTCTGAGGGCACTCCCACCTTAGGTGTTTGTTCACACCTCATGTCACACCTCCCGACAAACGGACAGAGGGACCAATCGGCACTTTCGGAAGGTATCAGCTCGGGTAATCACCCCTCCCTGGGCCTGGCCGTTACCAGGGGGTACGTATGTGTCCTACCTGTCTACCCGGGGCGGGGAATTACGCGTTATCCCGTCACTGGCTACGCACGAAAATGCATGGGTTGGCCTTCAGACACGTACAGGGAGGAAGAAAGAGAAAGGGGGTAAAACAAAGAAAGGGAAAGGAAAGAAGAGGTCTCAAACGCTGCAGCAGAGGAAAGTGTAAAGAGAAGAGGTAAGGAAAAGAGAAGGACAAAGGAAGTATGAAGACATACGAGCAGAGAAGGTGAAGAATGCGTTACATTTACCAGCGTCCGTCTCCGGACGTAGGCACAAACCATACTCCCAGAGGAGGAGAAAGGGAAGGAAAGAGTCAGAGGTGAGGGGAGGGGGGAGGCGAAGATGGGGGATAGGGAAGGATGTGGAAAAGGAAGGCATGCAGCCCAGAAAGGAAGGAGGGCCACATTAGCTCGGGGTCCCGTGCTCGCTACACACATATCCACGAAAGAGTTGTGGACCCCTGGGGGAGTTTGAAGGTACTGGCAGGTAAAGTGGAGAAAGTCTGTTGACAAGTGCTGTGAGTACTTCTTCCACTATAGTTCAATTCTTTTATCTTGGCGGTTCACGCATGCCCGCCCAGACGCGAGAGATTGTGAGATTGCTGCGTTGCCAGTTGTACATGCCAAGAGCAGCAGTGCCATAGTAAGTTCGCAAACTTACATTTAGGGGGGAGCGCTCAGTTTATGAAATAAAGCCACCATGGCCGCATTAACCCTTTCGCTGCTACAGATACATGCTCCCCACAAACATATGTTGTTTCGACTGCTTTGTCACACATCATTCGATTTCACAAAAACTATTTGGCACAAAAAATTGATTTTTACAAGTCATCTTGACTGATACCTTCCCCCCCATAAATGACAATTTTGTTTCGATGTTCAACCCAGTTATTGTGCAGCATTAGATGTAGTAAACCATTGCAAACTCTTCAGAATGTCGTGCAGAGGTGAAAGTCCATAGTGTATACTTTCCATATGGTCGATTTTAGTTCCTACTAGAAATTTCAAAAAATACATTCAAACGAATAAAATTCATGAAGTGAGACACTTCGATATTGTTTTAAATAAAGAAAATATTGAGCACCGAACGAGGCTTGAACTCAGAACCCTTCACTTAGCAGCCATACACTTTAACCATTACACTGATGCAGCTCGTCATTTAACAGACTCCCAGAGGACTTTAGAATGTCACGCAAAATACTGGCATCACTGTTGGTATGACTGAATTACTCACGTTTCGTCTAAGTACAATAGGAAATAAAGAACAGCGGTAATTGTTTATTGCGAAAAAGCGGTTAGTGAGAATGATAGAAACACCTTTCCTTGCTATCGCCTGAATTAGTAGGCTTATTGTGTGTTTGGTTTAATTAATTAATAGAATATGAAGCAATCGGTATAAAGAATGCTTTTTCCAAACTTTCTATTAAACGAAGTCTGCTTTGTTCAATTACTTTATTGTGAGTGAACGTTTCTAAAACTGAAGACAGTCGTCCATGCTCAGAACGACGTTGCCAGAGCTCGTCTGCAGTGCACTGTTCATTGGCTGACTAGGTTCGTTCTGCGCGTCTGACGTCACAAAACACAAACTCGGTCGCCGTCGTAAATGACACGCACTTTAGTCTACTGATGTATCCTGTGGAGATTCGGAAAGAGAATGCTAAGGATGCGAAAGATTCTCCTGTTGCCAAGAACCTGAAAATAAGAGAACCCATTAAGCTACTATTTTGAATAGACTTGGGTACCATGTGATACTAGTGAAATGTGCAAGAACAGACGGAACATTTTTGGGAGTTACGTGGAGAAATATAAGAAAAATAAAGCTTGGAAAAGGACCAGTTTTTTGCTAATGTGGTGTTGGGGGGGTAATAATTTAATGCTGTGGTTGATAATTTTGTTAAGATGACCATGCACATGTGTAATGAAATGCATAACAGTGTTTGCTGAAATAATTTCATTCATACCAATTCAGTCGGTTTTGTGGTGCACCATAAAAATTAGCTTAGGTCATATGAACGAAGGTAAATGTTGTGATGCTCCTTGTAGATTCATCTGTCTCATGCATGATATAGATGACATGAGTGGTAAGTAAAAGTATTGTTTTCCATACTCCCTGGATTACGGTTTATGACCGAATCTGATGAATTTACGTAAACGTAAATATTATAGGACACATTCTCATGCACTTCCTTACAACTTTTGTTGATACATTTAACGAGCTATAACAAGAGAGACGTTGTTCCAGATATGTCTGCAATATTTTGCTCTCTCAGTTGAATGAAATGATTGAAATCAGTACCAGTGATGTATTACTTTCGTATTGTCTTACACAATACAGTTTACAAGCTGCATCAAAAGTTTCAGATGAACAAACAATTGTTCTGATCCCAGCGCCGCAAATGTGCATAAGATAATAAAACTACACGTACCTTAGTGCAGCTGAAAAACTCGCAGTGATCCGGACAGGTTTCTTGACCCGGTTGCACGATTTTCTCTGTATGTAACTTTTTGTAAGTTCTAAAACATGAGCAAACTGGCTGACAATCTGAAATAATGTCTGAATTTCGTATCGTCATTTAAAAGGTGCCTGTTAATCAAAATGTTGTAACAGCCTTCATCGCCACGTGTCGCAAAGAGACAATGAACCTTTTTCGTTTTGTTGTGGAGCCACAACAACGTAACTGTGTCATCGTTTTCTTCTTGCTGTAAAATATCTAAGTACTTTAAAGTGAAATCGAATGTGGCTCTATTTCTCTCCATCACGTCAATGACAGACAGCAGCTTGGGAAACACGCGCCGCTACTAACAAGTGAAGGTCAAATACAGCTGAGCGACAGAAGGCATTCCTATCCGTACTTATCGCATGATGTACTGTGAAGCGACAACGCGATACTCACGGGGAACTAATACTCAAAAACCCAGTGTCGCTATGATTTACCTACTACATCATATAATATCGCCTTGCCATCTATTATATTTTTAAACTAATTTGAACGTTTTTTCGCTCTGTTGAAACACTTAAATTTTTGACATTTGCTGGTTTTGTTAGGATGTCCATTTCTACTTGGGTATCCTCGTCCAGATTCAGAAGAAAATACTAGAGGTGAGTATATTTTCTTCTCATTCTTGGGAAGAGGATAAGTTATTGAAGGCAACACGTCTTTACTTTTAAGAAACCTACATTTCGTGGCATTTTAAATGAAATTGTCAAGAGCATATGGAGAAATATATGAAATAAAATGGTTTCATTAGGTCCAAATGTGTCAGCGAAACAAAACAAACGCATTCTCTATCGTGTGATGACCACATGATTCACGTTGCGCGTCGACAGAACTGGCGGCTAGTCGCGACGCTCCCGGAGATATATGAGCCCAAATCTCGGAAACGGAGATCGATATCATTCTGATCTCAACTTTAAAAATAATTTCGATATGTTAGGTCATACATCGTTTCCGATGAAAAGAAGCTAACGTGAACCACACACAAAGTAGCCAGCGACCACATTTTTCACTGTACACAATTCAAATTTTATGCAGTAGGTTACTTGTAAATCAAGTATCGGAATAACTGAAGAATATCTAAAAATGGACACCTCAATATCAAATTGTGATGTGAAACTGTAAGACACGCAAACATCAATTTTTTGTGCCTTTTACTTTCCTCACAATCGATAGGGAAGTAATATACAGCGGAAAAAAACCAAAACCTGAAGAGATACTTTTCAATTTTTTAAAGTGAAAGGAGAATCTGTATCGGAAAACTGGGAGCAGATTTAACTTTGTTCCGTTAACATACAGTATTTTTTACAGCAAGAAAATTGGTCGGCGCGGCGGCGGATTCAAATACGTAAGAAAAATAAGAATTCCAGAGCTTGGGAAACCGCGACGACTCCTGTCGTGTTGCGGCCGTGTCGCCGTCTGCCCGGGTGGGAAAAGAGGAGGGGGCAGCGTCGTTGTCGCCGCCAACTGTCTTGTCTTGCACAACGTAGCTTAAAGCTACGACAGGCGGACGGGCGTCTTGGCATACGGTATACAGAGTGGCTGACGGAAACTGTGCTTTCAGGTATAAATCGGTATGCATCATCCTGCACAGAAGAGAGCAGTTTTGAACAGATTGGTATATAGATCAAAAACTGTTTCTGACGAGGACCACTTAAGGTCCGAGATTAACCATCTGAAGTACGTGTTCAGAAAGAATGGCTATGGTGGACGCAGTATAAAGACGGCGTTCTCCAAAAGAAGGAAACGTAAAAATGCTGCACTCTCTCAGGATGAAACACCGATTGCGGTTCTTCCTATTTTGCTGGAAATAGGGCCACAAAAAGGAAGAGTCCTGCGTAGACGGGGTATAAGACAGATTTTTCATCCTCCTAAGAAAATTAAGATGATGCGCCCTGTTAAGGACAATCTCGGCCTCAGGGTAACTGGAGTTTATAACATCCCCTGTGAGAGTGGAAGCAATTATATAGGTCATACCGCTATGCAGAGCACCAACGCCATACTAAAAATAGAGAACTGGAGAAATCGGCAATTGATGAGCACAGCCTCATGAACAAACATAGAATTTTTGTTTCATCGAACAATATTTTGTCCCATGCCTCCACGTACTGGGGTTCTGTTACTAAGGAGTCTGTTGAAATAAGAATGAGCAAAAAAACTTAAAGCGCGATAGCGGATACCATCTGTGCATGCAAACGTGCGCTTGATGCAGAGCAGAGACGTTCCTTCCAAGGTTTACGTTACAGTGGAAGCGGTGGCGCCACCGACGCACACATTGACACCGTCTGCGACAGCAGTACGTAAGCGCCGACCAATCACAAGCCGTCCACGGGCTATGCAAAAGGCTACCACAGCAGCATTGAAGACAGACTGTTGCCCCTGACGATGACGATGGTGGTGGTGGTAATCGTCGAAAGCTTGAGATTTTATCCAGAATTGACGCGGCAAGAAAACCGAGAATGTTTAACTGATCAAAGTAGTTCATAAAACAAAGAACCGACTCGTCCTGATAACATATTAGATCTTCAGGTGACAAACACACCCGACTTATTTGAAACAATTAACGCAGAAGAGCGAATCAGCAATCATAAAGCCGTAACAGCATCGGTGATTTCAGCCGCAAACAGAAATATTAAAAAGGTGGGATGATTTTTCTGTTTAGCAAGAGTGACAAAACATTTGTACTCTGAAATCTGCTTTTATCTCAAGCACAGATAGTGTTGAGGATCAGTGTACAAGTTCAAAACCGTCGTACAATATGTATTAGATGAGTATGTGCCGAGCAAGATCGTAAGAGATTGTTGTTGTACCACGGTGGCTCTTTTCGGAGTTAGAAAACTGCTGTGAAGTTCCCTTTGTCTGCAAGGCTTTGGTTATGTTTATGTTTGCTACGGAAGCAAACAAAAATTACACGAAGCGAAATGTAGTGTGAGGAGGGCTATGTGAGGGGCGTTCAAATGAATTCGAAAGTAAAGTACTATGTACTGACTTGGCAGAAACTCTTAAGAAATTTGTCTTATGTCAAAACGGTAGGTGGATCAAAATAAAATATACCGACACACTGTGAAACAGCTTTGGAAAAAGACATTCAGTATTTCGGCCTTTAGTCTGTCATCCTTTGTTTCAGTACCATTGTGGTCACAGAGGAGGACTGCACTGTAGGTCCTCCACCATTTTGTCTGTGCAGCAATCTAGATATCGAAACAGAAGACAAAGGGATAGAGAAACAATCCAACTGGTATCCCATCAGGTCCAACGGCCTTTCCACTTTTGAGCGATTTTGATTTTACACAGAATACGCGAAGGAACATGCCCCCTTCTTACAGCGGTGTACAGTAGGTCTCTAGACGAGCGTAGCGTTTCGAACAGATGTGCAGAACTAATAGACCTGTATCTCTAACGTCGATCAGTTATAGAATTTGGAACACGTATTATGGTCGAGTATAAAGACTGTTGCGGAGACAAGCGAATGACCTCCGCGGGGAGACAAGCGAATGACCTCCGCGGGGAGACAAGCGAATGACCTCCGCGGGGAGACAAGCGAATGACCTCCGCGGGGAGACAAGCGAATGACCTCCGCGGGGAGACAAGCGAATGACCTCCGCGGGGAGACAAGCGAATGACCTCCGCGGGGAGACAAGCGAATGACCTCCGCGGGGAGACAAGCGAATGACCTCCGCGGGGAGACAAGCGAATGACCTCCGCGGGGAGACAAGCGAATGACCTCCGCGGGGAGACAAGCGAATGACCTCCGCGGGGAGACAAGCGAATGACCTCCGCGGGGAGACAAGCGAATGACCTCCGCGGGGAGACAAGCGAATGACCTCCGCGGGGAGACAAGCGAATGACCTCCGCGGGGAGACAAGCGAATGACCTCCGCGGGGAGACAAGCGAATGACCTCCGCGGGGAGACAAGCGAATGACCTCCGCGGGGAGACAAGCGAATGACCTCCGCGGGGAGACAAGCGAATGACCTCCGCGGGGAGACAAGCGAATGACCTCCGCGGGGAGACAAGCGAATGACCTCCGCGGGGAGACAAGCGAATGACCTCCGCGGGGAGACAAGCGAATGACCTCCGCGGGGAGACAAGCGAATGACCTCCGCGGGGAGACAAGCGAATGACCTCCGCGGGGAGACAAGCGAATGACCTCCGCGGGGAGACAAGCGAATGACCTCCGCGGGGAGACAAGCGAATGACCTCCGCGGGGAGACAAGCGAATGACCTCCGCGGGGAGACAAGCGAATGACCTCCGCGGGGAGACAAGCGAATGACCTCCGCGGGGAGACAAGCGAATGACCTCCGCGGGGAGACAAGCGAATGACCTCCGCGGGGAGACAAGCGAATGACCTCCGCGGGGAGACAAGCGAATGACCTCCGCGGGGAGACAAGCGAATGACCTCCGCGGGGAGACAAGCGAATGACCTCCGCGGGGAGACAAGCGAATGACCTCCGCGGGGAGACAAGCGAATGACCTCCGCGGGGAGACAAGCGAATGACCTCCGCGGGGAGACAAGCGAATGACCTCCGCGGGGAGACAAGCGAATGACCTCCGCGGGGAGACAAGCGAATGACCTCCGCGGGGAGACAAGCGAATGACCTCCGCGGGGAGACAAGCGAATGACCTCCGCGGGGAGACAAGCGAATGACCTCCGCGGGGAGACAAGCGAATGACCTCCGCGGGGAGACAAGCGAATGACCTCCGCGGGGAGACAAGCGAATGACCTCCGCGGGGAGACAAGCGAATGACCTCCGCGGGGAGACAAGCGAATGACCTCCGCGGGGAGACAAGCGAATGACCTCCGCGGGGAGACAAGCGAATGACCTCCGCGGGGAGACAAGCGAATGACCTCCGCGGGGAGACAAGCGAATGACCTCCGCGGGGAGACAAGCGAATGACCTCCGCGGGGAGACAAGCGAATGACCTCCGCGGGGAGACAAGCGAATGACCTCCGCGGGGAGACAAGCGAATGACCTCCGCGGGGAGACAAGCGAATGACCTCCGCGGGGAGACAAGCGAATGACCTCCGCGGGGAGACAAGCGAATGACCTCCGCGGGGAGACAAGCGAATGACCTCCGCGGGGAGACAAGCGAATGACCTCCGCGGGGAGACAAGCGAATGACCTCCGCGGGGAGACAAGCGAATGACCTCCGCGGGGAGACAAGCGAATGACCTCCGCGGGGAGACAAGCGAATGACCTCCGCGGGGAGACAAGCGAATGACCTCCGCGGGGAGACAAGCGAATGACCTCCGCGGGGAGACAAGCGAATGACCTCCGCGGGGAGACAAGCGAATGACCTCCGCGGGGAGACAAGCGAATGACCTCCGCGGGGAGACAAGCGAATGACCTCCGCGGGGAGACAAGCGAATGACCTCCGCGGGGAGACAAGCGAATGACCTCCGCGGGGAGACAAGCGAATGACCTCCGCGGGGAGACAAGCGAATGACCTCCGCGGGGAGACAAGCGAATGACCTCCGCGGGGAGACAAGCGAATGACCTCCGCGGGGAGACAAGCGAATGACCTCCGCGGGGAGACAAGCGAATGACCTCCGCGGGGAGACAAGCGAATGACCTCCGCGGGGAGACAAGCGAATGACCTCCGCGGGGAGACAAGCGAATGACCTCCGCGGGGAGACAAGCGAATGACCTCCGCGGGGAGACAAGCGAATGACCTCCGCGGGGAGACAAGCGAATGACCTCCGCGGGGAGACAAGCGAATGACCTCCGCGGGGAGACAAGCGAATGACCTCCGCGGGGAGACAAGCGAATGACCTCCGCGGGGAGACAAGCGAATGACCTCCGCGGGGAGACAAGCGAATGACCTCCGCGGGGAGACAAGCGAATGACCTCCGCGGGGAGACAAGCGAATGACCTCCGCGGGGAGACAAGCGAATGACCTCCGCGGGGAGACAAGCGAATGACCTCCGCGGGGAGACAAGCGAATGACCTCCGCGGGGAGACAAGCGAATGACCTCCGCGGGGAGACAAGCGAATGACCTCCGCGGGGAGACAAGCGAATGACCTCCGCGGGGAGACAAGCGAATGACCTCCGCGGGGAGACAAGCGAATGACCTCCGCGGGGAGACAAGCGAATGACCTCCGCGGGGAGACAAGCGAATGACCTCCGCGGGGAGACAAGCGAATGACCTCCGCGGGGAGACAAGCGAATGACCTCCGCGGGGAGACAAGCGAATGACCTCCGCGGGGAGACAAGCGAATGACCTCCGCGGGGAGACAAGCGAATGACCTCCGCGGGGAGACAAGCGAATGACCTCCGCGGGGAGACAAGCGAATGACCTCCGCGGGGAGACAAGCGAATGACCTCCGCGGGGAGACAAGCGAATGACCTCCGCGGGGAGACAAGCGAATGACCTCCGCGGGGAGACAAGCGAATGACCTCCGCGGGGAGACAAGCGAATGACCTCCGCGGGGAGACAAGCGAATGACCTCCGCGGGGAGACAAGCGAATGACCTCCGCGGGGAGACAAGCGAATGACCTCCGCGGGGAGACAAGCGAATGACCTCCGCGGGGAGACAAGCGAATGACCTCCGCGGGGAGACAAGCGAATGACCTCCGCGGGGAGACAAGCGAATGACCTCCGCGGGGAGACAAGCGAATGACCTCCGCGGGGAGACAAGCGAATGACCTCCGCGGGGAGACAAGCGAATGACCTCCGCGGGGAGACAAGCGAATGACCTCCGCGGGGAGACAAGCGAATGACCTCCGCGGGGAGACAAGCGAATGACCTCCGCGGGGAGACAAGCGAATGACCTCCGCGGGGAGACAAGCGAATGACCTCCGCGGGGAGACAAGCGAATGACCTCCGCGGGGAGACAAGCGAATGACCTCCGCGGGGAGACAAGCGAATGACCTCCGCGGGGAGACAAGCGAATGACCTCCGCGGGGAGACAAGCGAATGACCTCCGCGGGGAGACAAGCGAATGACCTCCGCGGGGAGACAAGCGAATGACCTCCGCGGGGAGACAAGCGAATGACCTCCGCGGGGAGACAAGCGAATGACCTCCGCGGGGAGACAAGCGAATGACCTCCGCGGGGAGACAAGCGAATGACCTCCGCGGGGAGACAAGCGAATGACCTCCGCGGGGAGACAAGCGAATGACCTCCGCGGGGAGACAAGCGAATGACCTCCGCGGGGAGACAAGCGAATGACCTCCGCGGGGAGACAAGCGAATGACCTCCGCGGGGAGACAAGCGAATGACCTCCGCGGGGAGACAAGCGAATGACCTCCGCGGGGAGACAAGCGAATGACCTCCGCGGGGAGACAAGCGAATGACCTCCGCGGGGAGACAAGCGAATGACCTCCGCGGGGAGACAAGCGAATGACCTCCGCGGGGAGACAAGCGAATGACCTCCGCGGAGACAAGCGAATGACCTCCGCGGAGACAAGCGAATGACCTCCGCGGAGACAAGCGAATGACCTCCGCGGAGACAAGCGAATGACCTCCGCGGAGACAAGCGAATGACCTCCGCGGAGACAAGCGAATGACCTCCGCGGAGACAAGCGAATGACCTCCGCGGAGACAAGCGAATGACCTCCGCGGAGACAAGCGAATGACCTCCGCGGAGACAAGCGAATGACCTCCGCGGAGACAAGCGAATGACCTCCGCGGAGACAAGCGAATGACCTCCGCGGAGACAAGTAATGTACTCTGTAGGAATCAGGATGGGTTTAGAAGACGACGATCGTGTGAAACCTAGCTCGCGTTATTCGCCCACGAGACTCAGAGGGCCATAGACAAGGGTTGCCAGGTGGATGCCGTGTTTCTTGACTTCCCACAGTCGATTATTAAACAAGGTAAGAGCATATGGAGTATCAGACCAATTGTGTGATTGGATTGAAGAGTTTCTAGATAAAAGAACGCAGCATGTTATTCTCAATGGAGAGAAGTCTTCGGAAGTAAGAGTGATTTCTGGTGTGCCGCAGGGTAGTGTCGTAGGACCGTTGCTATTCACAATATACATAAATGACCTTGTGAATGACAGCTTCCGTGAACTTCCGATTTTTGCGGATGATGCTGTGGTATATCGAGAGGTTGTAACAATGGAAAATTGTACTGAAATGCTGGAGGATCTGCAGCGAATTGACGCATGGTGCAGGGAATGGCAATTGAATCTCAATGTAGACAAGTGTAATGTGCTGCGAATACACATAAAGAAAGATCACATATCATTTAGCTACAATATAGCAGGTCAGCTACTGGAAGCAGTTCATTCCATGAATTGTCTGAGAGTAGGCATTAGAAGTGATTTAAAATTGACCATATAACATTAATCGTCGGTAAAGCAGATGCCAGACAGATTCATTCGAAGAATCCTAAAGAAATGCAATCCGAAAACGGAGGAAGTAGGTTAGAGTACACTTGATCGGCCACTGCTTGAATACTGCTCACCAGTGTGGGATCCGTACCAGATCGAGTTGATAGAAGAGAGAGATGAGCTACAATGGAGAGCAGCACGCTCCGTTACAGCATCATTTAGTAATCGCGAAAGCGTTACGGAGATGACAGATAAACTCCAGTGGATGACTCTGCAAGAGAGACGGTCAGTAGCTCGGTACGGGCTTTTGTTGAAGTTTCGAGAACATACCTTCAAGCAGTATATTGCTCCCTCGTATGTTTATCTCGCGAAGAGACCATGAGGATAAAGTCAGAGATTAGAGCCCACACAGAGGCATACCGACAATCTTTCTTTCAACGAACAATACGAGACTGAAATAGAAGGGAGAACCGATAGAGGTACTCAACGTACCCTCCGCACACACCGTCAGGTGGCTTGCGTTGTATGGGTGTAGATACAGATGTAGAATGGGTTTCAACGGTTCCTACTGGCTCCACCTTGTATACCAGTGGAGAGGCTGTGGTCTCACTACACTCCAAAGGAGTCATATCACGTCCAGTGGGCTTGCAGCAGCATTGTATCCTCAGTAGGATTTGGATCACGGGGTCGCGGGTTCGATTCGCAGCTTGGTTGCTATTTTCTCTGCCTGGGGACTGGGTGTTTGTGTTGTCATCATTTCATCATCGTTGTTCGTGACTGGCCAGGTTGCATTGTGTAAAAATTGGACTGTGTGAGAATTGGGACTTTGTATGGGTGCTGATGACCGCGCAGTTAAGCCCCACAAACCAAAAAATGTTCAAATGTGTGTGAAATCTTATGGGAGTTAACTGCTAAGGTCATCAGTCCCTAAGCTTACACACTACTTAACCTAAATTATCCTAAGGACAAACACAAACACCCATGCCCGAGGGAGGAATCTAACCTCCGCCGGGACCAGCCGCACACCCACTAACCAAATATAATAGAGAAGGGTTGAAACGCCCAGTGTCGACCTGGTGGCAGCAGGGTCGAACGCTGTCAAAAATACAAACCCTCGTTTTAGACAGCTAAGTGTGTGGGAATCAACGCCCCAAGGGAATGGGTGGTTTTACTGACACTGTTTATGCGACCCTATGAGGCCTTTCGTGTCGAATCTTAGCGGTGATATACCTGAAATGTTTCCCCGATCCACTGATAAAAAAACCGCGTTATTTCATCACTGGGTGCCGCTGTTCTGACCTCCATCGCAGAAGCGGCAAAAGATGCGGCGGAATGCGTGTAAGAGAGGGTGTGATGACCTTCCCATAGTATGACAGGTCCACAGTGGCGTTGACCAGAATTGCGGTGGAATTTTGAGCTTTAAGGTCACATTGGCACCTATCATTTCTGAACTGTGGCCTTTTTTACGAATTTGTAGACGTGTTGCCTAGCCCAAAGGTGACGTCGAAGGGCGACACGCTTTTGCACTGTTACACGGGACCTATAGAATTTATTTGATTTATGAAAAACTAAATGAGCTGTTATATTTTAAATCTCATGTTCAGGAAAAACTCAAATTTCATAGTTCATGTCAATTTTTACCACAGATCTGGAAAATTCTAGAGTTTCATGCAGTTCTAAGTATGGTTGGCATGCTGCGCGAAATTCATTGAAGAATCCCTCTTATTTTGGGAAGTGTACCTCTAACAACAAATGCTGCCAACAGTAAGTGAAAAAAACAGAACAAAATGACATTTCACATTTAAAAAATATTAACTTCCCCTGCTCTGAGTGTGACGCCTGAATCCTCCCTGGTCATACTGACGAAGTCTTACTGTCCTGCGGTGCCTCTCGTGCTCTAAGTCGGCCCGTTTGACGTCCTGACCCCATTAATTTTGCTGTATAGTGTATATACGGAGATGTAAGATTATACGAGCTTGTGATTGTGCTCATTTGAATGCAAATTTTGTATGTGTGTACGTGTTTTCACCATACGAGAAATAAACATACGGATTCTGGGCTGTGTGGCCTTCGAAAAGAAACTTTTTGATCGCCTTATGTTTATCACACAAAATCGTTGTGAGCATTGAGCCAACCATCTCACTGTCGCACCAGGTTGAAGACATCCGTCTGGTATAACCGCACGTCATGCTACGTGATCAAGTCCGTAATTGCCAGCTGCACCTCCTCATGCGACGTGACTCGTCGACCCTTCAAAGTCCTGTTTCAAAAACTAAAGGCGTAATAATCGGGCCAGGAGAGATCAGGACTACAGGGCGGGTGCTCCAATGCATTCCACCTCAATTGGCGCAGATGAGGCTGGGCCTTTCAGATCGACCAATTTCTTGTGCCGAATCGTGACCAGTACGGAATCTGGTGTACCATTCCACAATCGTGGTTTTCGTACACATTCTTCATTCTCCGATGGATGTCCACTGGTGATATTCTCAAATGCATTGTCCTTCGGCAGCTAAGAAAAGACTAACATTGTCATGTTTCATGTTTCCGCATTTACCGCTCAAACGCTGGAAAGACACGAATGCCACACTAGTCCCTTACGTACATTCGGCGCTTATATATTCACATCAAAGTCGCTGGTCAGAGTACTACATACACTGAAGCAGTACTCCCCAACTGAAACTTTTTATCGTCCCTGTTTATCAGAAGAATAAACCTGATGTAAACATCCGTCATGAGATTCAAGCGAACGTGGAAGAATACATTAGATTTCGTTTCACGTGAAGTGGAAGCCAAGTTGTGAGCAGTACAGTCAAGTACGATTATAAGGATAAGTTTTAAGGTGTGTTACACGAATATAGATTGAGCGACAATGTTCAGACGTAAAAAGAGACGGGCATAGGAACAACACAGCTTCGAATGTCATTTAATTTTTAAAAAGAATGGAATGATATTCAGTAAAACTCCAACACGACCGCGCGCTTCTTAGGTGACCAGACGGAAAGCATAAAATGCTCTCGTTCTCACTTGACATAGTATAATCACAAAGAAGAGTGCCGGCAGCTGTGGCCGAGCGGTTCTAGGCGCTTCAGTCTGGAACCGCGCGAACGCTACGGTCGCAGGTTCGAATCCTGCCTCGGGCATGGATGTGTGTGATGTCCTTGGGTTGGTTAGGTTTAAGTGGTTCTAAGTTCTAGGGGACTGATGACCTCAGATGTTCAGTCCCATAGTGCTCAGAGCCATTTGAACAAAGAAGAGTGATGAAAATTCCTAACGTGAAGACAGCGTAATTTTTCTGAGCGAGCCATGTGTGATGCAAAAGTATACTGCACGGATTTAACCGTACTGTTTAATACTGAAGCCACTGAAGGTATTAATTTCAGTCAGTCGTCTGGTAATCTCTTAGCTCCTTCGTTATTCGAATCCAAGAAATACATTTCAGTACTGGAACTGTCGTTGATCGACTCGTAATCGACGTAGCAGACAACAGAATCCACGAAGCCCCACCCAGGCGCTGCATTTTCTCCTCTTCTCCGTACCGTTCTATATCCCGCCAAAGTTCGGCAATGACATATGAAAAACCTGCGTGCGTTTGTTAAGCTGCCAGACGTATTGGAACTGTCTTTTTAACTTGACTCCACATACACATCAGTTCTATTGGTTTCATATTGTAATGTTACAGTGGCAAATGTAAAAATGCTGCATTTATATGGTGTGCTCGATGTTGTGAAAAGAATGTTTTTCCGATTTCTACGACGGATACCTAGATCCGTGGTATAAAACAATGGAGATACCTCAAATAAAGACAGAATTAAGGGTGCTTAAATTAAGAAAGCACAAAAATTAAGTTTTTCATTTTTGCCAAAAAATTTAACAGTCTTTCATAAAACATCGGTAACTGAGAATTTATATTTGAAATGAAAACAAGAATTTCACGTGCAATAAGTAACTAAAAACACGAAGACGTGCATTGTTCATAAAAAAATTGATGTAGATAATTTAAGGTCATCTCAAAAAAATATAAATTGAACGAGAAAAAATTGGGTCAACTCTCGCCTGAGTCAGAGAACCATGTGCTGCAGTAAGTGACCCAGATAATACGCTACCGATTCCGCTGTAGATTAACTTACATTTGGATTGCAACTGTATCTAATACAATCCCTCGGAAAACTTGGAAGCCGATTATCTCCGTAAATTTACGAAAAAACATTAAAATAGCCTATTTCTCAGCTTTTTTAACCGTGTTCCACAGGCATGTTTCACTACGGAACAGGAAGCAGCCTCAGCCATTTTTATACTGCGCGACAATCAGAGCACAACAGTGCAGAGGCTGTGAATATACACGATTTTTGAAATAAAAACTACACAACCAAAGCGTATTTACGAAAAACGTTGATGGCTGTTAACACATTTGAATATCTTTAAGTTTCATTTAACCTAACTTAGTAATAAGATAGCCAATACATAAGTAGGCCCTACTTCCCCACAATATTATCTATGTGGTCTTTCCAACTGAAGCTGTTCGTAATTTTAACACCCAGGTACTTAGTAAAATTCTCAAGGCTGTCAATTCACCAGTTTATGTGCGCTACGTCTTCTGACCAATCATCGTGTTTGTGTTTGTTTACATCAGGTTTATTGCTATGACGAACGGAGTATACACTAGCTCCGCCCACGGCAATGCTATTCCGGTTTTTGTTGGGTATCCCCTCGTATAAGTTTTAGTTGTAAACAAAGTGCATAATAAACATGTGATAAATCATCACCTAATATCCTATCCTTTATATCTGTAAGAAAAGATTTGTAAGTTAATTGTTTCCTTCCTACTGAATGTAAAAACCTAATTGAAATACATACGGTGATTTCTGCCAGTGTAAAATAATGGTATTTTTGGGGTTAGCTGTTTCATATTAATACTTCATTTCTACATCTACATGATTACTCTTCAGTTCACATTTAAGTGCTAGGCAGAGGGTTCATCGAACCACGATCATACTATCTCCCTACCATTCCACTCCCGAATAGCGCGCGGGAAAAACGAACACCTAAACCTTTCTGTTCGAGCTCTGATTTCTCTTATTTTATTTTGATGATCATTCCTACCTATGTAGGTTGGGCTGAACAGAATATTTTTGCATTCGGAAGAGGAAGTTGGTGGCTGAAATTTCGTAAAAAGATCTCGCCGCGACGAAAAACGTCTTTGCTTTAATGACTTCCATCCCAACTCGCGTATCATATCTGCCACACTCTCTCCCCTATTACGTGATAATACAAAACGAGCTGGCCTTTTTTGCACCCTTTCGATGTCCTCCGTCAATCCCACCTGGTAAGGCTCCCACACCGCGCAGCAATATTCTAACAGAGGACGAACGAGTGTAGTGTAAGCTGTCTCTTTAGTGGACTTGTTGCATCTTTTAAGTGTCCTGCCAATGAAACGCAGCCTTTGGCTCGCCTTCCCCACAGTATTATCTATGTGGTCTTTCCAACCGAAGTTGTTCGTAATTTTAACACCCAAGTACCTAATTGAATTGACAGCCTTGAGAATTGTACTATTTATCGAGTAATCAAATTCCAACTGATTTCTTTTGGAACTCATGTCGATCACTTCACACTTTTCATTATTTAGCGTCAACTGCCACCTGCCACACCATACAGCAATCTTTTCTAAATCGCTTTGCAACTGATACTAGACGGTAAATTACAGCATCATCTGCTAACAACCTAAGAACTGCTCAGATTGTCACCCAGGTCATTTATACAGGGTGTTACAAAAAGGTACGGCCAAACTTTCAGGAAACATTCCTCATACACAAATAAAAGCTGTTATGTGGACATGGGTCCGGAAACGCTTCATGCACGATGGAGCTCATTTTAGTTTCGTCAGTATGTACTGTACTTCCTCGATTCACCGCCAGTTGGCCCAACTGAAGGAAGGTAATGTTGACTTCGGTGCTTGTGTTGACATGCGACTCATTGCTCTACAGTACTAGCATCAAGCACATCAGTACGTAGCATCAACAGGTTAGTGTTCATCACGAACGTGGTTTTGCAGTCAGTGCAATGTTTACAAATGCGGAGTTGGCAGATGCCCATTTGATGTATGGATTAGCACGGGGCAATAGCCGTTGCGCGGTACGTTTGTACCGAGACAGATTTACGGAACGAAGGTGTCCAGACAGGAAGACGTCCGAAGCAATTGATCGGCGTCTTAGGGAGCACGGAACATCCCAGCCTATGACTCGTGACTGGGGAAGACCTAGAACGACGAGGACACCTGCAATGGACAAGGCGATTCTTCGTGCAGTTGACGATAACCCTAATGTCAGCGTCAGAGAAGTTACTGCTGTACAACGTAACGTTTAGCACGTCACTGTATGGAGAGTGCTACGGGAGAACCAGTTGTTTCCCTAACATGTACAGAGTGTGCAGGCACTATCAGCAGCTGATTGGCCTCCACGGGTACACTTCTGCGAATGGTTCATCCAACAATGTGTCAATCCTCATTTCAGTGCAAATATTCTCTTTACGGATGAGGCTCCATTCATACGTGATCAAATTGTAAATTTTCACAATCAACATGTGCGGCTGACGAGAATCCGCACGCAATTGTGCAATCACGTCTTCAACACAGATTTTCTGTGAACGTTTGGGCAGGCATTGTTGGTGATGTCTTGATTGTGCCCCATGTTCTTCCACCTACGCTCAGTGGAGCACGTTATCATGATTTCATACGGGATACTCTACCTGTGCTGCTAGAACATGTGCCTTTAGAAGTGAGACACAACATGCGGTTCATGCACGATGGAGCTCCTGCACATTTCAGTCGAAGTGTTCGTACGCTTCTGAATAACAGATTCGGTGATCGATGGATTGGTAGAGCCGGACCAATTCCGTGGCCTCCACGCTCTGCTGCACCCAGCCCTCTCGACTTTCATTTATGGGGGCTTTCAGTTCTTGTCTACGCAACCCCAGTACCAAATGTAGAGACTCTTCGTGCTCGTATTGTGGACGGCTGTGATACAATACGCCAATGTCCAGGGCTGCATCAGCGCATCAGGGATTCCATGCGACGGAGGGTGGATGAATGTATCCTCGCTACCGGAGGACAGCCGGCCGGAGTGGCCGTGCGGTTCTAGGCGCTACAGTTTGGAACCGCGAGACCGCTACGCTCGCAAAAAATGGTTCAAATGGTTCAAATGGCTCTGAGCACTATGCGACTTAACTTCTGAGGTTATCAGTCGCCTAAAACTTAGAACTAATTAAACCTAACTAACCTAAGTTCTAGGCGACTAATGACCTCAGAACTTAAGTCGCATAGTGCTCAGAGCCATTTGTTACAGTAAATGTTCAAAATGTCCTCCGTTCAAAGTGTTTGAAGTCACGCTGGTACGTTCTGTTGCTGTGTGTTTCCATTCCATGATTAATGTGATTTGAAGAGAAGCAATAAAATGAGCTCTAACATGGAAAGTAAGCGTTTCCGGACATATGTCCACATAACATGTTCTTTGTGTGTGTGAGGAATGTTTCCTGGAAGTTTGGCTGTACCTTTTTGTAACACCCTGTATAGATCAGGAACAGCAGAGGTCCCAGGACGCTTCCCTGGGGAACACCTGATATCACTTCAGTTTTACTCGATGATTTGCCGTCTATAACTTCCTGAACTAAGCTTTCATAAATGACTAATTCCGTTTATGGAAACCAATGCTTTTTTGTTTTTACTGTTTGTGTGCCGCCCCCCCCCCCCCTGGCATGTAGTGCAACGTGACGTGTTTCCTGCCCTTAGCCTGGAGCGGACGGAGCGGCCCTGCACTGAGGGCCCGGTGCCGCGCTGCCTGCGGCTGGGGCAGGCGGGCGCCCTGCCGGAGAACACCGCCATCCACTACGTGTGCGCGCGCGTCGGCGGGCGGCTGGTGCCGCAGCTGTACAGGTGCCCGCAGGGGCTCGTCTGGGACGAAGGCCGCTACGAGTGAGTACCCAGCCACACCACTCGCTGCCAGTCTACACCGAGCTGACGTGATAGCGATACGCACATGTACAGATGGCGGTAGCTTCGCGTAGGCGAGGTATATAAAGTGGCAGTGCCTTGGCCGAACTCTCATTTGTTCACGTGTATCACCTGAGCACAAGTTTCCGATGGCACTACGACCGCACGACGGAAATCGACAGACATTGAACGCAGAATGGTGAAACCTTCCCTTTTACAATAAACTATGAAACCTTTCCTTAGGATTTCTATCTCTTGCTTAATAATAACAAATGAGATCTTCCCTTTGAGAAAGAGAATAAATTTCTATCTTCTCATACAAATTTAACTGCTGCTATTTTAAAAGTGATTTTCGGATTACTTCGACGGAACATAGAATGTGTCGTCGTCGAGTGGCCCTCAGTCGTTATCTGCAATAACCCAAAACTATTCCTTACCTTTTTTTTACTGTTACTGGATCGCCAACTGACTGCTACATCGAACTGCGACATGAATATACTTACTCTTTTTGCTACACTGTATTAGGTGCTGGTTGTCTGACGTCCTACCCCATTCCTGTCTTCACACAAACAGGCCGACTTGATAAGTGGCTGTATTTATTACTAAAGCTGACGTTATTCTTTAATTAAATTTGACCGAAGTTAAGAGAAAGTGTAACTATGAATTACGTAACAACAAAATTTTGCAAAGTTTTACGTTGATGGTTTTGGGGATGGATTGTAATTACAAATGTTAATTATATTATGAATGAAATAATTTTGCAAACGTTCAAATGGGACTTACTTTTTACAATAATCTTACAACTAGCATTGCGCAAACGTACCTTCAGTAGTCCTGAGTTTCTCAAAAAATTAATTCAATAATATTAGTTTCTCTTATTATAATAGTTAGCTGATGTCTCTGTACATCCATTTATAATCTCTTGTAAATCATAGCTAGTGGCTGGCAGGCACACTGCTCCTCTCAACCTCTCGCTTCAGACCTGCTACCGACTCACTTCACTTCTCGCTTACTACTGACTTCCTACGAACGCTAAAGTGCGGTCTCTCCTGCCAACAATGCTTTCTGGTGCAGACAATTCCTGCTAACATTACAAAATGTATCAATGCGCGGTCTTTCCCGCTCTTTTCTTAAAATGTATTCATACGCGGTCTCTCCCGCCCTTTTTAAATTTTTTTCAATTTGCGGTCTCTGTTCTCAACAATTCTTTGGTGCAGACATTCCCTGCTACCGCATTTATATCCAACATGACAAATATTAATTATTCCTACTTAATCCTATTAATGAAATATAAACATCTTTCATAAATTGTGATTTGACAATAGAAATATACACGTCTTACAATGGTAGTTCGATCCAAACGCAAGCGACATTCCACTTCAGAAATCGTTAGAGAATTCAATATTCCGAGATCCACAGCGTCAAGTATACGTTGAGAAAATGAGGTTTCAGTCAGTACCTTTTGCCGCGGACGACACAGAGGTCGACAACCTTCACTTAAAGACCGAGAGCGGAGGCGTTCGAGAACAGCTGTTAGGGTTAAAGCAATCGCCACATGGAACGTGCATCCGAACACTGAGCGTGCCGAGTTTCTAACGCCATAGCGTGGAGTAGCACGTTCGGGAGTCTCTCCTATCGTGCACAGCAATGTCTAGCACGTCAGATATTCTGAGCGTGTGTCTAAGCGTTGACCAATCAGATGGCCCAACGTCACCTACGTCACATGCACGCCATCTCCCTTCAGCATAGAGCTGTAAGGCGCTATATTGGCATTCAGCTCAAGCCTTTACGTATACAGGATGGTCCATTGACAGTGACTGGGCCAAATGTCTCACGAAATAAGCATCAAACGAAGCAACTACAAAGAACGAAACTCGTCTAGCTTGAAGGGGGACACCATATGGCGCTGCCATCGGTGAAACTGATATCAACTGCGTAATTTTTTTTTATATAGGAACCCCCATTATTTATTACATATTCGTATAGTACGTAAAGAAATATACGTTTGTGACTATTACAGCGTCATCTATCACAAAGCAAAAAGTTTTGCCCAACTAAAACATCCGTAAGTACGTGGTATCACGTAACATTCCGCCAGTACGGGTGGTATTTGCTTCATGATACATTACCAGTCTTAAATTGGACCGTTTACCAATTGCGGAAAAGGTAGATATCGTCTAGATGTATGGCTATTGTGATCAAAATAGCCAACGGGCATGTGCTACGTATGCTGCTCGGTATCCTGGACATCATCATCCAAGTGCCCGGACCATTCGCCGGATAGTTACGTTATTTAAGGAAACAGGAAGCGCTCAGCCACATGTCAAACGTCAACCATGACCTGCAACAAATGATGATGTCCAAGTAGGTGTTGTAGCTGCTGTCGCAGCTAATCCGCACATCAGTAGCAGACAAATTGCGCGAGAATCGGGAATCTCATAAACGTCGGTGTTGAGAATGCTACATCAACATCGATTGCACCCGTACCATATTTCTATGCACCAGGAATTGTATAGCGACGATTTTGAACGTCATGTACAGTTCTGCCACTGGGCACAAGAAAAATTACGGGACGATGGCGGATGTTTTGCACGCGTTCTATTTAGCGACGAAGCGTCATTCACCAACAGCGGTAATGTAAACCGGCATAGTATGGACTATTGGGCAACGGAAAATCCAAGTGGAACATCAGCGACCTTGGCGGGTTAATGTATGGTGGGGCATTATGGGAGGAAGGATAATTGGCCCCCATTTTATCGATGGCAATCTAAATGGTGCAATGTATGCTGATTTCCCACGTAGTGTTCTACCGATGTTACTACAAGATGTTTCACTGCATGACAGAATGGCGATGTACTTCTAACATGATGGATGTCAGTCACATAGCTAGCGTGCGGTTGAAGCGGTATTGAATAGCATATTTCATGACAGGTGGATTGGTCGTCGAAGCACCATACCATGGCCCGACCGGATCTGTCCCCGGGTTTCTTTCTGTGGGGAAAGTTGAAGGATATTCGCTATCGTGATCCACCGACAACGCCTGACAACATGCGTTCAAATGGTTCTGAGCACTATGCGAGTTAACTTCTGAGGTCATCAGTCGCCTAGAACTCAAAACTTACTAAACTTAACTAACCCAAGGACATCACACACATCCATGCCCGAGGCAGGATTCATACTTGCGACAGTAGCGGTCGCTCGGTTCCAGACTGTAGCGCCTAGAACCGCACGGCCACTCCGGCCGGCGACAACATGCGTCAGCGCATTGCCAATGCATGTGCGAACATCACGGAAGGCGAACTACTCGCTGTTGAGAGGAATGTCGTTACACGTATTGCCAAATGCATTGAGGTTGACGGATATCATTTCGAGCATTTATTGCATTAATGTGGTATTTACAGGTAATCACACTGGAACAGCATGCGTTCTCAGAAATGTTAAGTTCACAAAGGTACGTGTATCACATTGGAACAACTGAAATAAAGTACAGAACGTAGGTACGTTTGAACATTTTGATTTTAAAAAGTTAGAATGACCTTATGTGATCATTCCCACATTTTAGTAAAACCATAAGATAAACATTATTTTGAGAACTATTGCAAATTTATGTCGCTCTGTTTGTAATGGAACTTTTATAAGCATGTGTCCTTATTGATTGGACGTGGTACTTTCCTTTTTGTCTTAACACATGTACATGAATATTTAAGTTGTTATTTGCGCATATTACATATAGAACAATGTCACTAGCTCTACTAAAACACACACATTTCCCCCGTTGTCCATATCGTAATGTCGGAATTTTACGCGTGCTCATTTCGAAATAGTGTGATTCACAAACTAGAAACATCCCGCAACTGCCGCTGGAGTACGTTGCGATCGCGTTTGCTACGTTGGGGCCCACGTACCGTATGCCCAAGTCGCATCGTTCCTGAGCGTTCGGCAGCACACTGAAAGCACGTTCGACAGCACGGTCCGTGTGCTGACGGCGTAACGGACGAACACTGCGTGAAATAACCGCGGAAACAAACACTCGCATAACTAAACCCACTGTTACTGGCTAGTTGATTGTAGCCTAACAGTTAAAAATATTTTGACTGTGTGCAGCTGACAAAGGCTGATCGTTAATATTTACACGCAGTTGTTTCGTACCGAATACAAAGCTAACTAGAATGTCGAGTACCAATAATTTATACATACTTTGCGTCATTCGTGCTGATATAGAACATTAACAACAGTTACTCCCTTCGTCTGACAAAGTAACAACAGTTCTCTCATCACAGGTCGCCTATTAGCGCCACATGAATACTGGCGTGTGATGACACTGACTATACAATCCTCACCGCAATCCAAATCGTGGGAATCCAGCGCGTTTGTCGCGTAATCACGGTGCACGAATTAACACAAACACATCAGACAAATCACTCAAGTAACTCCATTTACGTATTTCCTGGAGTTCAGGCCCACGGATTTGGGAGACCCACACAACCGTTAAACAATTGTAAACGCGGTCGGCCGTCCCGCCGAAATCCACTCCAAGGTTATTTTAAAGAAAGAGACTCCCTCTGGCGCTTTGGACGCTCGACTATCGACAGTGCCTCACGCAGGTCGCAGTAGGTAAAGATATATTGTTCTCAACACGTAAGGGGTGGTTGGCCCCCTACAAAATCGATGTGGGAGGTACGACGAACGTACCCGTTAGGACAGTGTGGTGAAAACTGGCGTTAATGGGCTGTGGCAGCAGAGGGACGACATCGCCTGCAGCGACTAGGCGACTAGGCCGGATGAATCCCGATTTAAATTGGTAATATTAGACGGTAGAGTTCCATTATGGTAGATACTCCGCAAAGCGATGGATCCAAGTTGTCAACAAGCTGGTGGTGGCTCAATAATGGTGTGGCCTTTGGTTCACTTGGATCAGAGAACCCAGTTCATTCCATGGGAACAATCACTGCTCGAAATAGCAGACGTATTCCACAATAGCGAAGATGAAAAAGTGCTCACAGCTCCTCAGGTATGCATTTTAGAGCCCATATTTACCGGACATTTTTCCTTGTTTTGGTCCATGCTACCACCTCGGAAAGTTGCGTAGCCTAATTTCTTAGCGACAACACTAACAGCATATCTATTCTAGTGTCAGTGGCATCAGAACGATTTTCGCTTGTAACTTTCGACTCGTTGGCTTCCGGAGCAGAGATCAGTGCCTCAAATGGATACATTTATCCACCTCCATCACCCTAGAAAGTTTCTATAATCATCACAGAACCACGCTCTATATTCGTAAATTTGAATGCTCCTTCGCCTGTAAATACGACACACTGTAGCATCGTTTGATGACATTGCCGGACATGGGCTCCTATTCAAAGTATTATACACTCACTCCCCTCTACAAGTCCGGAAATTCCCGATATGAACTTCTAGAACACCCCGTGTAGCAGTCAGACAGCGCGATTTGGGTCTGGCTGGCACACGAAGTGAGACCGAAAGGGGTCCGACGAAAGGTCTGGAAAAGAATAACTGGCCTACAAGGTTAAGCTGGACGCTGGCTCAACCACCGAAGCTTCGCACCCCACCGCTGCCTACATCCGTCCGCAGCCTGTAAAACTACCGTTCCGTAATATTTTCATGGTAGGTTTCAGAAATTTTGTAATATAAGTAGATTTAATAAAAATAAAGCGTTATTGAAAAATTTTGCTTAAATGAACTATATTTATGTAAAAATGCACAGAATAAATTAAATGAATCTCTTGAAATTTTGCGATCAAAACCGGATGACATGGGCATCTTGTTACGATATTTCGGCTGACAAGCACTCATCCTCTTCAGGTGAGCGACTTTTATTACAGACTCCTGGTGCGGGTACGCTCTGTTGGATTACAGAAAGTTGCGATTCCACACATCTGCTTTGACCCGAGAAGTCAGAAAGATGGCGGATAGCCATATTTGAAGTGCATATTTTATCGGCATTGTGTGAAATTCTGGTATTCTGTAGAATGCCGAAGTAATGTATAGAATTCCTGATATGTATAGGTAAACTATGAAACGTAAGCTTTTTATGAAAGTATTACATACTTTTCCCAGGCATTCTATACAATGCGTAAATGGTACTTGTCATTCTGTATAACGCCTACGAAAAGTGTTACTAAAGGCTTCTCATCTTGTGCCTTTTAATTAATACCCATTTGGAACAAAGAACAAACCTACGAAACAAAGCACAGGATATTCTTACCGGAAAACAACGAAAGAAGAACTGAGATTGAACAACTTGTTACAGTACGTACTCACTTTTCTCCTTCATGAAGGAACACTTTACATTTTGACAATTTGATCTTGTACATAAATATCACCATTTGGAGAAGCAAGAGAACATGATATTGTTAGCGGTAAAACACAAATCAGAACTGGTATGACCACCTTACAGCAGGGATGGGTAGAGCGACATTCTGAATTACTCTTTTCTTTTTGACATAAAGGCATGTCATAGTTTGATATTTCGTGTTGCTCATACAGCTGGCGAATCCTTGGCCGCTTCCTGGGGACTGAGATGCAGTGGTTAACACACTGGTTTGAACCGTCGTCCTCCCGAATAAAAATCCAGTGTCAAGCCATCCAGATTTAGATTTAGCACGATTTACCAAAATCGCTCCAGCCAAATGCCGGGACGGTTCCTTTGAAAGCGTACTGCCGATTCCCCTCCCAGTTCTTGATAATACCCGAGCTTGTGCTTCGTTTCTAATGACCTCGATGTCGACGGAACTTTAAGCCCAATCTTCCTTTTGTGTACAGACAAGCAGCTGCAGATCTGAGAGGTATTTCGTGGTCAGAAATAACTAATTCTCCTGAAGTTCTTTGGACAGACTGGGAATCTTGAAACAGCTCTACGCAAGATCAAAATTCATTCTGCAGTTCCAAATCTGTAAAAGCCATCTTCTGTCACGTTCGTAACAACTGTCAACAGCCGGTGCGAGTCACTCCGCCCTTTGTCCAAGTCGGGATTCGAAACTCTCACAGTAGTATCCAAACGCATAGCAGGAATTTTTCCTTGTTTCGGGCCTGAATCTCTATGTTCATTTCGATTCCGTTTTACTTCAGATAGCTTTCTCAATACTGAAGCAAACATTGCACAAAATGCTAACCCCATAACTTTCTACCTCATCGTCTTTAGGAAAAGTGCGGCCGAAACGTTCATGCCATCTGTGGACACTTGATAGGTTTGAGCACCGCTGGTTTCTTTTCAGCAGACGCAACTGGTTTTAGAAGAGGGATTTTCTGTAACCACGGAAACGGAAGGTTCTTCGATAACCATTGCTTCATCACGGTTTTTGTTTCCTCCAGCGTGGATTCCATTCTCAAATACGTCTTCTGCAGGAAGCTGTACCTCTTGCATTGATTCGTCTCGTCTTTCTGCTGTTTTGTTATTTGCACGCTCTATATTGCGTTTTGTAACTCTTCCTCAGTCTCTACGTCCTGTAAAACGTCGTCAGGCAGGGATGAGGTCGAGCATCTACTCTGCCTTCGTATGGAAACCTATTAAACCCAACATGAAAATCTGTTTTGAACAAACAGGAGTCCGTCACTCCAGCAGCTAGTTTTTTATCTTTAATCCAAGCACACAGCCTATTTTCAGTGTTCTGATTGGCTCTTTCGACTCTCCCCTGACTTTGGCGCGGCGTACCTTTTTTTTGTTTTTTTTTTGTTTGTGGTTTTAGGGCGCAAAACTTCTATGGTCATTAGCGCCCAGCCCGTGACGTAGGAAACAGGAAAAAAACGAAATTTAAAATCAGCAGCAAGGGGAACAAAGTCATAAAATTTGAGAAACTAAAGGCAGAAGGAATGCTTAAAAATCCACTATAGAAAGGGGTTGGTTGTCCCCAAAAAAAAAAAAAATCAAATGACTGACGTCATTTCACTGTCACTAATAAACTGTAGAACGCGGTCAGCTGAGCGCGCGTCATCTGCTAAAATCAACGATAGATCAGGCGATAGCTGTAGACGGGAGCGTAACTGATTAAAATAGGGGCATTCAATTAAAAGGTGTCTGACCGTCCACAGCTGAGAGCAGTGGGGACAGAGTGGGGGAGGATCACCGCTTAAAAGATGTCGATGGCTAAAAAGACAGTGCCCTATCCGGAGTCTAGCTAAAATTACCTCCTCCCGACGACGCGTTCGGGAGGAAGAGGTCCAAGCGCAAGGAAGGGCTTTCACTTCCCGCAATTTATTATGGGGAAGTGTTGACCAATGCGCATGCCATAAATGAGCAACTTGGCGACATAAACCGCTCCGTAGATCGGTAAACGGAAGAGACTGAATAGCTGGCCGAGGAAGAGAGACTGCAGCCTTGGCCGCTATATCGGCCGCCTCATTTCCACAGATACCAGCGTGTCCCGGGAGCCAGAGGAACGCCACTGAGACCCCCCCCCCAGGTGGAGCAAGCGCAAACAGTCCTGAATCCGGTGGACCAGAGGGTGCACAGGGTAAAGAGCTTGGAGACTTAGGAGAGAGCTGAGAGAATCTGAGCAGATTACGTACTGTATCCGCTGATGGCGGCGGATGTAGTGGACAGCCTGGAGAACAGCGTAAAGCTCCGCAGTATAAACCGAACACTGGTCGGGAAGCCGAGAGTGACTTGGGGTGTCGCCAACAATATAGGCACTCCCTACACCTTTTTTCGAGCCGTCGGTGTAAATAAATGTGGCTTCCGTCATTTGTGCACATAGAGCAGCAAATGCCCGACGGTAGACAAGTGTAGGGGTACCATCCTTGGGAAATTGACATAGGTCTCTGAGCAAGTCCATTCGGGGACGGAGCCAAGGCGGTGCTGTACCCCAAGTTGTCAAGAAGGTTTTAGGAAAGCGGAAGGAAAGAGAATGGAGCAGTTGACGGAAGCGGACTCCCGGGGGTAGTAGGGAGGAGGAGCGGCCTGCATACCCGACATCAAAGGAGGCGTCGAAAAAAAGGTCATGGGCTGGATTAGCAGGCATGGAAGACAGATGGCTAGCAGAACGACTCAGAAGGACTGCCCGCCGATTGGACAGCGGAGGTTCAGCAGTCTCAGCATAAAGGCTTTCCACAGGGCTGGTGTAAAAAGCTCCAGACACTAAACGCAATCCACGGTGGTGGATAGAGTCGAGACGCCGAAGAATAGACGGCCGAGCAGAGGAGTAGACTATGCTTCCATAATCGAATTTCGAGCGCACTAAGGCGCTCGAGAGGCGGAGAAGGACCACTCGGTCCGCTCCCCAGAAGGTACCATTCAGGACACGGAGGGTGTTAAGGGAACGCAGACAGCGAGCCGAAAGATAGGAAACGTGGGAGGACCAGCACAGTTTTCTGTCAAACATAAGACCCAAGAATTTAGCGACGTCGGAAAACGGAAGGTTGACAGGACCTAGATGTAAGGAGGGCGGAAGAAACTCCTTACGTCGCCAAAAATTAACACAAACGGTCTTACTGGGTGAGAAACGGAAGCCGGTTTCGATGCTCCACGAGTGGAGGCGATCGAGACATCCTTGAAGACGTCTTTCAAGCAGGCTGGTCCGTTGAGAGCTGTAGTAGATCGCAAAATCGTCCACAAAGAGGGAGCCCGACATATCAGGAAGGAGACAATCCATAATTGGATTAATGGCGATGGAAAACAGTACAACACTCAGCACGGAGCCCTGGGGTACCCCGTTTTCTTGGGAGAAATTAAAGGAGAGAGTAGTGTTCACCCGCATCCTAAATGTGCGCTCTGCCATAAATTCGCGAAGAAAAAGGGGCAGCCGGCCTCGAAAGCCCCAAGAGAACAGTGTGCGGAGGATGCCTGTCCTCCAACAGGTATCGTATGCTCTCTCCAGATCAAAAAATATTGCTACCGTTTGGCGTTTCCGGAGGAAATTGTTCATGATATAAGTGGAGAGAGCAACAAGATGGTCAACTGCAGAACGATGCTTTCGGAATCCGCATTGGGCTGGTGTTAAAAGACTGCGGGATTCCAGCCACCAAGCTAAACGGTAATTCACCATACGCTCCAAAACCCTACAGACACTACTCGTGAGAGAAATGGGGCGATAACTAGAGGGGAGATGTTTGTACTTTCCAGGTTTCGGAACGGGAACGACAATAGCTTCCCGCCATCGCCTGGGAAAGGTACCGTCGGTCCAAATTCGATTGTAAAGTCGAAGGAGGTAACGCAGACTATGGGTTGATAAATGCAGCAACATTTGGACATGGATACCATCCGGTCCTGGGGCGGAGGAGCGAGAAGAAGAGAGGGCATGTTGGAGTTCCCGCATGGAGAAAACAGTATTGTAGCTTTCGTGATTTTGAGAGGAGAAAGCAAGATGTCGCAGTTCCGCTGCACGTTTCTTCGGAAGAAACGCTGGCGGGTAATTGGAAGAGCTCGAAATCTCAGCAAAGTGCTGACCCAATGAGTTAGAAATTGCGACGGGGTCCACTAAGGTATCATGCGCGACAGTGAGTCCAGAGACCGGGGAGAAACTAGGCGCGCCTGAGAACCGTCGAAGCCGACTCCAAACTTCCGAGGGAGTGAAGGTGTTAAATGAGCTAATAAAGAATTTCCAGCTTGCGTTCTTGCTATCGGGGATGACACGACGGCATCGCGCTCGGAACTGCTTATAGCGGATACAGTTGGCCAAAGTAGGATGGTGGCGGAAAACGCGGAGAGCACGCCGCCGCTCACGTATTGCATCACGGCATGCCTCGTTCCACCAAGGAACTGGGGGGCGCCGGGGCAATTCGGAGGTGCGTGGTATTGAACGTTCCGCAGCTGTGAGAATAACGTCGGTAACATGTGCGACCTCATCGTCGACGCTTTGAAAGCGACGGTCATCGAATGTCGCTAGAGACGAAGAAAGTGTCCAATCGGCTTGGGCAAACTTCCAGCATCGCGAGCGCATATATGGCAGTTGAGGCTGCAGTCTAAGAACACATGGAAAGTGGTCACTCGAGTGTGTATCATCAAGGGCGAACCATTCGAAGCGCTGAGCTAGCGGAACACTACCGACCGCAAGGTCCAAATTAGATAAATTTGTCGTGGAGGCAGACAAAAACGTGGGGACCCCAGTGTTGAGGCAGACTAGATCCGCTTGGTGGAAGACGTCTAGCAATAGTGAGCCACGTGGACAAGGATGTGGAGATCCCCAAAGCGGGTGGTGGGCATTGAAGTCCCCAACCAGCAAATAGGGGGGTGGAAGCTAACCAAGAAGATGAAGGAGATCAGCTCGTGCCATTGGTGTGGACGATGGAATGTATACCGTACGAAGAGAGGACATGTATCCAGAAAGGGAAAGACGGACGGCGACAGCTTGGAAGGAACTGTTTAAGGGGATTTGGTGATAATGGAGAGTATCGTGGAGCAGAATCATGAGTCCTCCATGGGCTGGAGTGCCTTCAACAGAGGGGAGGTCATATCGGACGGACTGAAAATGAGGGAGAACAAAGCGGTCATGGGGACGCAGCTTTGTTTCCTGAAGACAGAAGATGACCGGCGAGTAGGATCGTAAGAGGATCGACAATTCATCCCGATTGGCTCGAATGCCGCGGATATTCCAGTGGATAATGGACATAGGGTGAACAGAAAATGGAGGAACGTGACCAAGGGTGCTGTCAACTCAACGACTGCTCAGAGCTTGCGACCGACAGCATGGAATGGCATTCAGCCGAAGGCAGAAGATCCTGATCCATAGGTTGGTCAGGAGCAGCTCCTGCCACCTACGATCGGCCAGTTGACCGGCCACCAGCAGTGCGCCTCGGCGACACAGGAGACGGCCGAGGGCGATTTCCGCCAGGTGGTGCTGTAGATGGGACACGCCTTGGCGGAGAACGAGATGAACTGGGTTTCTTTGTAGCCTTCTTGGAAGTATGATGTTTAGATGAAGGAGGAACCGATGGGTGTGAAGTTGCAGTACGTAAAAACTCTTCACGAGAATGCTCTTATTTCGAAGACTTGGCGTCTGACTTTTGGGCTCGAGATTTAGCAGAACCCGACGAAGGGTGAGCCATAGAGTGGGCAGGCGAAAGTGGTGAGGTTGAACGGGCGATCTTTGCGCTGGCCGATCTGACGACCGTGGTACTAAAGGTGAGGTCGCAAGTCTGCGTGGCCGCCTCCTTTGTTGGCCGAGGAGAAGCAAGGACAGTGCTGTATTTACCTTTCTGAGGCACGGTGGGCTGTCGACTGGCGCGTAACTTTCGAGCAGCAAAGGTCGACACCTTTTCCTTCACTCTTATTTCCTGGATGAGTTTTTCGTCCTTAAAAACGGGGCAATCTCGAGAGGAAGCAGCGTGGTCACCCATACAGTTGATGCAGCGAGGGGATGGAGGTGGACAAGCACCCTCATGGGCATCCTTCCCACACGTAACACATTTGGCCGGATTGGAACAGGACTGGCTGGTGTGATTGAACCGCTGACATCGATAGCAACGCGTAGGGTTTGGGACATAAGGGCGAACGGAAATTATCTCATAGCCTGCTTTGATTTTTGATGGGAGTTGAACTTTGTCAAATGTCAAGAAGACAGTGTGGGTTGGAATGATGTTCGAGTCAACCCTTTTCATAACCCGATGAACAGCCGTGACGCCCTGGTCAGTCAGACAATCCATCGAGGGAGCGTGTATAAACGACTCCACGCGAGGAATTTAAGGTACGGTGCGGTTCCACCCGGACAGGGAAGGTGTGGAGCAGAGAAGTACGCAGCAATTTTTGAGCCTGGAGAGCACTGTGTGTTTCCAACAACAGGGTGCCATTCCGTAATCTGGAACAAGACTTTACAGGACCCGCAATTGCGTCGACACCTTTCTGAATAATGAAAGGGTTGACCGTGGAAAAGTCGTGACCTTCGTCAGACCGAGAAACAACAAGGAACTGTGGCAACGATGGAAGAACCGTCTGTGGCTGAGACTCAGTGAACTTACGTTTGTGAGCAGACATAGTGGAAGGTGAGGAAACCATTGCGGAAGAATCCCCCATGATTACCGGCGTCTCCGATGGCGCGCTCCTCCCTTGTGGGGGCCCTCACCGAGGGCACACCCGCCTTAGGTGATTGTTCACACCTCAGGTCACACCTCCCGACAAACGGACGGAGGGACCAATCGGCACTTTCGGAAGGTATCAGCTCGGGTAATCACCCCTCCCTGGGCCTGGCCGTTACCAGGGGGTACGTACGTGTCCTACCTGTCTACCCGGGGCGGGGAATTACGCGTTACCCCGTCACCGGCTACGCATGGAAGTGCGTGGGTCTGCCTTCAGACACGCACAGGGAGGAAGAAAGAGACAGGGAAAGGAAAGAAGAGGGGTCTCAAACGCCGCAGCGGAGAAAAGGGGAAAGAGAAGAGGTAAAGAGAAGAGGTAAGGAAAAGAGAAGGTCGAAGAAAGATGAAGACATACAAGCAAGGAAGGCGAAGAGTGCGGTACATTTACAAGCGTCCGTCTCCGGACGTAGGCACAAACCATACTCCCAGAGGGGGAGAAAGGGAAGGAAAGAGCCAGAGGTGAGGGGGGGGGGGCGAAGATGGGGGATGGGGAAGGATACGGAAAGGGAAGGTATGCAGCCCGGAAAGGAAGGAGGGCCACATTAGCTCGGGGTCCCGTGCTCGCAACGCACGTGTCCACAAAAGAGTGGTGGACCCCCTGGGGGTGCGGCGTACCATGGACGACATTCAAGGTGGGCCAATTAATACTCGTTTACGCTACTTACCACACTGTTTGTGAAGTCCCGCCGGTCTCTGACTGTACACTTGTTGGAGCACCAAGCAACGTAAATATGTCGATGAGGCTGTTGGCAACTTCTTCCGCTCTCTTCGATTTCAGTCCTGAGAACTATAAACCTAGTGAGATGATCCTGGTAGGTCTACTTGTACTCTTTATCAGAATGAGACTGAAAATCGATGAGATCGACCTGACAACGTAAACTGTTAAAAACGTGCTGTGGTCAACCCAATGGCTTTTTCGATTTTACATTGTCAGCCAGAAGAAGCAAAAAGACGAATGTACTGCTCGTTATCATGAGGGGTAATGTCCTTACACTTAGGTGAAAGTTCTTTCAACATATTGTCCCGCTTTACATGACCAAAAGCCAGATGTGCCTCACAGAGTATGTTAAATAATTCGGACGTAAAACTGAATGATACTCATACCTTCAACAGGATGGATCAACTTAGTCTTATTCTCAGCCATCATTAGTCAGTGTTACAGCAGCCAATAGCCTTGTGGTTCCTCCTTCATAGTCGTCTTAGAGTTGTTCACATCGTTGAATAAGTTCTGGTGACTGGTTTCGGTTAGGAAACTTACTTGAGATAATTCATCGAAGAACCGTCACTGCATCTCAGCATGGGGTGATTCTTGTCTTGACACCACACTACCTTCCGAAATAGCGATACAAAAACATCGGGAAAGAATGCCAGGAGAGCGTCTGTGGGAGTTCAGCCGCATGCTATACACTGAAGAACTACACTGGATCGCTAAAGAAACTGGTATAGGCATGCGTATTCAAATACAGAAAGATGTAAACAGGCAGAATGCGGCGCTGCGGTCGGCAACACCTATATAACAAGTGTCCGGTTGTTCGGTTACTGCTACTGCTGCTACTGCTTATCAAGATTTAATTAAGTTTGAACGTGGTGTTACAGTCGATGCACGAGTGGTGGGACACAGCGTCTCCGAAGTACCGATGAAATGGGGATTTTCTCGTACCACTATTTCACGAGTATACCGTGAATATCAGGAATCCGGTGAAACATCAAGTATCCGACATCGCTCCGGCCGGAAAAACATCCTGCAAGAACGGGGCCAATGGCGACTGAAGAGAATCGTTCATTGTGATAGAAGTGCAACCCTTCCGCAAATTGCTGCAGATTTCAATGCTGGGCCATCAAGTGTCATCGCGCGAACCATTCAATGAGACATCATCGATATGCGCTTTCGGAGCCGAAGGACCACTCGTGTACCCTTAATGAATGCACGACACAAAGCTTTACGCATCGCCTGGGCCCGTCAATACCGTCATTGGACTATGATGACTGGAAACTGACTGCAGCAGCAACATGTTTCATGAATCCATGGACCCTGCATGTCAGCAGGGACTATTCAAGCTGGTGGAGGCTCTGTAATGGCGTGGGGCGTTTGCAGTTGGAGTGATATGAGACCCCTCTTACGTCTAGATACGACTGGCAGGTGACACGTACGTAAGCATCCTGTCTGATCACCTGCTTCGACTGATGTTTCTTGTGCATTCCAGCGGACTTGGGCAATTCCAGCAGGACAATGCGACACCCCTCATGTCCGGAATTACTGTAGAGTGGCTCCAGGAACACACTTCTGTCAAGGGAACCTCCCCATCGCACCCCCCTCAGATTTAGTTATAAGTTGGCACAGTGGATAGGCCTTGACAAACTGAACACAGATCAATCGATAAAACAGGAAGAAGTTGTGTGGAACTATGAAAAAATAAGCAAAATATGCAAACTGAGTAGTCCCTGGCCAACATAGGCAACATAGGCAACATCAAGGAGGTTGTAAGCTCAGTAGCGCCGTGGTCCCGTGGTTAGCGTGAGCAGCTGTGGAACGAGAGGTCCTTGGTTCAAGTCTTCCCTCTAGTGAAAATTTTAATTTGTTATTTTCAGACAATTACCAAAGTTCAGGCACTCACACATAATCAACGTCGCTCTCCAAAATTCCAGGACATGTTCAGATTTGCTTGGACATATGCAGGATTTGACGGTCTACACACGGAAAAATTTGAAAACGTTAGAAACATATGTTTTGACAGAGCACAGAAAACTGTGCGACTGTGAAACTGTTGCATTCATTTGTTGCAGTTTGTGTGACACACTTATGTTTTCACCACTTTTTTGGAAGTGATTATCACATCCACAAGAAAACCTAAATCGCACACATGGCGAATGGTTAAAAAGATTCTTCTTCCTTGTCCAAGTTAGGTGGGTCGACAACATATACCTGTCATGTGAAGCTCATGCCGTCACCAGTGTCGTATAGAATATATCAGACGTGTTTTCCTGTGGAGGAATCGGTTGACCTATGACCTTCTGATCAAATGTTTTAGGTTCCCATGGGAGAGGCACGTCCTTTCGTCTACTAATCACACGGTTTTGCGGTGCGGTCGCAAAACACAGACACTAAACTTATTACAGTGAACAGAGACGTCAATGAACGAATGGACAGATCATAACTTTGCAAAAATCGTAATTAAACTTTTCGCTCGAGGGAAGGCTTGAACCAAGGACCTTTCGCTCAGCAGCTGCTCACGCTAACCACAAGACCACGGCACACTTGTGATCATTTACTCCTTGATATTGCCTATGTTGCTCATGGACTACTCAGTTTGTATATTTTGCTTATTTTTCCGTAGTTCCACACAAGTTCTTCCTGTTTTCTCGATTGATCTGTGTTCAGTTTTACAAGGCCTACCCACTGTGCCAAATTATAACTAAATCTGAGGGGGGTGCGATGGAGAGGTTCCCGTGTGAGTTTGAACAGTTCCGCTGACCACCGAACTCCCCAGAGATGAACATTGAGCATATCTGGGATGCCTTGCAATGTGCTGTTCGTAAGAGATCTCCACTCCCTCGTAATCTTACCTATTATGGACAGTCCCGCCGGACTCATGATGTCAGTTCCCTCCAGCACCACTTCAGACATTAGTCAAGTCCACGCCACGTCGTGTTGCGGCACTTCTGCGTGCTCGGGGCCCTACACGATATTAGGCAGGATATTAGGCAGGTGAACCCGAACACCGCCGCAAACAGTGGCGGAGGGAAAAAACGATGGGATTAGTATATGATATGCCTTTGATATTTTATACATTAACAGCAGACAATCCGACAAAGTATACAAAGCCTAGGCAATCTTTTCATGCGTTGACGTTCCATTTTAGGCATTCTGTAGAATGCCTAATTCCACATAATTCCAGTAACATATGCAATATGGTGGCCACGACTCTTCGTATTATACCCGACAACAAGCGTGCAGGATTCAAGAAAAACGAACAACAAACTATAGGAGACAAACTCTCTGCTGATGTTACTGGATACACGAAGGTTCAAAATTCTGACACGGGTGCTATGTTTGTTACCACACGGTGACTACAACACAAAACAAATCATTTTGTTTGTTGGAATTTCTGCCAAGTCAATCCACTGTTTAAGTGCAACCTGCATTCCGTCATCGTTCCAGCAAGCAATCACCTCTGCACAAGCAAATTTATTATTAGAATGAGATTTTCACTCTGCAGCGGAGTGTGCGCTGATATGAAACTTCCTGGCAGATTAAAACTGTGCCCGACCGAGACTCGAACTGGACCTTTGCCTTCCGCGGGCAAGTGCTCTTGCATCTGAGCTACCGAAGCACGACATCCCCAGGTTGTGGCTAAGCCATGTCTGCGCAGTATCCTTTCTTTCAGGAGTGCTAGTTCTGCAAGGTTCGCAGGAGAGCTTCGGTAAAGTTTGGAAGGTAGGAGACGAGATACTGGCAGAAGTAAAGCTGTGAGGGCCGGGCGTGAGTCGTGCTTCGGTAGCTCAGATGGTAGAGCACTTGCCCGCGAAAGGCAAAGGTCCCGAGTTCGAGTCTCGGTCGGGCACACAGTTTTAATCTGCCAGGAGGTTTCAAATTTATTATTTTTTATTTCTCGGATCGCTGGACAACATTCAAAGAAACCGTATTAACGAGTTTCATTACGAAAAGTAAAAGACAATAATTAACTTTGAGAATTACATAGATGTAAGAATGCAGAGTCTCGCGGTGATAACATTTAATGAAATGTTCTCGGGATTCGAACCGCGTCCATTGCTTAAAAATACACTACTTGGCCAAGCTCCTCGCTCCACAAGTAGGACACTGCTGATAAATTCTGCTGTGCTTTTAATATGATGTTCGCAGACTCAACCATCTACGCCTTAGTGAGGATGATATTATGGTGAGTTTTGACGTAGTGGCGCTGTTTACGAATGTGCCTATCAAAGACGCTTTGGACCTATTTCCCAGTACTTTGTGCCTAAATAGCTCGACCAATCACTTACACTCTTACGTCCTCCTATTTCGTGTACAACGGCCAGTATTACGATCAGACAGACGGCGTAGCAATGGGTGGCCCGTTGGCTCCAGCTGATGCAAACCTGTTTATGGAGTATTTGGAGGATTTTGCCATAGATACTGCGCCACTGATGCCGAAGTGTTTCTTTAGATACGTTGACGGCACTTTCGTCATTTGGTCACACGGACGCGAGAAACTAGACGAGCTTTTGGAACACCTCAATGGCATCAACAGTAACACCCAGTTCACCATGGAGGTGGAAAAAGATAATGCATTGCACTTCCTCGACGTCCTTGTCCAGCGTAAGCGAAATGGGTGCCTTGGCCACAGCGTCTGCAGAAAACCCACCCACACAGACCTGTACCTGCACGCCACCAGCCATCATCATACAGCACAGAAGCGCACAGTATTACAAACATTGGTGCATCGTGCAAGAGTAATATTAGACGACGATAACCTGCCCCATGAACTGAGCCACCTCCGCAACGTTTTCAGGAATAACGGCGACAGCACCCATCAAGTAAAAGTAATAATTTCTGGGAAATATCAAAATAAGACCACCGACGAAGAGCAGGAAAAGAAACTTGCTTTGCAACCACTCTGTGACTGGGTGTCGGGCAAAATAAGCCACCTGTTGAAAAGACGCAAGATCAAATCAATCTTCAGGCCTCCAACGAAAATCCGTCAATTATTGAGACCAGTTAAAGACGCAGTTTGTCTGAGAACACCTATAGTCTACGAAGTAACTTGTGGATGTGGCCAGAAGTACATCGGACAAACAGTGCGCACTGTGGAACAACGCAGGAAAGAACATGAGAGGTATTATCGCCTACTCTATCCAGAGAAATCTGCGTTAGCTGAGCATGCGTTAAAAAAAACGGTCACCACATAAAATTTGGCTATACCTCTGTCGCGGCTCGCACTAATGGTTTCTGGGACAGTTTAATAAAGGAAGCTATTGAAATAAAAATTACCGCAAACACTGAATAGAGACGGTGGCTTGCACCTCAGCACTGCGTGGAATCCAGCGATCGCGCAGTTGAAGAGGGCACATCGCACGCCGACTCAAAACATGCCCATATATGGCACTGTCACAGGCACCAGTAACGTCACAGCCGGCAGCTGCCTTATGTAAGGGCGTACCAACAGCCCACTGGCAGTCATACCACTTGTCAATGGCCAAGGAGTGCTTGGCCGAAAGCTCGTGGAGTTTTAAGCAATTGACGCGGTTGGGAACCCGAGAACATTTTATTCAAACATGGAACTACTTCGCCAGAAGACATTGTTTACATAAATTGGCGATGTTTGGATCTGAACTCTTGAAAGGCATTCGGCAGCCCTTCTTGCTTATCTGTTATGCGGGCCCTCTAACTGATAAGGGGCCGCTACGACAATGCACAAGTCGGTGAATAGCCTTACACAGAAATCCTTGAGTCTTAGCGTTTGTAGGGTTCTGATCACGTCGTCTCACCATCGCAGAGTACTCGAGCAAAGAAAATTTCTGACACGGCCGGGAATCAAACCCCATGGTCTAGAGGCAGCTATGATCACCACTACACCTTACTCTTTAGGATTTATTGCATATAAATTGATTCTGGCGTGTAGCCCATTCTCCACCAGATGGGTATGCTCTGCTCAGACTGCTCAGTGTGTGTGTGTGTGTGTGTGTGTGTGTGTGTGTGTGTGTGTCGCTATCCAAAACTAAACACAGAGAAGACACGCATTTTGGAAAGATCTTTGATGTGCAGCAACATGTACGCTGCAAATTTTCGTATTACGAAAGCATAAATTCGAATTCCGCCGAACACCGCATCTTACTTTACGAAGCATTGAAATCTAGATTTCAATGCGCTTTTGTAAGCCAGTCATAGCTCATGTCACGTGATCTCGCCAGCCTTTGACAGCGGGTATTCAGAGCTTAGGGCACGTGATGTAGTCGGCCAACAGCAACATCACTTAAGTAGTGCAAACACACAAACAGAAAGAGTTAATGGTTTAAATTAATATACATAGTGTTGCTACATGACATGCAAAGCTTTCACATTTAATATTGGTCTATATGATTAATACGCTGCAGGAGAAGCTAAGCTTTTACTTACAATGTTGTTCTTTTATGCGCGTATTACAATTTAAGATATACCACACAAATGTGCCAGTAAAATGTTTAATAATGACATGAATGTCTGATCTTCTGGGCTCGAGATTCATCTAAATGGCTCATCATCACAGAGTTAATTTTTAAATGAGAGTCAAACGCTCTGTGATTTAAGAAATTCATCGTACATCATCGCACATAGTTCCGGTATAGCTGCCAGAATGCTACTTTGATGGTAACTCTTTTCAAAGCACCATTCGGAATTTTTTCCCGCGACCTGTTAGAAATCGGTTCGTTTCTGCACTTGCCAGAGACGCCACATGACAGGCGTGACCGCGCTTGTGCAGCTACGATGTCGTAGGAAGCCCGTATGTTCACAGGTGTAAAACATCAAAAGCTCTTACATTATATCATAAGAGAAACAAGACATCAGAGGACACTCGAAGAGCATCAGAATTTCGTGACACGAATGTGCACTTTAAATGTGCAAATTTTAATATGTCCAGATTCCCAGTGAAGTAAGCCACGACCTGATAGTAAGATTTCAATGTGGTTTTCTGGATGTAAATTTTCTTGGAGTACCAGTACTGTATTACCTCATGTTTGGTTCTTTATTATGGCATAATGCCATACGTGCAAGAAGTTGAAAACGTGCACTCGAAATGCAGCGAACAGTGTGTGGAATTTAACACTTCGTTTCAAATATATTGTCTGCCTCAGCGGAAAAGATTAATAAAAGAAAATTTCTTTAGCAAACCGACAAAAATGATTTCATTGTTCTGCAAGGCAATTAATGCTCGACTGTCAGAAAGGTGGAAATAAATTTGCAACTAGTAACACATTTTAGCCTTCCGTAATTACGTGAATTTATTTTATTTCGTTTGATAGCTCCCGGCCACAGAAATCTGTTTTGTTTTCATTTGACGTGTGAGCAGTAAACGAAGGGGGAACAGCAAAATCACTAAATTGAAACACGTATATTTTGTAATGGTTACCATCAAACCATATTCAGGACAGTGGAAATTAAAATGTCCTGTGGTCTCTCTCCTGCTTACAGTAGGCCGGTTTGACATCCTGTCCCCTTTTCTTAAAAAAAACTCTTCAGAAAATTTGCACACACTATCCCATATCAGTTAACAACTTGCTGCTTTGTGTGACAAAATTAAATATAGGATACATAAACCCAGTAAAGACATGACAAGCAAAACAAAAAATTCTAGGAGCTAAGGATCGAAGAAATGTGTATTCTCTCTCTAATCTTGCTACAGCTTTACATGGCGTGCTTCCCTTTCTGCGAAAGAATCCAGTACCTCAAAGTTCGTCAAACGTCTTGCTACATGAAAAGTCGATATGTCGTTGTCTAATACTGAGAAAGCTGTTATTACAAATAGCACCCAAGACTGGTGTGGATTCCGATCTGATTACGTCTATTTTGTCACTGTCTGGTAGGTAAAACAAAATAGGCCTTTCTAATGCTCAACAATTTTAACACAAATCAAATAAACGTGACTGTTTTGGTACAAACGGTCTTTTTTGTAACGACAGAACATAATTCACATGTACCAGTATCAAATCCCTATTTCACCCACTACAAGCAAAAAGCTTTACGTTAAGAAATAGTTTCACACTTCATTCATACGCTCCAGTTTCTCAGGTATAAAATCGAGAAGTAGTAGCACGAAATTTTTATACAAACTTGGAAGGAGAAGAAACGGATACATCACTAAAATTATGGAACAACATTACGATTCCAACAGTCTTGTTATCACTAATTCTGTAACTATTCCCGCCAGTGTCAAAGCTTATTCGCAGGTTAACTTCACTAACCCTGCCACGATCACCAGTTTAGTTATCCCGCGTTTATTCTCCGGTTAGACGTTATTAAGTGATTGTGGAACATTTTCTGCACTACTCCCAGAATAGAACTTCAGCGGCTGCTACAACTAGCCCTTACTAGTATAGCGATATGGCCAAAAATTTTCTGTCAAAATTTCATTTTCTTGGATACATAGAGAAGGTAATACGTGATCTTTCTTTCCTGTTATTCGTTTATTTCCACTCCTGTAGTCTGAATCTATGGATGTCGCTAGTAATTATAACAACGCTCATCATTCGCAAACCCAACCAACCACACAATCAGACAGCGGTTGGCATTCATCCGTTCGGCCTTACACCGCTCAGCTCGTGTAGCCCCTTTTGTCTGTAGGAAAGTTTGTTTCTACATGCGACGAGGATTCCCCCGACACAGATATGTACACTATGCACGCATTCACAAAACAACTTACGATTCATTCAGAAAGCAATTTAGAATGTGTTAAAAAACCGACAGGAATGCGTTTCAAAGTCATATGAATAATCGATAGACTAACGTGCGCTGGATGCAAGTCGCTTTGTGAAACAAGGTCCCCCCCCCCCCCCCCCCCCCTTTGCCAGATTGCCAATCTTTAACGTCCATTTACTGCCAGAAATTTTGGGAGAGACATTTTTGTATTGCTGGTACGTAAGGAACCGCGCTGCGAAGTCCAAGTGCGATTGCATGCAAACAGTACTGACAACATGGCACCACAACTACCAACTGCTTCAGAGCGCTACTGGACTAGGGATCAAGATCTACGACAGCTTGAGGACTCAGATCGAACGTGACCGAATTGAGCGCAGGCTGGCGATAGTTATCTACTGACACCGACTATCTGATCTGATACTTTTAACCCCGTTCATCTGTTATCTCTTAAATATCACTGTGGAAAAGAGGGCCGGAAAATCAAATTTAATTGAGTACCCTGAAACCATACTTAATGGTTTGAATATGTTACAAATTTACATAAAAGCTGGCTACACCCACAACGTCAATCGCAGTTCGACACGTAATTTAAAGATGCAGCCTTCAGACACTTTAACAGCTTAGGAAATAAGAATATGTCAACTGAAAGACTGAACACAATCAAAGACACAAATCTCTCATCGACACGCTTATTTACGACGTCTTGTGTCGCTTACACAGAAATAATTCGCACGTTGCACACAGGTGCGCGAAAAATTTACGTTTCACAACTGAGTAAAGCCTGTATATCTAAATTTCTCTTTTTAGAACGAATATTCGAAGGTCACAGGTAACAACGCTGATAACACGTAAACATGACTTGATGCAGAAGAACCTTATGACGGCATGTGCACTCGCTCACAGGCGATTATTAATAAAAGAAATACATTTTCAGTAACTGTCTGCGGCCATCGGGAGTATTTTGACAATGAACCCATCTAGATCGGTTAACAAACAGTATTTCTTTAGTCATCACGCCGTTTCTGCTACTGTCCACCATCAGAGGATTAAAAATATACCAGTTGTGCACAGGTTTTGATACTACATTTTCTAAAATTTGATCGAAGTTTTCAGATGATGACTGCAATGGCCGATACGAAATAATACGTAAAGAAATTTATTACCCGTTCTAGAAGGATCTATTCGCAAAAAAAATAAAAACTAAAAAATAAAAAATAAAGAAGACGTTAGGGATCTTCTTTTAACGCGTAGCGGCTGCTATTCTGATGTGGCTCGTATCATTATCTTCGAGGAATCAGCTTGAACAGAGTCAACTCAGAATGAAACCAGAGGAAGATCTACGCACCGTCAACGTGTTAACTATTCGTTCATTACACAATTCTCTCTCCAGCCCTTGCACGTTCAGCTCCTTACAGCCTAATAGAATTACGAGGAAGAACAGATTTATAACAGCATACAAAATACAAAGACATAAAATTACAGTGTTGTCATACCGCACGTCCAAAATATTGCTAACGTTAAGTGTCGAAGACGCACGTTTCGTCGGTCTACATTTAACACTCTCATCCACCATTGACAGCTCACCGCTGCAAACCTCATATCGCTGCAAACCTCATACCGCTGCATCCCAGGCGCCTCCAGCCGCTGTGCGCAGCCCAGCACTCCGTGTTCCTCCTACGTGCGACGACGGACCACGAGACTGACTCCCTGTCACGAGTGAAGCTGCACCGCCCCCTCAGCAAAAAGACTCTTCCCCTTTCTCATACCCACATGGTGCATTTCGATACTAAGAACTGCAAAGAACATCGCTCGAGATTCTGCTCCATCAGTTGCTTACGCATAACTCATGTTGTCCCATCAAAATGTGTTGTCATACTGTACGATTTTTCACTGTATCTTAACTATTTATTTCATTGTACGATGTTTCCGAGTTGTGCCTTCTATTGACAGAAACGAATTTGTATTCAGCAGTTCTCATAGAAAACAGTACTCTGCTTTAATTTCCTCAAATTGTGACACATGAGACTTGTCCAAGCGAGTACATACCGCGGCAAACCCCATACCGCGGCAAACCCCATACCGCGGCAAACCCCATACCGCGGCAAACCCCATACCGCGGCAAACCCCATACCGCGGCAAACCCCATACCGCGGCAAACCCCATACCGCGGCAAACCCCATACCGCGGCAAACCCCATACCGCGGCAAACCCCATACCGCGGCAAACCCCATACCGCGGCAAACCCCATACCGCGGCAAACCCCATACCGCGGCAAACCCCATACCGCGGCAAACCCCATACCGCGGCAAACCCCATACCGCGGCAAACCCCATACCGCGGCAAACCCCATACCGCGGCAAACCCCATACCGCGGCAAACCCCATACCGCGGCAAACCCCATACCGCGGCAAACCCCATACCGCGGCAAACCCCATACCGCGGCAAACCCCATACCGCGGCAAACCCCATACCGCGGCAAACCCCATACCGCGGCAAACCCCATACCGCGGCAAACCCCATACCGCGGCAAACCCCATACCGCGGCAAACCCCATACCGCGGCAAACCCCATACCGCGGCAAACCCCATACCGCGGCAAACCCCATACCGCGGCAAACCCCATACCGCGGCAAACCCCATACCGCGGCAAACCCCATACCGCGGCAAACCCCATACCGCGGCAAACCCCATACCGCGGCAAACCCCATACCGCGGCAAACCCCATACCGCGGCAAACCCCATACCGCGGCAAACCCCATACCAATGAAGGATATATTTATACCCGTCTACGGATATTTTACCCCTGAACACCATGCTTTTTTCACACAATGACTGGGCCGTAATACTACCATGAAAATTTGAAAAAAGGTCTGTAGTAGGAAGAAACAAGTTATATTGATTACATCACAGATTTGAATGTGCCTTACCTCTTCATTATGGAAACAATGAGTGCAGTTCATGGTCTTCCTACAATCTGAGTTTTGTATAGTCCAGATCTTATTGTATTTCTGGCAGTAAATGTGCTGTTCGTTAATATTTGTCTTAACGCATTTCGTCTGTTGTCAACCGATATTGGAGGAGCATTCCCTCTGGTATTTTAATGCTTTCAGATATCAAATTCGAACGCTTCTAATTGTTCACAATTAGGATAACTGCTGTATGGTGTGTGCCGTTATTTAGATGACTATTTCATGAAAAATTGCGTCTGGGTCACTCACGATATTCGATTACCGATGTAGAGTGCAGATCACCTTCATGTATATAACTATAGATACAAAACGCTGTTTTTCCAGAAGGGTGTCAGTGAAACAGTTCCACAAACCAATTCTTTCAGTACCTTACTAGCTGACTGAAGTATCGTATTTAACAGGTGAGGCCTGAATCGGGAATTACACTTCGCTTGAACAGATTTGACTGATCAGTCGTTTCGTCACTGCAGCCTACTTTCTTATTCTATATGGCTTAGTGTATTTTGCAGAGAGAATAGGACAAATTGCGTATCACTTATTGTGACATCTCATTAACTAGCACATCTTATAAACTGTTCATTTTCTCCAGAAAAGACGGATATTACAAGTAAAAAGGGGAATATATGAGAAGGGGATTTATAAAGAATCCCATCCACCACTGATCAGTTTTTTCCACTGGAGGAAGCCATATCTGAATACGCATAATACAACAAAACTACATTTGCTAACATGAAGAAAACCTACGATAGCATAAACAGAGAAAAGTCATGGGAGAAAATGCACAATTCTGGAATACCAATAGAGAGTACAAGTTTTGCAAAAGTTACATTGGAAGCCTGGAAAGGGGGAGTGAAAATGCAAGGAGAATATTCCAACTCTTGACATAAGAAGGGCCAGGCGAGGTGATGCAGTATCATAGCTCTTGTTTAAAAATAATCATACAGGAAGTAGTGGAAACAGCAGGAAAGCCAGGAGAGCCAGGAGAGGGTATAAACGGAGGAATAAAATTGAAAATCTTGTCTTTGCAGATGATTATGCAGTAGGGGCCTACTGGCTGAAAATCTAGATGAAAACCATTTTCCTGTAATACGAGCCCCGTGATTTGTTAAAATAAAGAGAAAATGAAATTCATGAGGACAGAAAGAAATTACAAGACAAAAATGGTGGGATACACTGCATGTCGATAACCACGTTCCTGAAGAGTCTATAAGACTTAATCTGTATCCAGAGCGTCATATTCACTCAACGCATTACTGACATCCAAAATATTTTCCAGAGGGACCAAAAGAAGGATAAACAAAATTCAGTCAGAGCAGTGTTACTATACACCGCAAAAACAGAAAGATAAGTGTACAGAGAGTAAGAAATATTTTTAAGTAAAATGTTGTGGAAGATATTTGCATCAATTTGTGAGGGAAGACAGCGGCGAAGAAGAAGAACGAACAGAGGGCTCATGGCGATACACAGGCTGAGTCGCCAACTACCGCCACCTAGAATAACTCCTGAAGTACGATAGTAGCTGGAAAGTTTGTGGGACAATTGTTGCTCGGGACAACGGGGGCCATAATATGACATTGGTTTTTGTTGCTATGTGGGGTCGCTTCCGAGATATGGTCATCTTTTTAAATGGGATGTTTTAGTTTGGTACCTATTTTCTGATAATGGCCATCGAAACGAATCCAGCGATGTGTAACAGTAAGGTTTTTGAAGATCAACGAAAGTTACAAAAGTGGCATAAGTGTCCATTTACAGAAGGTGTTCGAAGTGATGACCATTGGTATAAATGCAGTGCTGCAATTGATCATGGTTGGAGTGGTATTCCTTATCACTTCGGCACTTATCGAAGCACATGCTCTGACAGTTCTCTATCGTATATCGTGCAAATAGTAAATATTTGCCGAATACGGCGTATCTATCTAAAGTGTCATCGACATGTAAACACCATTCGACGGTTTCGCAATACATCACTAACAGTAACGGTACGACTAGTATCGTCGAATCAAGCGAATGTGATTGATGTATTCCTTCGAAGAACAAGTCTACATGCTTCTCATTTACGGAGGAGAATGCCAACGAAATTCAGTCAGAGCTAGAGACATATATATTTAAAGATATCCACAACGTACTCACCCTACATGTCGTACATTTAAATACGTGTATGATAAACAGAGAACTTTATCTTTAACGCCTCGGAAACACATCCGACAAAGGAAAGTTACTAACGAGAGAACGGAAATTGGTACTCTTGCCACTGTGGTTAGAGATCCTTGTGTTAGCTCGCGTCAAATCGCAAGAGAATCCGGCATGAGCCAGTGTAGTGTTGTTCGTGTTCTGCATCGCCATAAATATCATCCTTACCATATCAGTCTTCACGAAGAATTAACTGGTACGGATTGCAGGCGTCGCATTGAATCTGAAGTTGAGCTCATCACCAGAATTCAAAGGGATGACATTTGTAATTTTGATTTTATTTACTGACGAGGCTACTTTCACGAACCATGGAAATGTTACTTTGCGTAACACACATTATTGGGCAACATTGGTTGCGGCAAGTTGCACACCAAAAACCGTGGCCGGTGAATGTTGTTAGATTCTGGAGGACAGAAATATAGCCCCCATTTCATCGAAGGAAATCTTAATGGTAGGAAGTACACCACATTCCCGCAAGAAACATTACGTCTGTTACTGGAAGGAATACCTTTAGGAATAAGGAACAAAGTGTGTTAATTTGTGTCCGGCACATTTTTCGGTAATGGCTAGAAATGAGTTGGAGAGAGAATTCCGAAATCGTTGGATTGGACACGGAGGAAATGTGTCGTGGCCGGTTCGTTCGCCAGACTTAACACCTCTGGATTTTTTGTGTGTGGATTCGTAAGGGACATTGTTTATAAAGACGTTCCAACTACACCTGAAGATATCGAAGTACATGCTCTGACAATTCTCTCTCGCCAAAGTGCCGAAGTGATCAGGAATAACACTCAGTCCATGATAAGAAGATTGTAGCACTGCATTGATATCGATGGTCATCACTTTGAAGGTCAACGAAGGTCACAACGCTGGCATGAAAGTCCATTTACAGAATATTTTCAAAGACCTTACTGTTACATATCATTGGATTCGTCTCTATAGCTGCTGTCATAAAATAAGTACCGAATTATAGCATCCCATTTAAGAAGTTGACAATCTCTGAAGCGACCTCACCTAGTAACAAAACACCAACGTCTTATTATGGCCCACGTTGTCCCATGCATCTTTTGTCCCACAAACTTTTCAGCTCCTATCGTACTTTCGGAGTTATTCTTGGTGCCAATAATTAGTGACTCATCCTGTATAATGAACAGATGATGTGGAAGCGAAAACAAGGAGGCTGAGATTGGCCGTGCACATCTGTAGAAGATAGCAGGGAGCAAGACCGAGGGAAGTGTCAGATGAAACCTGGAGAACGTAGGCCAAAGGAAAATGGACAGACCAGGTGGCCAAGGACCTTCATACATTTGGGGCGAGGGAAGAAGGTGGCAAGAGGGGAGTTGGAATTTGGCCTTCTCCCCCAAATCAACCCGAGGTCACTGGTCTCATCGACTTACGGAAGGAAGTCGGCATTGCCCTTTCAAAGGAACCATCCCGGCATTTGCCTAAAGCGATTTAGGGATATCATGGAGAACCTAAATCAGGATGGCCAGACGCGGGATACACACTGGACTCTCATTTGGGAGGACAACGGTTCAAACCACTGCGCCACCTCACTCTGTGAATGTGCCAAGAACTGAATGCTTTGTGGCCAGGCTACTTGACGAGGCAAAAAGCCGACTGCAGTTTGTGGTGACAGGACAGTAAGTTGGTTGAGAACACGAATCACTGTGGCGAAGAAACAACGAAACTGTGAGCGGAGTTGTGATTCCACATATTCGAAAAAGGCATTGCTTGGTGTGGTCACTGCATAGTGCATATAACCTGTTGCATAAACACCGGCAAGGAAGATCCCAAACACAAACGAACTGCGGGGTCACCACTATGGGAATGGTATCAGTAACCGGGATATAGGAAACTTAATTCCCATACATGTCGTAGCTCATATATATATATATATATATATATATATATATATATATATATATATATATATATATATATATAACACTTGACACTAGTCAGTTATTTGCTATACTTCATTCTGTACGGACGCGAAGTGAGTGCTCAGTCGAGTCTCCATCTCAACTTTAGAGTTCACAGATATTAAGTTTCGTGGTCAACACAAACTATCAACGCCACAAGGTACACCGCTTCCATTGGAGGTTCGAGTCCTCCCCCGGGCATGGGGGTGTGTGTTGTGAGTTTAAGTGATGTGTAATATTTAGGTACTGTATATCTAGCTCCAAACTGTACAGCTAATAGTGGTAGGTGCGGAAGAACATAGTCATGAATCACAATCTTCTCCAGTGTACTTCAGTTCCCCACTGCAGTATACGTTATGGTATCACAGTATCATCAATTCTTTTTACATGACCGTAACACAGCTATTTTCTTCTACACAACACAACACATTCTTCCATTTCATTCCGTTTTCCTATACACTTCAGTGTTCCTTTTTCTTTTTATGAAATTCTTGCTCATTTTCTCCAAAAATCATTGTCCAATACTTTCAGTGTATTAATATGCCTCCTATTAGTTATCGAAGTCTCTGCTTCATACAATACTATACTATCTAATATCAATTTCCTTATGGTAGTTTTAGCTTTTTTCATCAATTTGTGTTCCATAAAATTCAGCTGAATAAGCCGATGGCATTCTGTCCATCACTACTACTTTTATTAAATTCTAAATCTCATTTTCCCTCTTTTCTACAACAGATCTACAGTAGCAAGAATTTCTTATCTTTCAGATTTTGTTCCTCTATATCAACTGTTTATCTAGAAAAATAATGTATTTTGTGTCTTCATTACTGATCTTCAGACCACAGCTTTTTATTCTACTGCATATTGCATATGTAAATTGTATACTGTGCTGTGGCTACTTCATCAACAAATAGAAATAAGAATAAACAAATATACATTTACTAATTCCATTCCCCTATCTTTATGAGACCGTGCCCTTATAGTAATATGTTGATGACATGGGCATTCGTGTTCCTTTTAAAGTCGGCAGTACATTTACACAGATATTTAAGAGTATTTCTAATACTTTTTCCAATGAACAGGTCTCTCTTCACCAAATTTAATGTTTTCCAACACAGATTCCTTGGAACAGTATCATAAGCTGCTACTTAATTAAAACTAATCCAATTTTCTTCACCAGCTCACTGACCACCTTGCATTCCAAAATTAGCTTTCCCTCTTATTGCTTTCTCAGAAATCTTCACGAATAAATACCTGACACATAATTTGAACAAATTTTACAATGCTTTTTTTTGAAATATGGCAGTAATAGAACCTAATCTCATTTCTCAGATTGTACATCACCATGCAATGTTTGGTTGAATAGTCACACTCTTAGTTACACGACTGTCAGTATTTAGGTTTTGAAGTACCTTGGTGACTGAGCCTGTTCGAAGTGTTAGTTATTTTGTATTTGAGAAAACGGGGTGGTTCAACTGCCACAAATTCGGATCTTATGATTGTGTGTTCAATTCCTTCCATGATTCTTGCTCTGAATATTATTGTGAACTGAACAATTTTTGAATTTGTTCTTCACTTTTTTGTACTGTCAGTTGCAGACTTGCATTGGATTTTCTCTCTTGGAATAAAACATACCAATAAATATGATGCAGAGTTCAGCAAGTATACAAAACAAACATGTTTTAAATTATGCTGATCACCTGAAAAAATTTTAGACACTTCAGAAACAGCTGGTGAGTATTTGTAGCTTATACAGGTTGGAGAAAATGAAATTAGATCAGAAAATATTTCGAGCATCTTAAGAAAGGCCATGCCAATTACACTTCCCAGTGTACACTATGCAGGTCGGATTGCCTATCCTAAGGCCATGAAATATTTTGTGGGCCAGTTATGTTTTACCTGGAAAGCTTTAAACACTGAAAATTACAACAGCTCTTATATGAATAAAACTTGTGCATATTTATGTATAGTATTACACATGAAAATGGTACCTGGAAGTGACTAGTTTCAGTCTTGAATCAATAATTAAATGTGAAATCACATTTTTTTGCCTTTTGTGAGTAATAATGTTTTCTTTCACAGATGTGGTCTCCAGTTTTAGTGTCATCTGGAAATAACTGACGACTGATTGGCGCCATTGGCAAGAAATGTACAAAGCTACATCATCATTTGTCATATCTTTCCTCTAGAACGCAGAATTCATTTAGAACGTTTATATGTGCAGTAACACTGCCAGTAACACGTGTAAGAAGATACACGGACATAAAATAAGACTTTCATCACAGAATGGTCCTCGCTTTACAAAACAAATATGACTCCGTTTCCCGTCATCTCAAAGATATTCATATCATCAGAAGAAACAATACAACTGCAAACTTGTATTATAACTGTAATCAACATTTCTGATAAAATAGAGAAACATATACCAATTTACTGATTTAAAAAGTGACCTATATTTATGTCTACTGTGCTGTAAAAAAGTTATAGAAACATTCAGTGTCCCATAGGGATGAGGTCCCATTTATGACTATATTCATCAGCAGTTGAATTAGATGTATTTGCTGTGTTCGATGAAGTGTACTCTCTTTACCACAGCGAATGGCACAGATTGGTTTGTCACATGACTGGTATGAAGTCAGAACTTCTGCAATCAGTCAGTGTGACAGTATACAGGAGGACGGGTAAGACAAGCAATTCTACAGAGGCATATCTGATCATGGTCAGAAAACGGCTCCCTGAAGCAGAGCTCACTGTTTTTCCATGGTCATCCAGTCACTCCAGTACTTGCATGTACCTTGTAAAAGGGATGCTGTTGAATCTGTTGGCTGTGGTTCTCTCTGTGCCAAAGTACCAACTACCACTGGCACTGATTTGTTGCTCAGCATTGTTGTTGTTGTTGTTGTTATTATTAACTTGTTTTAAATGAAACTTATGATTTTAGAATTCTCGAAGAAGTAGTTACACTGAAATAGGTACAATGACACAGTGGTACATTAGACCATGTATGGAATGCTTAGATCTTCAGTTTCTGTCAGCACCACATGAGCAAACAAACCGACTGTGGAAGCTCTGTTGTGATCTCTCTCTCTCTCTCTCTCTCTCTCTCTCTCTCTCTCTCTCTCTCTCTCTCTTTCGTGTACATCTATCCTTTCTCTGGCAACTTGTTCGAAGGCTTAACATCCCACTTCAGAAATTTGTTACTTGTGGTAGCACTTGCAGTTTCTTTCATTAAGTAATCTGCCTTCACCTTTTTCCACATATGAAAGTAGGAGTTGTTTGAATGGGATAGTTTAAGTACCACAGAACTTAGTCCATATAGGTGACAGATGATTTAACAGTAGTGGCCGACAGAAAACATGGTCTCGAACCTGTCATGCTGCACAGAAGGTACAGGGAAGGGGGGCGGGGGGTGTTGTGTCATTGTGGTTGTTGCCACCTGATAACTCAGACTGCAGCAGGTGTGTATTTGGGTTTCTTATGAAAAACAGAGGTGCCTGCTAAGACAGAGCTGGGGAGACAGCAGGAATGAACACAGCTGCAGATTGGTTTCTCTGAGATTCTCCAAACAGTGGTGATTGTATTAGGTAGTACAGCAATTTGTGTAGGGATTATTAGCTCTACTATGTGCTAGATTCCTGGTAAAACAATTAAGAGCACCTTTAACTATGCCATTGCTCATTGGAACAACAGTGCCTATAAAATCCACAATGTATTATTTCTTCAATAATGTGGGTATTGCGGTCTGAATAAATCAATAAAATGTTTGTTGCATCAGGATATGCTTGGAACATTACCTCCTCGATGGTTACATTCTGGGATAGAAAAAACAATGTCTTCGGTCAACCTGGCACAGTAACTGAATGCTGTTTTTTCACAGAAAATATATTCTTGAAGTGCAACATACACAATGCCGTAAAAGAGTAGAAATGCAGTGGATAAATGGACAGTCTGATAATTGAGTCTGAATAAATTAGAACACTGGAGGGAGGCCTGAGAAACAAAATGCAGAGTTCTGTGAATGGCTAGAAGCTGTGCTGTGAACACATTACATGATCCTGGCAATAAATGGTGTTCTAAGCCAGTAAGAGACATGAAAGCATATCCCACCTTACCTATTGTCTTAGAACCATCCATGTAAAAGATGGTGGCACCCTGGAACTCTTCAAGGATGGCACCTACAAGATGCCAGTAAAGCATAGGAGCAACAGATACCTTAGGGGACCCTTGACTAGGTCAGTCCTAATCTGTGGTTTAGGCACCATCCAAGGGAGGGGAAGAAAATACATGGGGTATATTCCAGTGAGTGGATATAGAGATCCCAACAGATGGAAGTGAGGCATGCCAATCAGCAACCCCCACCCATGGGTGATTGTCAGATGGGAGATATCCCTCATTTGGACAGAGGACAGGGTACATGGTATGGTCAGAGAATTGGCAGATGGCAATTGCATGAGACACCAGAAGTTGAATCTGTTGTATTTGTAGAGGTGGAAGCCCCACTTCTGTGAGGAGATTTAACAGGACTAGTGCGGAAAGCACCCTTAGCCAGATGCATCTCATGATGGTGAACAGGGCCAAGTAGTTGCAGAGCAGAAGTAGTCGCTGAGCCATAAACCTGACTACCATAATCTAGTCTGGACAAGAACAGAGCATGGTAAAGATGAAGATGAGTGGTACAATCTCCACCGTGGCGAATATAGGGCAGCCATGTCAGCCTTTTATCAAAATTAAGGCCCAAGAAATGGGGCTTTGTCACAACATTGAGGATCTGGTAGCCTACATAAAGTTCCAGATCAGGGTGGACTGTGGATCAACGACAACAAGCGTAACCTGCATTTTGGAGGTAGAAAACTGGAAGACATGGAAGATGGCCCACACACAGGCACATTGGATGGCACCTTGGGACTGGCACTCAGCAGATGCTGCCGAGTGGGAGCTGCACCAGATGCAAATATCATTGACATACAGTGCTGGAGTAACCACAGTCCCAACTAAGATTGGTTCCATCATTTCTTCATAGCCATCAATGGGCTTGTAACCTGTGTCTTATGCCTTATGTAGGTCAAAGAAGACCACAACAAGGTTTTTTGTTATGGTTTTAGGGCGCAAAACTGCTACTATCATTAGCGCCCGGTCTGTGACTTAGGAAAAGGTAAAAAACCCAAACTGGAAACCAGCAGCAATGGGAACGAAACAAAAAATTGAAGAAACTAAAAAGAGAAGGAAGGCTTAAAAAACCACTATAGGAAGGGGTTGGTTGTCCCCAAAAAGAGCTTCAAATGACTGACATCTCACTGGCACTAATAAACTCGAGAACGCGATCGGCTGAACGCGTGTCATCTGCTAAAATGGACAATATATCAGGCGACAGCTGTAGACGGGCGCGTAACGGAGTAAAATAGGGGCACTCAAGTAAAAGGTGTCTTACCGTCCACAACTGAGAGCAGTGGGGACAGAGTGGGGGAGGACCGCCGCTTACAAGATGTCGATGGCTAAAAAGACAGTGCCCTATCCGGAATCTAGTTAAAATTACCTCCTCCCGACGACGCGTTCGTGAGGAAGAGGTCCAAGCACAAGGAAGAGCTTTCACGTCCCGCAAATTATTACTGGGAAGTGTCGACCAATGTGCGTGCCATAAAAGAGTAACACGACGACATAAAACACTCCATAGATTGGCGAAGGGAATCGTGCGAATAGCTGTCCGAAGAAGAGAGACTGCAGCCTTGGCCGCTATATCGGCCGCCTCATTTCCACAGATACCAACGTGTCCTGGGATCCAGAGGAACGCCACAGAGACGCCCCCCATGTGGAGCAAGCGTAGGTAGTCCTGAATCCGGTGGACCAGAGGGTGGACAGGGTCGAGAGCTTGGAGACTGAGGAGAGAGCTGAGATAATCCGAACAGATAACACACCGTATCCGCTGATGGCGACGGATGTATTGGACAGCCTGGAGAACAGCGTAAAGCTCCGCAGTATAAACCGAACACTGGTCGGGAAGCCGAAATCGATTTGGGATGTCGCCAACAATATAGGCACTCCCTACACCAAACGATGTTTTTGAGCCATCAGTGTAAATAAAAGTGGCTTCCTTCATTTGTGCACATAGAGCAGGAAATGCCCGACGATAGACAAGTGAAGGGGGGTAACATCCTTGGGAAACTAACAAAGGTCATGGAGCAGGCAGGTGCGGGGACGGAGCCAAGGCGGTGCTGTACCCCAAGTTGTCAAGAAAGTTTTAGGAAAGCGGAAGGAAAGAGAATGGAGCAGTTGACGGAAGTGGACTCCCGGTGGTAGTATGGAGGCCTGCATACCCTAAATCCAAGGAGGCGTCGAAAGAAATGTCATGGGCCGGATTACCAGGCATGGAAGACAGATGGCTAGCATAACGACTTGGGACAGCTCGCCGATAGGACAGCGGAGGTTCAGCAGTCTCAGCATAAAGGCTTTCCACAGGGCTGGTGGAAAAAGCTCCAGACACGTAATCCACGGTGGTGGATAAAGTCGAGACGCCGAAGAATAGACGGTCGAGCAGAGGAGTAAACTATGCTTCCATAGTCCAATTTCGAGCGCATAAGGCGCGATAGAGGCGGAGAAGGACCACTCGGTCCGCTTCCCAGGAGGTACCATTCAGGACACGGAGGGTATTGACGGATCGCAGACCGCTGTCTGATAGGAAACGTGGGAGGACCAGCGCAGTTTTCTGTCAAACATAAGACCCAAGAATTTAGCGACGTCCGAAAACGGAAGGTAGACAGGTCCTAGATGTAAGGAAGGTGGAAGAAACTCCGTACGACGCCAAAAATTTACACAAACGGTCTTACTGGGAGAAAAGCGGAAGCCTGTTTCGATGCTCCCAGAGTGGAGGCGATCGAGATAGCTTTGAAGACGTCGTTCAAGAAGGCTGGTCCGTTGAGAGATGTTGTAGATCGCAAAATCGTCCACAAAGAGGGAGCCCGAGACATCAGGAAGGAGACAATCCATAATTGGATTGATGGCAATGGCAAACAGTGCAACACTCAGCACGGAGCCCTGATGTACCCCGTTTTCTTGGGAGAAAGTACGGGAGAGAGTAATGTTCACCCGCACTTTAAATGTGCGCTCTGCCATAAATTCGCGAAGAATAAGGGGCAACGACCCCGAAAGCCCAAAGAGAATAGTGTGCGGAAGATGCCTGTCCTCCAACGGGTATCTTATGCTCTCTCCAGATCAGAAACTATTGCTACTCTTTGGCGTTTCCGGAGAAAATTGTTCATGATGTAAGTGGAGAGACCGACAAGATGGTCAACTGCAGAACGATGCTTTCGGAAACCGCATTGGGCAGGTGTTAAAAGATTGCGGGACTTCAGCCACCAAGCTAAACGCCAATTCACCATACGCTCCAAAACCTTACATACACTACTCGTGAGAGAAATGGGGCGATAGCTAGAGGGGAGATGTTTGTACTTTCCAGATTTCGGAACAAGAACGACTATAGCTTCCCGCCATCGTCTGGGGAAAGTACTGTCGGTCCAAATTCGATTGTAAAGGCGAAGGAGGTAACGCAGACTGTGGTATGATAAATGCAGCAACATTTGGATGTGGATACCATCCGGTCCTTGGGCGGAGGAGCGAGAAGAAGAAAGTGCATGTTGGAGTTCCCGCATGGAGAAAACGGTATTGTAGCTTTCGCGATTTTGAGAGGAGAAAGCAAGAGGTTGCACTTCCGCTGCACGTTTCTTCGGGAGAAACGCTGGCGGGTAATTGGAAGAGCTCGAAATCTCAGCAACGTGTTGACCCAATGAGTTAGAAATTGCGACGGGTCCACTAACGTATCGTGTGCGACAGTGAGCCCAGAGACCGGGGAGAAACTAGGCGCGCCTGATAACCGTCGAATCCGACTCCAAACTTCCGAAGAGGGACCTAGTAAAGAAGTTCCAGCTTGCCTTCTTGCTATCGCGGATGACCCGACGGCATCGCGCGAGGAACTGCTTATAGCGGATACAGTTGGCCAAAGTAGGATGGTGGCGGAAAACGCGAAGAGCACGCCGCCGCTCACGTATTGCGTCACGGCATGCCTCGTTCCACCAAGGAACTGGGGGGCGCCGGAGCAATTCGGAGGTGCGTGGTATTGAACGTTCCGCAGCTGTAAGAATGACGTCCGTAATATGTGTGACCTCATCGTCGACGCTAGGAAAGTGACGGTCATCGAATGTCGCTAGACACGAAAAAAGTGTCCAATCGGCTCGGGCAAACTTCCAGTGTCGCAGGCGCATATATGGCAGTTGTTGCTGCAGTCTAAGGACACATGGAAAGTTGTCACTCTAGTGTGTACCATGAAGTGCGAACCATTCGAAGCGCCTAGCCAGCGGAATAGTACCGACCGAAATGTCCAAATGAGAGAAATTTGTCGTGGAGGCAGACAAAAATGTAGGGTCCCCAGTGTTGAGGCGAACTAGATCTGCTTGGTGGAAGACGTCGATCAATAGTGAGCCACGCGGACAAGGATGTGGAGATCCCCAAAGCGGGTGGTGGGCATTGAAGTCCCCAACTAGCGAATAGGGGGGTGGAAGCTGATCAAGAACATGAAGGAGATCAGCTCGTTCCACTGGTGTGGACGATGGAATGTATACAGTACAAAGAGGTGCATCCAGAAAGGGGAAGACGGACAGCGACAGCTTGGAAGGAAGTGTTTAAGGGGATTGGGTGATAATGGAGTGTCATGGAGAAGAATCGTGAGTCCTCCATGTGCTGGAGTGCCTTCAACAGAGGGGAGATCAAATCGGAATGACTGAAAATGGGGGGGGGGGGGGGGGGAAGCGGTCGTGGGGACGCAGCTTTGTTTCCTGAAGACTGAAGATGGCCGGCGAGTAGGATCGTAAGAGGATCGACAATTCATCCCGATTGGCTCGAATCGAATGCCGCGGATATTCCAATGGATAATGGACATAGGGTGAACAGAAAATGGAGGAATGTGACCAAGGTTGCCGTCAACTCAACGACGGCTCAGAGCTTGCGACCGACAGCGTGGAACGGCAGTCAGCCGAAGGCAGAAGATCCTGATCCATAGGTTGTTCAGGAGCAGCTCCTGCCAGCAGCGATCGGCCGGTTGATCGGCCGCCAGCAGTGCGCCTCGACGACACAGAAGACGGCCGAGGGCGGTTACCGCCAGGTGGTGCTGTAGATGGAACACGCCATGGCGGAGGAGGACAGGAACTGCGTTTCTTATTAGCCTTCTCGGAAACAGGATGTTTAGATGAAGGAGCAACCGATAGTTGTGAATTTGGGGTACGTAAATATCTTCACGAGTAGGCTGTTTTTTCGAAGTCTTGGTGTCTGACTTTTGGGCTCGAGATTTAGCAGAACCCGATGAAGGGTGAGCCATGGAGTGAGCAGGCGAAAGTGGGGAGATTGAACGGGCGATCCCTGCGCTGGCCGATCTTACGACCGTGGCACTAAAGGTGAGGTCGCAAGTCTGCGTGGCCGCCTCCTTTGTTGGCCAAGGAGAGGCAAGAACAGTGCTGTCTGAGGTGCAGTGGGCTTTCGACTGGCGAATAATATTTGAGCAGTAAAGGTCGACACCTTTTCCTTCACTCTGATTTCCTGAAAGAGCTTTTCGTCTTTAAAAATCGGGCAATCTCGAGAGGAAGCAGCGTAGTCACCCAAACAGTTGATGCAGCGAGGGGATGGAGGTGGACAAGCACCCTCATGGGCATCCTTGCCACACGTAACACATTTGACCAGGTTGGAACAGGACTGGCTGGTATGATTGAACCGCTGACACCAATAGCAACCCATAAGGTTTGGGACGTGAGGGCGAATGGAAATTATAGCCTGCTTTTATGTTCGATGGGAGTTGAACTCTGTCAAATGTCAAGAAGACAGTATGGGTTAGAACAATGTCCGTGTCTATCCTTTTCATGACTATGAACAGCCGAGACGCCCTTGTCAGACAGGTAGTGTTGAATTTCCTTGTCCGACAATCCGTCGAGGGTGCGTGTATGAACGACCCCACGCGAGGAATTTAAAGTGCGGTGCGCTTCCACCCGGACAGGGAAGGTGTGAAGCAGTGACGTACACAGCAATTTTTGTGCCTGGAGGGCAATGACTTCCTCACAACAGGGTGCCATTCCGTAATCTGGGACAAGACTTTACAGGATCTGCAATTGCGTCGACACCTTTCTGAATAATGAAAGGGTTGACCGTGGAGAAGTCGTGACCTTCGTCAGACCGAGAAACAACAAGGAACTGTGGCAACGATGGAAGAACTGTCTGTGGCTGAGACTCAGTGAACTTACGCTTGTGATCAGACAGTGGAAGATGAGGAAACCATTGCCGAAGTATCCCCCATGATTACCGGCGTCTCCAGTGGCGCTCTCCTTCGAGAAACGGACGGAGGGACCAATCGGCACTTTCGGAAGGTATCAGCTCGGGTAATCACCCCTCTCTGGGCCTGGCCGTTACCAGGGGGTACGTACGTGTCCTACCAGTCTACCTGGGGCGGGGAATTACGCGTTACCCTGTCACCAGCTACGCATGGAAATGCGTGGGTCGGCCTTCAGACACGCACAGGGAGGAAAAAAGAGAAATGCAAAACAAAGAAAGGGAAAGGGAAGAAGAGATCTCAAACGCTGCCGCGGAGAAAAGGGTAAAGAGAAGAGGTAAGGAAAAAAGAATGATAAAGGAAGGATGAAGGGAAGATGAAGACTTGCAAGCAGAGAAAACGAACGTGTTACATTCGAGCATCCGTCTCCGGATGTAGGCACAACACATACTCCCAGAGGGGGAGAAGAGAGAGGCGGAGTTGGAGGGGGGGGGGGTGGCGAAGATGGGGGATGGGGAAGGATGCGGAAAAGGAAGGTATGCAGCTACGCACGTATCCACAAGAGAGTTGTGGACCCCCTGGGGGGACCACAACAAGGTGCCGGAGGTGAGTAAAACGCTGTCACATTGCCGTTTCCAATCTGGGTAAACGGTCAGTTGGATATCGTGCTGCCCGGAAGCTGTACTGGTAAGGGGACAAAAGGCCCCGCTATTTGAGTGCCCAACATAATCTGAAGCTAACTACCCTCTCCAGGAGTTTACGAAGTACATTCATTAGGCTAATCAGGCAGTAGCCTTCTAGAGATGTTGGGTTCTACCTGAGCTTAAGGATGGGTGTAACTATACTGTCTCACCATCCTGGTGGGGAAGAATGTGAGGCAAATGTGGTAGAAGACCCTGAGCAAATGTTGCCTCTGGGTAATGTCGAAGTGTTGGGTCATCTGGGTGTGGATGGAATCCGGACCTGGGGCTGTGCCTCTTGAAGAGGTAAGAGCCTGCACGAATTCCTACTTAGTGAAGGGTTCATTATAGGACTCAGTGTGGTGCAGGTTGTAATGAAGAGGGGGGGGGGTGTTCAACTTTGTCGGAGAAAGGTAACAGGATATGAAGGACGCCAATGCAATTGCAAAGTGTGTCACAAGGTGTTGTGCAGGGACCAATGGATCAGTGCACAGAGCACCTTGGAGGTTAAGGCCCAGAACAGTTGACTGTCTGGTGGCTCAGAGAGCTACAGAACTTGGAGCAAACCTACAATAAAGAGACATATCCCCAGAGAAGAAACATAGCACTCCCAGCATTCCTTTTTACTCTGCTTAAGGTAACAAGCCTTAGTATGGAGACACTTAAAAATGAGAAGGTTGGTCTGCGAAGGGTGTCATGAAAATCACTGCAGTGTCTGTCAGCAGTCCTGGACAGTGACTGCTACATCCTTGGTCCACTACAGTAGTAGTCGGCAACTAGTGGGACCTGTGGATAGGTGGACAGCAGTGCTAGCAGCATGAAGAATAGGGGCAGAGATGCCTTGCATGACCTCATCAATGCAATTCCAGAGGGAGGTTTAAGTGCACAGCAGTCTTATATAAAGGCCAGTTGGCCCTGCAGAATGCTCAACGTGAGGGCCTGTTTGCCTGGCGGCAGCAGGGAAATGATAGAATCACCACAAAGTGACCAATGTAGGGAAGCCACGAGACCAGGGGGCAGACAGCGTAGGATCGATAGCAGTAAAGGTGCCACGAGCAGCACTGAAGTGGGTAGGGGAACCATCATTTATGAGAGAAAAAGTCCATAATAAGTTGTTCAATTAGCGACACTCCCCAGAGTGGGTGGTGGGCACTGATGGCCTCAAGAAAGAAAAATGGAGACAGTTGCTTTATTAAGGTAGACATTTCGAAGTAAGGAAGTGGCCCACCTGGAGGGAGAGACATTGCAAACTGTGATTGCCAGAGTCATTTGCACTCTGGCCACTATTGCTTCCAAGTTGGTACATAGGGGGATCCAGTCACTAATGACATTTGAGCGAACCAAACTGCAAACCCACCAAATGCTATCCTGGGGTCAGCACAGTTCTGACATAATGCCTGATAACTACAAAACATTGGAGAGTGGTTATCACAGAAGTACATTTCTTGAAGAGCAAGACAAAAAGCAGAATACGAGAGGACAAGACATTTCATTTCTGATAGATGAGTATAGTATCCACTGCAGTTCCATTGAATGATCATGTGGTGAGAGTCCAAGTTAGACAAAGAAGCCAAGAGGAGGTTCTGTCATTCTTTTGATGGTTGTCACTGACAGGGATGGGCTGACATCCATAAATAATATGTCGACTCAGGTTTCAAGGGGGAGATGACACCTCCAGGGGCAGCAGGGGGCCCTGTCTTGGGATTTGTTTCATCAAAATGTGTCAACAGTGGATTTATCATTTTCATGGGTTTTCAGCAGCAGTGCACTCTTGTGCTTTGTGCTAGAGGGCAGTTACTATCACACAGGCACAGTGCATCTGTAGGTGATATATGAAGGAGCCACCACTGCAGTTTGATTTCAATTCCATTAAGTTAGTGTGACAGCTTCATCACCTAAAGATGGCAGCCAGGCGGACCACCTAAATACTGTGTCAAGATGTTCTAGCTGGAGACCCAATATGAATATCATTAATTACTACACTGGGAAAGTTTATGGATAATAAACAGTGCCACCAAACAGGCTATAGCGAACTTTTTCTACCAGATGAGTGAGTGAGTGTGAGAGTGTGAGAGAGAGTGGGAGGGGTCCACATAATCTAATAGTAAATGTTTTGTGCACGTTACATTTCAGTAATGTATTTGTCAGTGTAAGTTCCTTAAGCATCTTCAGTACGGAACTTGTTTCAATGATGGAACAATAATCAGAATTAATGTGCTGTGGGAGATGGAAATATCTGCAGAGAACACTTTCTGCTCTCACTGCTACTGATAGAAATGCATAGCTAGAGCAGAAAGGTATGCCGTTCAAGCTAGCAAAGCAAGCTAGAATGTAGAGCACAACAGTTGAAAAATGAAAAATATGAATCAATGAGTTTAGCTACAGTACATAATGCTATGCAAGTGAATTAAACAAATGGTTGATTTTTATTCAATTTTTAGCAAATTAAAGTTCTCAGAGCTTTAGTCACATTTTTCTCGTGGTCTAGTTGCATTACAGAGTTTGAACTTTGTTGGTTTATTTGTGACAACAGAAGAGAGGAATTTCTCAGTTTTCTTAGGAAAGTTAATAAGGAATTTGTAACAGTATTTTAATTCTGTTTTTAAATGTTATCCCTATGAATACAGATTATAAAAATGTGGTATTTACGTAACTGCTTATTATGTTTTGTTTACTCTGCACAAATTTTTGTTCTCATCCATAAACTGTATTTGAAGTTTACTGAACACTACTATTGTACAAGCTGAGATTTTTCTGCTCAGTTAGTAGCACATTGTATTTCAACAGTTTGTGCCATGCCCTTTATCGTTATGGTTAATGGCTGTAGGAATGTAATAAGCAATTGTTTACAGGTTGAACAGAAATGGATAGAAACAGAGATCTTCACAACTCCGTGTTCTTCAGTTATAAGATGAAAGTAAAATCACAAATGACTTGGCTTACTAAACTTGGACCCAAAATGCCCAGAATAATCGCTTTCCAATTACATCACTACCCTTTTGACCCCCAAAACAAAAAAGCCAGTGAGTGGAAGAAGATACACGTCACAACACATTCACTTTGCACAGTAACCACATCCCTCCAAGACTGACACAGCAGTGAGAATCAAACACTCCTTTGCATATGATAAAAATGGAAGTTGCAGGATTTACATGTGGGACAACTGAAGTAAACACAAACCTTCCAGGTGATGACAAATTTGGTGAACTACCCACTAAATCACCACAACCTCAAGAACCTACTGAGAATGATGCAGAAAAAGTTATTTTCTACCGCTAATTGTAATTAATTTCTCTCACTACAGTGGTCAGGTTGAGGTAGCTTACAAACGTTGCACAAAAGCAGACAATCTGTATCAAGGAAAGGAGAATCTTATTGTTTGTTGAACACACAATTGCACATGAATATTTGAAATCTGAATATAGAGCAACATTGAAAATAAGAGAATACTGGAAATTAGGTAGTTCATTTGACAGAGTGGTCAGATGAACCCCAGGAAGAGGTGTTAGGACAGTGTGGTGCTCATGTAAGGTAGCACTGGAATCCAAGTGTCAAATACCTCAAACTGTGGGATGTAGTGTAGCTGTATCCCATCGTTCTTTGGCTGCATGTATACCATTACTGAGACACTACACAGCTGCAGTTGTGTAATAGTGAAGAATACAAAAATGGGAGGATTATTTCAATACCAGTAATGGCAGATTGGTAGTTTAGTAATATTTATGCTGAATGTGAACAAAGACCTGTTGGAGCATTTAAAAACTTCACTGCTCATGCAAGTGGTCAGTTTTTAGTTTCATTATTTCACATATTGATTGACCTAATTTAAAAATTTAAAATTCTCTCAATCTGAAACTGCACATTAGGAGATATATTAATAGTTTAAAACAGAAAGAAAGAAGTCACATTTGGGCACTATGAATTTGTCTTGAAGCACAGTAACTGATAGACTGGTAGTACCTGGCCTATATTCATGCAGTATTTGGGAATGTGACCTCTTAATGACATCCAATGAACTTAGCACACAAGCGAAAAAAATTAAAAATTTAGGAAAGGTCTGATATGCTTGAAGTCAAATATTTAACACAGTAACTCACTTTAAAGTAATCCTTTAAAGTAATCAGTCTATTAAAGCCACTTTACTCATGGGAGGTTGATTCTTTAAAGGTTCTGCAGTTTACTAGTACATTTGTACCTCATTATCCACATCTTACAAAATTTCCGTGAGTAAATTACTCTTGTATGGAAACTCCACTGCAGTAACCTGATTGTATCCAGAATATCTAACCATGCAAGCACATTATTCACTTGCAACAAACTTTATGTGGCGTATATAAAGTTATTTGTTCACAACCTCAGTATGTCAATGCAATAGTAATAGAAACTTTAAATCTTACTTCCCACATTTACACTTACACACAAACTATTTGAAATGTTAATGACTATATTACATGATAACACATATTTAACCACTGTTACAGTGATGTGATGGTAGATTATAATGGATTTACCATCATTTCCATTCATGTAGTTGATGAAATAAAATACAACATTAAAAGATTATATGGAGAAGTATCTGGTAACAATTTTACTTTAAGTGATGAACAGAACACGAAATTTTACATGGTAATTTACATACACAATGACTTTATACTCTTTGCCATTTACTGCTTCCATTACTATGTGAGAGAATAGAAGGACAGAGGGAGGAGGACGGTGTCACTGACAAGTTCTGCTGGCCATCATTGTCCTTTATGAACCAACTTGACCATAGCTCACGGACTGGCTCAGATCACCACAAAACTACTTTCACATTTGAGGTGCCAGGCTACTACTGGCATCTTGCACTGTATTTCTCTTAAGCTGGCCACTTTCTGATGAGGTGAAAGTAGTACTCCACTGGTACTTACCACTGCCTTCAGCCGAAAACTAGTCAGGATACCATAATGTGCTATGAGTAGTTACTATGGTGAAATGTGCCAGAGGATATACTGCTTTTAGTTTGCGACTCTGCCATCCATAACCTTGGCACTTTAGTGCTGATGACCACAATAGGGAAGGCAAGATAGGTACAGTACTGGATGAGGCATCCTTCTTGGCAGGTAGAACTTCTGACGTGTCACAGTTGTACCACTGCTACAGGAGGCTGTTGCCCTGCAGGCAGTTGACATCCTTTCCCTCAAATGAAGGATTGCAGGTGAAGATTGGCTGGAAGTCTTCATATTGTTGCTGGCAGAGATTGAGAACGATCTTAAGTGACCAATGATCATTCTTCTTCCAATAGTAGTCACCAAAATATGAGTATTGATTCAGACATCCATAAGGTCTGGGACAGAGACCTTTGAACATGGTACTACTCTAGAATGTGTTTACTGAAGAGAGATTGCCTTGGAAAGCAGTACACCAGTACCTCATACCTTGAGCTGTGCTACACCACAGCATTCTGTCCTCTTTCTCTCTCTGGCCTCCTCGTCACATTTGGCAGACAATTACTTTGTTCATTAGTCATCTTGAGCCTAGTGGACACTGTCAGTGCCTTTTTGGAACAACAGCCTGCTCTCTCACTTATTTGTTCTCTGGCTGTGCACTGCTTCAGTATTGTCCATCTAGTGATGGCACCAACATGAGATTACATGCTTCAAATATTCTCCATTATATCATTGGTGGTAACACCTCCAAATGCAACAACAGCTGGTATTTTCTGTGGTTGACACCCTCCTAGTATGGATGCTTCCTTATCTACTAGGCTCCTTTCTCCATCCCATCTACTTCATGCAGAGAAATGTCTAACTGTGGTCACATTTAGTTCTAAACCCAGACTTCAGCGAGTGAGGTGTGACCACTGCCAGCTACACATCCATTATGGCCTGTTGCAACCTCACCACCTCTTACTCAGCCTCCATATCCAAGGATAATTATTTTCAGGCTTGTGAGGATTTTTAAATGGACACCTTACCAGACTTTTCATATAACCTCCAGCTTGGAATACCAGGCTTTGTGTTATGCATTTGCTCCACAAGCAATACCAGCTTCACCACATCTGAGCAGTCCCCTCCCCTTCCAAGAAAAGATTAGAGAATGAAAATAAAGACACCCTCTGGCCTCGTAACCTAATACCGTCGGGGTCGAAAAAACAAGAGTTGGCCAAGGGAGGCCGACAGTAAAGCTAATAGAAGTCTGACACAAGAAAGTGGAAGAAATGTCAGACTTAGTTAACAGCTTACTATCTGTCAGTCATGTGACGGCATTTTCAAGGACTGTCAAAGAGTGCCTGATACAAAAGAAACCTCATAGTATTAATGACTAGATACCGCCTGGATTGTCAAATTTTGTAAAAAATAGTCTACTAGCTATTTATCAGTGCATTAAAAAAGGAACCAAGTTGTTACTTATACAGTAACAGCAATGTTAACAAATAACTTTTACAACAAAACCATTACAGACACTTTTTACAGGTTATCTTATTGCACAATGGAAGTTGTGTATGTTTACACAATGAAAGCTACATACAGCCTACACCTTAGCTATGAATACAATTTGAGTCCAAAAATCCTCAGTTATTGCTATAACGATGAAAGTTACTTCATCTGGTCATAATATAAAAGTAAGTTATTCCTAACAACCAAATTGTAGACCAATAATTTATGTATATAGAATTTATCAGAGTATGTTAAGTATAAAGATGTATTTTTACAACCGTCTCTTACAATACTTGAAAATTTAACACTAACAAAAATTTCAGTAATAATGTGAAATATGGAATACAAACATCAGATAGTTCCTCTGAACAGAGAAGTAACAACCTTTTCTTCCTATCAAGGTGAATACTCTTAGCACAACACAAATTCCATTTTCATTAAGTATTTGGAAAACTATCAACATTAGTGCAATGTTATTGAAAGTAAATAAACATGAGAAATTATCAAATGTCACACAAACTGTTCAGCACACTGTCAGTGTCGCAGTATTAACACACAAAAATTCACACAAAGAAATCTATTTATGAAATAGATAAATTAACTGCAAAAACTACAGCTTCTGTAACAGTTACTTCCTCAGTCAGAGGGTGGTATGCTAGGAGAATTGAGAAAAAGAGGAAGTCACTAAGCTTACGATATGAGGGACCCACCTGAGGTGATGGTGAAGGTATACAATGTTTAAATGGTAGACAAAGATACTTTCGTGTGTATCTTCATACAAAGACAATCAGGTACACTGACAATCTGCCTAAAATTCTTAAGTAATAACAGCCTTGGAGAAATGCATGACAATGTCTCCTGGACCTTACTACAGCTGGTAACAGTCACTGACCATCCCCAGTGTTCCGTATAATCGACAAAACTGAATAAAACTCAATGTAACAATGAAAATGAATACCATATTAAAGGGATTACAAATCCTTTTAGTATTTGCAGAGAAATATCATGTCAGTTAGCATACATTCTCCACACATGAAGAGAAACTGTCAAAATCAAAATGTATGAAACAGGAAACTTACATTTCCAGTACTTAAGACTGTATTTCCAGTACTTAAGACTATACATTGTCAGGCACACACGTTTGATCTAAGAAACCAACAATGTAACACAAGATAATACAAAGAACTTATATGTAGATAGCAACATGGAACTGTTTCTACATAATATTATACATTTAGTTCTTATGGAGGTGTGTGTAAATGGCCATTTGTGTAAATGTAATTTTTAAAAAACTTACATATTGTCTGAACTGTATCTACACAGTGCATATACTGTATGTGTATATGCCACACAAATGTAATAAAAGGAACAGTTCACAAAACCCAACTTATGCAAAAGGTGCACATCTCAAATGCCATCATGAGCTCAATCACTAAACCTACTTAAGTCAAATTTAATGAAATCAATGAGTTTTCTAGTAATAAATTTATGTCTAATATTTCTGAAGTATAGAACACTATGAAGAGATTTCCAATACATGAGTCATTAAGTATTCATATCAAGTAACCTACCATCCGGGAGCATATGGAAAATCACATTAAACAGCAAGTCAGACCATGAAAGTAAGAGAGAGCTTCATAATGTAATCACAAAAATTTTGTTACTACTGTACCTAAGGGGAGGGAATTCTATATGAATATACCACTGGCACTAGATGGTACTGAATCTGCTTATGATTTTCCACATGCACAATAACTGTGAACAGACATTCACAATTTAAACACAATAGAGTAAGCAAAAACAAATTTAGAGCAAAATACAAAGCCAATAAATCGGTGAGCAAGTTCTCTTACAGAGTGAAAAATCGGAAAGGTTTGAAACCACAAGACTAGTAATATGTTTTTCTCTACCTATACATTATGTTCGGATTATACTTATCGCATCACTGCGATGTTTAACAAATCTATGCTCAAACCACAATATTGTGTATTTAACTAAAAAGTATTGTCTCATATGACAAAACAACAGCAGTCTTAACACCATATGACTAAATACAGAATTATTGTTTAAACGATATACATAAAGCCATGGATACTCAAAAGGCTGAAATACACAGAAGCAGGAATGTAATCTATTTGTGTTGGGCCATTCTTTGACGAAATCCATACAATGTACATTGTTGCTGGATGAATATACTACTACTACAAACACGTATGATGGGATTACAAAACAAGCAATATGGTGGCAGATCTGTGCGCTAACATCTAGTTTAAACTGATAATTTAGTCTCAAGGAACAAAATGTTTTACGAATCCAGCACATGTTTAGATTTTGAAAGAAAGCATAATATAAACCACAGAACAAACCTCTGTCAGGAGAAGCAGTAATAATTAGACGAACAGTAAACAGTAAACCTGTGATTCCTTAAGGAATCAAAGACCCAAGTTTTTAAATTATTTGTAAAGCTATCAAGTTCACAGATCTGACAATTGTAACCAAGAAAAAATTTGGAGAATGTTTGAACTTACATTTGAAGTCATCAAGTTCTCTCAGTAAGAAACATTGCATAATCATAGTCTAATTTTCACATCATGAGCTACACTGAATGGAGACACTATCAGACCAATGTTACATCGAACTGCTTTAAACCTTTGACTTAACATTATACCTCTTAATGAGTAGATCGACACATGTGCTTCATTACTGACTTAATTTAATAATATATATATGAAATGTTGAAATCCAAGTTCTTGTTGTCCCTGGAAGATATTACATAGCCAACATGTATCTGGTGCTGGGTATCATGAACCAGGCCAGTCATTTGGTAGTATTGATGGAATGGTGTTTGAGGAGAAAATACCTCCTGGCCTGGATTCTTTATTGTGTGATTTAGGCTAATAATGTATGTGCAGTTGTTAACAGTGCAGAGCAGTGCTTCCCAACCCATGGTAAGTGAGCTAATGTGTGGCACTGGACACTAAGTACTTTAAGTCAAATATTTAACACATTAACTCAGTTTTAAAGTAATCACACTATTGAAGCTGTTTTATGCAAAGGTGTTCGATTCTTTAAGGGATCAGAAGTTTACTGGTACATTTGTAAGATGTGGGAGATTATGAATTTCCATGAATAAATTAGAGATGTGCAGATACTCCACTCCAGTAACCTTCTTGTATTGAAAGTATTGACATGAAACCATGCAATCATGTTATTAATTTGAGGTGCCAGGCTACTGCTGGCATCTTGCACTGTATTACTAATAAGTTTGCTGCTTTCTGGTGACGCTAAAGTAGTAGTCCATTGCTACTTAATACTGTATTCAGCTGGAATCTACTCATGGTAACATGATGTGCCATGAGCAACTACTATGTTTAACTGTGCCAGAGAATCCATGGAATGTAGTTAGGCATTTGAACTTTTATTCATTACCCTGGCTATTGTAACAATGATGAGCGTGTTTGTTAAGGTGAGACATGTACAGTACTGGAAAAAGCATTCTACTTGGCACAAAGTTTACCATGTGTCATGGTTCTAACACTTATGGAAGGATGTTGCCTTACAGGCAGCAGATGTCCTTTCCCCAAGTGAAGGATAGCAGGTCAACATCTGGCTGGAACACTTCGTATTATGCTGGCAGAGGTGCAGAACGATCTTCAGTGACAAGCTATCTTCACTCTCCCAGCAGTAGTCACCAAAATACAAATGATGATCGGTGCAGACATCTGTGAGGTCTAGGATGACAACAGACCTTCAAATATGGTACCAGCCGAGATGCTGTGTGCTGAAGAAAGATTGTCTTGGGAAAAATTACACCAATCACTCTTACTTTCAGCATTGCTCCACCACAGAATAGTGCAGTCATCTTCATATCTGGTAGACACAATTACTTTGGTCACTAGCCATCAGTGTCACTCCAGATCTGGCTTCTGTTCTAAAATACCATTGACAGTGTGCAGCAGGCTGGAGATCACTAACAAACAGAAACAGGTGAGACAGTATTGTGCACTACCCCAAGATTGTCCATGTAGCAATGGCAGCAACATTGGACTACACATTCCCAAAATTCCTCGTGTCTTTTGGTGGTAACATACAAGCTCAGAAATGGTTAATATTTGCACCCTCCTAATAAGGGTGCTTTCTTATCCAGTATGTTCCTTTTTCCATCCGACTTCATGCAGAGAAACATCTAAATGGTCACTTTTACTCCAAACCCAGACCTGAGTCACAGTGCTATCGTACGAACACTGCTCTACCTGTCCGTAATGACGTGTTCTGACCTCAGCACCTCTTACTTGGTATTCATATCTGAGGATTATTATTTTCAGGCTTTTGAGGATAATTTTTATGTGGTTTTGTGTCATGCATTTGCTCTACAAGGAATGCTGCCTTCACCACACCTGAGCAGGCCCGTCCTCCCCCCCTTCCAAGGAAAGATTAGAGAATGAAAATGAAAGACACCCTCTGGCCTCGCAACCTAATACCGTCGGGATCAAAGAAGAAGGAAGGAAAAAAAAAAAGAGCTGGCTGAGGGAGGCTGACAGGAAAGGTGATAATAGTTTGACAAATAAGTGGAAGCAATGTCTGACTTCACTAACAGCTTTCTAGCTTTCAGTCATGTGGTGGCATTCTCAAGAAGTGTGAGACAAAAAAGAACATCGTGTGAAGTATTAGATTTTCTCATGGATGGGCAAATTTTATCAATGTTTAACAGCACTATTATTCAATAAATGTAAATTTACAAAACACACACACACACACACACACACACACACACACACACACACACACACACACACACACACACTTACACTTCTGACATGTTATCTTCTATTCCAAAATGGAAGATATGAACCTTTGCGCAACGAAAGTTACATACACATTACAACTTAGCTGTAAGTAGAAACTTCGTGAATTGAAAGAAGTGTTATATTTGAAACAACAACAATGGAAGTAGCTTGATCTGGTCATAACATAAGTAACTTATTCATAACAAAACTGTAGGCCAATAATATCTGTATCTACCATTTGCCAAATTCTTTTAAATACAGAGATGTATTTTTACAATTGACTTTATAAGAATGCTTAAGAAGATTAAGACTATTGTAAAAATTTGTTTCCTTTCAAAGAGAGAAAATTCCAATGACTAATAATACAAATGTCAGACAGTAACCTTATGTAATACAAGTATCTGGAAGTTTCTCTGAACAGAGGAACAATAACCTTTTTGTCCAAGATGAGTACTACAAGCACACCACAAAATCGGTTTCATGAAGTACTCTTCAAAATTTATACGAACATTAGTGCAAGTTATTAGAAAGTAAATAAACATTAAAAATTATCAAATTTTATACAAACTGTTCATCACACTGTCAGTCTAACAGTATGAATACACACAAAAATTCATACAAAGAAATTTAAGTATCACATGGAAAATTTAACTGCAGAAACTACAGCTTCTGTTACAGCTACTTCCTCAGTCAGGAGAGAGCAGTACACTGGGAGGAGTTAAGGAAGGAAGAGGAAGTCAATCCGATGCCACAATCAGAGTGACCCATCTGTGGTAATGGTGAGGATACACAATGAACAAATGGTATCCAAAGATACCTTTGTGTGTATACATTCATACAATGACATTGAGGTACACATAGTCTCCCTAAAATTATTAAGTAATCATTGTCTTCAAAAAATGCATGACAATGCTGTCTTCTGAAATTTATTACAGATGGTTTTGGTCATTACCATCCTCATGTTTCTGAATAATTAATAAAACTGAAGGAAACTATGTAACAATGAAATTTAATATAATATTAGAAGGGATTACACATTAAAATTTAAGCAATAACAGCCCTCAGTCACAAAATGAAGTCTTTTTGACCTAGGTTTTGGCCACTACAAAGAGTCCATCAGAAATAAAACATTTAAACTGGCCTATAGTGTAAGTACAAAGTTTTAGGAAAAATTTTGTTACACGTAAGAACTGACTGGCAGTATAAAAAGAAAAGGCGTAGTACTTACATGTCATGTATAAAGTAAGTGTGAAGCAATGAAGCTTTAATCACAAAATTTTAAAATACAAAACATAGAAGGCAAACCACTATGGGCTACTCATGTGTCTAGCTGTGGTAGCATCAGTGAGCAAGATTAAGTCTGATGCTACTGCAGCTCGTGTGAGCAGCCCATAGTGGCTTAACGAAATTAAGGAATATGACAATACAATTATGTTCAGTATTCCATAAGTACATAACACTATGAAAAGACTGCAGTACATGAGTCAATGTTCATATCGAGTATCTAATCATTCAGAAGAATATGGACGATCACATTGAATAGCAAGTCAACAGAACATAACATGATAGCTCCATAATGTCACACAATTTCATTACTACTCTATGTAAGTGGGAGCAGTTCAATATGAATAGTCCACTAACACTACATAATACTGAGTCTGCATGTTGTTATTCCATATGCACAATAACTTAACACAAATATTCAAAGTTTAACAAAAATTTAGAGCAAAATGTGTTACATACAGCCCACAAACTGGTGAGCAAGGACTCTCACAGAGTGAGAAATGGGTGCTCAGAAGTTCTTTTTTTCCCTTCACGTATCCCTTATGTTCAGATTACACTGAAACAATTATTAATACAAATATATGCTCCAACCACTATGTCGTGTATTTAACTGAAAACTATCATACAATGATGAAAGAACAGGAGTTTTAACACCACATGACTACATTTTATACATTATACAATAACGTATAAAATTTTGTACATTATATAATAAAGGTCGCAGATAATCAAAGCTGAAAGAGACAAAAGCACGAATGTTATCTATTTGTGTTTGGCCTTGTTAACTTTAAAGGCATATGATGAGATTAGAAGACAGGCAAAGAGTGTGCTAAAATCTAAATTAAACTGACACTGTAGTTCTCATGGGACAAAATGTATTGCAGCTCAAGCACATGCTTAAAATATTTTGAAAAGGTCTAACATAAACCACAGAAGAAACCTCAGTCAAAGGAGCAGTAGTAGAGGTTTACTGTTTAGTGTCAAATTGCTGATTCCTTGAAGAATCAAACTCCCAAGTCTTTAAAATATTTTTGAATCAATCCAAAGTTTGTGGCTATTTTCATGTTAAAATATCGAACAGACATGTGAGCAAGGAAAAAAATTAAATGTAGGTTCAAACCTTCCCTAAAATTTTGAAGTCACTAAATACATAATATGAAACACTGCATGAATGTAGGCTGGGTAAATTGCACATCATGAGCTACAACCCCTACTGACTCTGTGCATGCCATAGTTATTCTAGTCTAATCCTCATTGTGTGAGAAAAATACTTAGGGGATTATAGTAATTCCTAGTGTCATTTAAAGCTGGTTCTTTAAACTTTGTTTCTGGTCAGTTTCTTCAGTACCTCTGTGACATTCTCTAAGATTTACGTAAACTATTCTGAAAAAGTCTGCCAAGACTCCCATGGATTAAACAAACCTCAGACCATGCCGACTACCCTTAACTGGATAGATTCAGTATGCCCTGCTATTTTGTAAGTTCCCACACACTTTAGCAATATTCTAAAGCAGGCCACACAACCTATTTGTAAGCAATCTCCTTTATAGAGTGACTCACTGAACTTCCCAGTATTCTACCAATAAACAGATGTCTACCACTTTTACCCACAACTGAGCCTACGTGATCTTTCCATGTCATGTCCCTATGAAGAGTTATACTCAGCTATTTGTATGAGGTGGCAGATCACAAGTTACCATCAAATATTTGGCATAAGACTGTATCCTAATGAGTAGACCATGAAGAATTGAATTACTCACTGAATTTAACAGGTATCTATGAAATTTTGAAATTCAAATTCCACTGCCCCTGGGAGCCATTACATAGACAACATGCAACTGGTCTAGTGTTTGGGCAAGAAACAAGTCCTGTCCTGGATCCTCATCTTTATTTACACTAATTATGCACCTGCTGTTGTGAATGATTCAGAGTGCAAATTTGCTACATTTGCAGGTGACAAGCATTGTAACATCTTTCAAACAGTTGGCAGTAACACTTTTGATAAAGTCTTCAACTAGTTTGTTTCATCTCCCTTCCTGCTGAGTGACATTCAGTAACCAGCAGATAACAGTGTTGAGAACACAATGTTCCTCTGCACTTACATAGCCTGCGAACTACACAGACTCATGTTCATTACAGTTTTCGTATAAATAATGATCTCCCATATTGGAGACAATAAGTACAAATTCAGCCTTTTTTGCTTCTGTCAACTATCATATTCTGTGGAACTATCTACTGAGGGAACACTTGTTGCTCAGTGTATCCCCTTTTTTGATCTCTCTCTGGGGTCATGTAAAGAGTAAGTCAAAGAACCTCTTGTTGCAATTATTTAGCCAGCTGAGAATTGTTACCAGTGCATCAACACTTCTCGTCCTCTATTGTTTTGTTATCAAGGAAGAGTTACTACTTATACTTACCAATTAAGTGGTCTGTCCCTGCTGCAGGGATATGGTAAGTATGCTGCAAAAATTTTCAACCTCCTTCCATTGAGCTTAAAAACTTTATGAATCTCTTTTCAAAATTGAACTCCAGTTTCCCTTTAATTCCTCTTTCATCTCGTAAGTAATGTGTGAATACACAGTGTACCTAAGGAAAGATACAGCTAAGCAGTTTCACAATTGACAAATGTAAATACTCTTATTTCAGAGATCCGTGTAGTGTAATGCCCGTAGGTGGTGTTTTCTTAGCACCACCAAGTGGTCACCTGTAGGGCAGTACAAGATCAACACAACTGGTTGCCAGACAATCATTTTAGGTCTCTTGATTACGTGAGAAGTATGTGTTGAACAGTGAAGTGAAGACTCGGCACTCCATGTGAATTAATTTTGAAGTCAGTCTGGATTTTTTTTAGACCTTTCACAAGTTGTGAACACACAATTTATGTCAGGTATACCTCAAAAGCATGAGGAAGAATTTAAAGCAAACATGAATAAAAGTACGTAATTGTTATTTGATAGTGTAACTGGAGTTGAGTGACCTACATTTAATGAAAGCCGTGCATCCAGAAAAATCCTTTAGTCACGATTTTAATTTTTTACTGGTAACTACTCCAATTTGAGTATCAATTAACATACAAATTGAGATTTAAAAAAACTGTTGTATAATGCATATGGCTTAGAATTATGACTTGTCAATTTTATTATCTGGAGATAGCTTATTTATTAGAAACTAATTATCAAAATTTGAATTTGTCTTTACTAACCAAAAAAGAAATTTGAGAAAATCTATGTGCAGAACAGCTAATGATATTAGCTTATGGTCCAACCTGGAAACAACTGCATCTAGTTCTTGACAGTCTCAGGTACAAAACATTAAATTCTGTACGATCGTCGTCTTTGATCAGTGGTAACATTAAAAAAAGATGACCATGTAGAAAGCTATTGGTACATTAAAACTGGGCAGCCTCTTTCAAACCAACATTATTTTCATCCAGCACTACTGATACAGGCAGAATATTACTATGCAATTCCCAGATATACTGCCAACATCTGAAGCATGTACTCATTTCACAAAAGGACACAAGCTGGCATCAACTAACATGACAACATGCTGTAATTTAAAATTATCCCATCAAAAATTCCAGTAAATGATGGTCAAGGAAGATAAAGTTCTTCATAATATGTGTACACATGAGAAATCAATACTGAAGAATAGAATCCGATTTCTTTATAAATCTAGTTAAAGTAAGCAAAGTTATTGAATACCTTAGTTTTCCATCTCAGAAGACTAGATAATTGTTTATTTTGTTTAATGAAGAACGTGTATTTTGACATACAAACACCTTAGGATAAAGACTAAGCAGTTAGGGAGACAGACCACTTAGTTCCTACTATAGCTGCCTAATCATAAGGCTGTTCAATTGTTGGTTGGTTGGTTGGTTGGTTGAGGTTTAAGGGACCAAACAGCAAGGTCATCAGTCCCTTGTTTCAAATATGGTCCATTCCACTAATGGGACATCTCAGGAAAGTCAGAATAATAAAAGGGAAAAAGCTAAAAACGTAAAAGGGCAGTCATGTTGTCAATTGTAAAAACAAAATGAGGGAAGTCAGCAAGAGAACGAACCCAACACTATGCTGAAGCAGCATAGGCAAGACCACCTGTGACTTAAGGTGCAACTGCTAGAATGTAGAAGTACGTATGGGAAAAGGAGACTAACCAATCCTTAAAAAAGGGTAAAAACAGAGTAAAAGGGGAAGAAAAGAGTATCTATGTCAGGGACGTGAATCGGGAATCTCCGAACATGGCTTACAGTGGGAGACACCCAAACACTCACCCCCCTGCCCCAACACCAGGGAGAGATTAGAACCTTAAAACTGAGAATAAAAACCACTTTCCTGGAGGAAACCGAGAACCAGAGAGACCATCCAGGAATCATCAGGCAACATCAAAGTGTGGGGGGAGTCTGTACTTAGCGCGCAGAGCCAAAAGAAGGGGGCATTCAACCAAAATGTGGGCTACTGACTGGAAGGCTCCACAACCACAAAGTGGGGGTGGCTCATCACACTAAAGAAAACCATGTGTCAGCCTGGTATGGCCAATGCGGAGACAACACAGTGTGGTCGAGTCCTTTCGGGAGATGCAAAAGGAAGAACACCAAGGGCTTGGTGTCACCTTAATAGCACGAAGTTTATTAGACAGGGGAGTAGCCTCCCAAGAATTGGCCCATGACTGTGCGAAGTGGGATTTGATGTGAAGCCGTAAATCCGCTGCAGGAGGGGTTACAGAAAACTGGGGGTAGGTGACTGCTCCCCCAGCCAAATGATCAGTGAGCTCATTACCCGGGATACCCACATGGCCAGGGACCCGAAGGAAGGCAATGGAACAAGCAGCACGGTGAATATCAGCGAGATGGTCATGGATGGCAGAGACCAAGGGGTGGTGCGAAAAACACCGGTCAATAGCAAGAATGCCACTCATCGAGTCCGTACATAACAAAATGCGGTTGTGTTGGGACTGTTTAATAAAGGTAAGGGCCTGGGAAATTGCCATCAATTCCGCAGTAAACACCCCACATGTAGGTGGAGGGAGCGAGGAAGACAGGACAAAGAAGGAAGCTGAAAATCACGGCAAAGAGACGCAAGGCAGAGCCCGACCGGTAAACCCGCTCGTGGGCGACATCCACGGTCTGGGAACAGGATAGAATAGGAAGGATGAGTGGGAGAGGAACGGATAGTGAGTGCATAAGATACCAGAAGCTGGGACCGCCGAACAGAAAGGGGGGGGGGGATGCCAGCTTCAACCAGGAGACTATTAACAGGGCTGGTAGGGAAGGCGCCGGTGGCCAAACGGAAACCACAATGGTGGACTGGATCCAGCATGTGCAGTGTGGAAGGAGCAGCTGAACCATAAACTTGACAACCATAGTCCAAGTGAGACAGAACTAGAGCACAACAAAGACTGAGGAGGAGGGAACGGTCTGCACCCCAAGGGGAGTGGGCAAGGAAGCGAAGGACATTGAGTTTACAGAAACATCCTACTGTCAGGAGTCTGATATGGGGCAGCCAAGTGAGCTTGTCGTCGAAAAGAAGACCCAGGAAACGAAACTGTGGGACCACAGGCAATCGTTGTGCAGCGAGATAGAGCTCTGGATCAGGGTGGATCGTAGTACGGCGACAGAAGTGGACCACTCGCGATTTTAAAGGAGAGAATTGAAACCCGTGTGAGAGAGTCCATGCAGAGGCACACCGTATAGCCACCTGGAGCTGCCATTCTGCAGATGCCATCGAGGAGAAACTAACCCAAATGCAGAAATCATCCACATACAGGGCAGGAGCGACCAAGGGACCGACAGAGGCCACAAGTCCATCGACAGCAATGAGGAAAAGGACACTCAAGACAGAACCCTATGGGATGCCCGTCTCCTGGGCCCGTGGAGAACTAAAAGCAGTACCAACTCGAACTCTGAATGACCGATGGATCAGGAACTGGAGGATAAAAATCGGGAGTGGGCCCCGAAGACCCCACTGATGAAGGGTTAGTAAGATGTGATGGCGCCAGGCCGTGTCATAGGCCTTGCGAAGGTCAAAAAACACTGCAACCAAATGGCGGCGCTGGGAAAAAGCCTTCCGAACTGCGGATTCCAAGCAAAGTAAATGACCGATTGGAGACCGTCCCTCTCGAAAGCCACACTGGTAAGGGGACAACAGATCCCGAGATTCGAGGACCATCCGTTCAAGTAACTTACAAACAACATTGGTCAAACTAATTGCCCGATAGCTGTCAACAGATAGGGGGTTCTTACCATGCTTAAGGACAGGAACCACTATGCTATCCCTCCACTGAGAAGGGATGTCACCCTGGAGCCAGATACGGTTAAACACCTGACGATGTTGCCGTTGTGGAGCACTGAGATGTTGAAGCAGTTGGTTATGAATGGAATCTGGGCCAGGGGCCGTATCATGAGAAGAAGATAGAGCAGAAAGAAATTCCCATTCAGTAAAAGGTTCGTTGTAAGATTCTGACTCACAAGGGGTGAAACATAAGGTGGAAGCTTCAGCCAGCTGTTTTTGATGAAGGAAAGCAGCTGGATAGGAGGATGACGCTGACGCCACTGCAAAATGGGTCGCAAGATGTTCTGCAAGAACTAATGGGTCCGTACAAATGCCATCTGGGAGATGAAGGCCTGGGAGGGTGGACTGCCGACGGCAACCTTGGAGAGAGCGAAGTGTAGCCCATACCCATGACAGAGGGACAGTAGAAGAGGGGAAGAAACGAATCGTTCCCAACATATCCGCTTGCTCTGTTTGATTAAATAACGGGCTTTAGTGCGAAGGCGTTTAAAGGTAGTAAGGCTGGCTACAGATGGGTGCCTTTTAAAGTGTTGCAAGGCTCGACGGCGACCACAGATGGCAATGGCAATGGCCGTACTCCACCACGGGACTTGCCGACGACGAAACGGTCCAGATGAGCGCGGGACAGCAAGGCTAGCAGCACGAACAATCGCGTCAGACATGTCACGTAGGACGTCATCAATACAACCCGACAAAGAGGGAGAAAACACGACCTGTGCAGTGTATAGAGGCCAATCGGCGCGGTGGAAAGGCCAACGAGGTAACCTGTCCATTGGGGAGCGGGAAGGGAGCGTGATAATCATCAACGGGAAATGGTCACTATCACAAAGGTCGTCGTGTGGCGACCAGTGTAATGAAGGGAGGAGAGAGGGAGAAGAAAGAGAAAGATAAATGGCAGAAAAGGTACCATGACCAGCACTGAAATGAGTAGGGGAGCCATCATTAAGAAGGCACAAGTCGTGGTCTGCAATAAATTGGTCTATAAGAAGACCTCGTCTAGATGGAAAGCCACAATGCTCATCATCCCCACAAGGGATGATGAGCATTAAAATCCCCGAGGAGGAGGAAGGGAGGAGGAAGTTGCTGAAGAAGGGCAGTTAAGGCAGCAGGTGTGAGAGTCCTGTCAGGAGGGAGATAAAGATTGCAAACTGTGACCGCAGAGTCTAAGTGGACCCTAACAGCAACTGCTTCCAATGTAGTTTGAAGAGGAATCCACGTGCTAGCAAAGTCTGTACAGACCGACGTACTAACGCCACCAGAAGCCCACAGGGATCTTGCGGCAGAGAGGAGGAGTTTTCCTTTCTACTTTCCGAGTAGGGTCTTTATCAAGCTTCCTGTACGTTGTCTCACTCAGAGTTGCTAAACTCCTCTTCTCTGCCAAAGAAGTTGTGAAAAGATTGAGACCTCACAGTTCTGTTCCACCGACGTTATATTGTCTTCCAAAGATCCATAAGGGTAATGTGCCCTTACGCCCCATAGTGAGCAATGTCAGTGCTCCGACTTATGATTTATCTAGTCATCTGGCTTCGCTACTGAGACCTTTTGTTGGCAAATGTATGCACCACATTCCCAACTCTGCGGACTTCATCAATAGACTGAGAACACTACAGTTGAAGGATTCGGATTGTTAGTTTCGATGTCGTTTCACTCTTCACCAGGGTCCCTCTTTTGGATTCACTGTCACTTATCGGCAATACGTTTACGGCCGATATAACGGCGCTGTTTCACCATGCCCTGTCCTCTACATACTTTCTATTTAATAATGAATATTTTGAGCAACTTGACGGTGTTGCCATGGGTAGTCCTCTGTCCCCTCTGGTAGCAAACTTTTATATGGAAGACTGAGGAGAGGGCTCTCGATTCGGCGATGTTTAAACCAACAGTCTTCTGGCGGTACGTGGACGATACTTTTGTAGTGTGGCCTCACTGTGAAGAAGAGCTTTCACGGTTTTTACAACATCTGAATTCCATCCACACCAACAGTTTACGATGGAAGTTGAAAAGGATGGTTGCCTACCATTTCTGGACGTCATGGTTAATCGCAGTGTGGATGGGTCATTGGGGCATTCTGTCTATTGAAAACCCACGCATACGGACCTGTACCTGCAGGTGTCAAGCTGTCATCGCCCGTCACAAACTATGGGCGTCCTTCGAACGTTGGTGCATAGGGCACATATCGTGTCTGATAAAGACAGCCTTGCAGACGAATTAGAGCACTTGAAATCTGTATTTCAACATAATGGATATTCTGCACATCAGGTCAGTTCTGCTTTAAGGATGAAAAAACGCGACCACCCACAAGATCAAGAGGATAAGGAGATGTTTAAGTCCAGAGCATTTCTCTCATGTCGGGAACATTTCATCGAAAGTAGGCAGAATTTTAAAGAAACATCGTGTGAAAGCAATCTTCCGGCCACCTACAAAGACTCGTGCTCTTCTGGGCTCAGCCAAAGATGATCTGGGATTACGGAAGGCTGGAATTTATAAAGTACCTTGACAGTGTGGGAAAGCCTACATTGGTCAGACCACACGCACAGTACACGACCGCTGCGTTGAACATGAGCGCCACACTCGCCTTTTACAGCCCAGTAAGTCAGCCATAGCCGAACATTGTATTTCCACAGGATATACTATGGATTATTCGGCCACGAAAATCTTGGCCCCATCGAGATCCTTTTGGGATTACAGAATCCGTGGAAATACGTTTGGCGGAAAATCTCATTAATCGTGATGGCGGCTTTCTATTGAATAAGGCCTGGGACCCGTCGATTTCTTTATCAACCAAAAGAAAACTTTTTATGGCTTCTGACATGTCGAGCGACAAGTAATTTTAATTTTAATATTGAAATTTTGCATTTTATTGTTTTGGACACGTCTGCATGCATGTTTTACTTGTTTCACGCATTCGTTTGCGCTCCATAGATGCAGTAATATTGTAGAGGGCCTTGGAATCGACAGGTGGCGCGCATGCTACAGTAACTTGCGCATGCGCGTCTTGCGGCACTTTAACGTATAAATAGAGCGACTTGCACTAAAGTGCGCGTCATATATCTTGACGGCCGAGTTTAGGTTCGTTCTGCGCATCTGACGTCACAAAACACAGTCAGCCAATGAACAGAGAACGACGTTGCCAGATCTCGACAGCAGTGCAGAGCACGGACGAGTGTCTTCAGTTTTAGAAATGTTCAGTCATAAATAAAGTAATAGAACAAAAGCAATGTCTTGATAGCAGGCTTTCTTTTACAGAAAGTTTGGAAAAAGCATTCTTTATACCAATTGCTTCATATTCTATTAATTAATTAAACCAAACAAGCAATAAGACTCCTAATTCAGGCGATAGCAAGAAAAGGTGTTTCAGTCTCACGAACTGCTTTTTCGCAATAAAGAACAGCGGTAATTGTTTATTTCCTATTGTACTTCGACGAAGCGTGAGTAATTCATAGTCATACCAACAGTGTTTATAAGTAGTTGCGTGAGGTGTTAGACTCCTCGTGGAGTTACACTGTCCGATGAGCTGAGATAGTGGATCGGTTAAGGTGTTGGGCTGCAAAGTGAAAGGTTAAGAGTTCAAACCTTGTGCGGTGCTTAATATTTTCTTTATTTAAAAACAATATTGGAGTGCCTTACTTCACGAATTTTATTCTTTTGAATGAAATTTCTAGTGCTTTGCCTCTCCATTAACTTTTTCGCTGCTGCAGACACATGCTGCCCGCATTCCGCACTGTGCGCGATTTTGTCATCACTGCACTTCTAACCTGTGCAGACACATGGTGTTCCCACTGCTTTGACACACTTATCATTCGATTTCACAAAAACTATTTGGCCAAAAAATTTGATTTTTACATGTCGTCTTGCCTGATACCTTCCCCCCATAGATTACTTAATTTTGTTTTTATGTGCAGCATTAAATGTAGTAAACCATTGCACGAAATTTTGAAGAGTTTGCAGAGGTAAAAGTTTATAGCGTATACTTTCCGTATGGTCGATTTTAGTTGCCACAATGTTGAGAATGAAATGTGGACAAGATACCTAAATTTCATATAATATTTACTGTATAACAATATCTCATTTAATTTAAGTACCACATAGGTGTCGTATGTAATGTTGAGAAATATTCCGTCTTTCGCGACTGTAATAAAAGTTTTATATACACACGGCACGTTTGGCTTTATTTTATAGCGCTTCCATCGGTGAAAGGTATGGCACATACACAATGGTATTCATGTTCTATTTCTTGTTTTTGTTCGACAGTCGCAGTTTTACCAATGGTATTGAAATATATCCCTCTTCTGCAACTGTAATAAGCGACTTATTTAGACCAGACGCGTTTCTCTCTTTTGAAGCATCATAAGAGGACTGTATTTTGTGTCCTCCATTGCCAAGTCACCTTTCGTAGTTTTGTGCTGCGGTAGCTCAATATTCAACGTTTGTGTTTGCTCATCAGTGTTTTAGCAAATAAATGCTGTTTGTGTGTGCCACACACAAAATTATATTTGACATAGCTCTGAGCACTTCACTGACAGACAGAATATTCAAGTCCTAATATTTTTGTAAGTCCACAGTTTTGTTTAATGTATTTTGTCTACTTCCTTTTGATTGAAGTGCTTTAAAGCCAAACATGCCCAGTGTAAGCAAAACTTTTGTTACAGTCGCGAAAGGTGGAATATTTCTCAATATTACATACGACACTTATGTGGTACTTAAATGAAATGTATAGGTATCTTGTCCACATTTCATTCTCAACATTGTGGCAACTAAAATCGACGAGACGGATAGTAGACTCTATGGACTTTTACCTCTGCAAACTCTTCAAAATTTCGTGCAAAGGTTTACTATATTTAACGCTGCATAATAACTGCGTTGAACATCGAAACAAAATTAAGTCATTTATGGGGGGGGAAGGCATCAGTCAAGAAGATAGGCAAAAATCTAATTTTTAAGCCAAATAGTTTTTGTGGAATCAAATGATAAAGAGTGTCCAAGCAGTCAGAACACAATGTGCGTGCACAGGCGAGCAGTGCAGTGACAAAATCGCCCACAGCGCGGAATGCAGGGAGCACGTCTTTGTAGCAGCGAAAGGGTTAATGCGGCCGTGGTGGCTTTACTTCATGAACTGCGCGCTCCCCCCTACACGTAAGCTTGCCAATTATGCTATACTATGGCGCTGCTGCTATTGGCACGTGCGTCGTGTGCAACTGGCAACGCAGCAATCTCCCGCGTCTAGGTGGGCATGCGCGAGCCGCCAAGATAAAAGAATTGAACTATAGCAATCTCCAGTGTCACACTCGCCTGGAGATGGCTGTAAGGTTGTCAGCCGAAATATCGTGGAAAGAAGTCTATGAGATCCGGCTGCAATCCCGAAATCTTGTGGAATATTCAATACGCCGGGAAAACTTGAAGAGTCACAACTAATTAAATAATATTAATTCACATTTTTCTCAGAATTTTTATTCGGTAAGGTTTCAAGTTATCTGCTTACTGCAAATACAATGACAGGGTGACTACTGCAAATAATTTCTATGCACTTGTGGCACATTTTGTAAATAATGAGACTGGTCAATAGAAGGATCCAATCTCACTTGTCCACTCTGACAGGTGTGTTCACTCTTCAGTATTGTTCCCAGAATTGATCAGCATCCGTTGGTTTGGAGCAGAGCAAAGAGTTTCAACCGAAGGTTTTGTGAATTGTTGCAATCTTGGCTGTTTATTTCTAAGCCTGCATTATCGGATGTTTAGTTTGTCTCCCCTTGATAGGACAGGGGAGCCCTGCTCAGAGGAAGCAGCTACTCAGAGCCCAGTACTTGTGGACTGTACACAAGGGTCTTTTAGTCTAGGTAATAGTTTGAGGTCCTTGAACACTCACCAGTCAATATGTAGACAGTCAAATCAGACTACATCCAGAGTAGGATAATTTAAACTGCCAAAATTCAACCAGTGAATTCTCTATGTTTTCTTATGTGAGTTTCCAAATTTACTGCCCTCAAGAAATTTGTCACGCTCAAATTATTCTTGGGATTGAGAGGTGACAAACCCACAGCAGACAGCTCCACAATATTTCATGAAGCATGGAACATTTACCACGAAGACAATGGACACCATAGGAGGACTAAAATATTTAGTCCATTGAGATTGAAACAGTCTTGCTGAAGTTATTTTGACATAAGTAGCAGGCCTAGGTGGAAAGTTAGTTATTGAATGTTTTCTACCAGCCAACTGATTTCGCAGATGTAGTCTTAGAATCACTGACAGAAGACTACGCTCAGTAGCATGGAAATATTCAAATCATCTTGCATTAGCTGGAGGTGACTTTTGCCCACTGAGTACAGACTGGGGCATCTATGGATTCACTGTAGAAATTAAGGGTAAGCCGGCTTGTAAAGTGATTTTGAATACTTTTCCCAGAAACTGTCTTCAGTAATTAGTTTGACAGCCCAAAAGCAATTAGAATATTTTTGAGATTTTAACAACAATATCAAAATGTCAAAGTGGTGTTCACTGCAGAACCTTTTCTAAAAGCTCTTAAGAGCAAATTGTGTACTATTGACAGCTCAAAACTTATTTAATTCCTTACAAGATTGGTTAGTAGAAATCAATCACAGAAATAGATGTGTGGTGGCCACACCATAGAGATGCATGAAGGCAGGACCATAATAGTCTGCAAGCGAACTGCGCCCAGCACACACAGTTTTCCACACACACACACACACACACACACACACACACACACACACAGTTTTACACACACACACACACACACACACACACAGTTTTACACACACACACACACACACACACACACACACACACACACACACACACACACAGTTTTCCACACACACACACACACAGTTTTACACACACAGTTTTCCCAATACACCAAAGTCTGGCTATGGTGTAACTCACTGGCCCACATGGGACTAAACAGGTGGGCAGTGCATGGTGGTCAACTTGACACGACATTTCTGACCTTTCTCATCATAGACCATGTGGATCGAGTTGATGTTACTTCCCATAAATGCATATGTGAAGTTTTTCACATTCACTCATTTCATGGCATGCATCCTTTCATTTGGCAGTTCTTTTTCAACCATCTGCAAAAGTCAATACTCCACAGGTTGTGATGAAAACTGAACTTTTAGAGACATGGCCTTTGTCTTGCACACATCACACAGTTGGTCCATGTTTGTCACTGGAGTGCATACCATTGAGAACTGATGATAGAATATACCCCCAGGGCAGTGTGCCTGTATGGATGGACATTTATCAATGTTTTTTACCAATTTATAAGGTATGGAAAAAGTGTGTCACTGTCTAGTGTTATTTTTTGTCATTTTCATTGTGTACTTTCCCCTTGTACAAGGACTTGACTAAGCTAGGATGACTTTAGGAGAGCTGCAAAAGACTACAACCTGCTTGCACACAACCAGAGGGTGGAGGGGAGCTACAATCATGTTCTGAACACATGGACACTGAGCAGCCACAGACAACCAAAGAAAAATGATGTCCAAAGCCCCACCACATTGACACCACCTACAATTGGAGCACCCATAAGCACTGAATGGGGGTTTGTCAGGCTACCTCCCTTTTGGACCTGTGACCCAGTAATGTGGTTCACCCAAGTGGATGCAGTCTTCATGAGCAACCATGTAACTTATGACCTGAAGAGCTGATCCAGTGGATCTCATCATCCGGGGAACAATGGGTGCACCTACTGCTGGGGTAAGAGGAATGCTGCAGCCCTGCCAGTGTCTCCAATGAGCCAAGTACGCAGTCCCAACTTACTGTCATACTCTGCCAGCTGCTGGCCCACTCCCACATGCCACCACAGCATATGCATTCTGCCACTGCTATTGCCGGTGCAGTTGGTCCTGAGATTGGTGCAGATGCAGCAGCTCCTGCTCACCCCATAGCTGCTGCAGATGCTGCCACTGCAGCTCCACCCACCTTTTCAGTGAGCAATGACTGTTTCACTGTCATCGATAGCCCGCAAGATCGATTCAAAATAGAGGGACGGTCTGAAGATGTAAACGGGAAAAGAAAATGAATTATCAGCTTCAGATAGCTCTCTAACAAAGAAGAGACGATGTGGGATGATACAGCGCCAGGTGTCTGGCAGCTGCTCAACCTCTGCAGAGTGACTGGAGCAGCTTCTCCCTTGCCAGCTATTTATTTCTACTCTCTGACGGGGGGATCTGTGTGGTGCCGCACCACAGAAATGCATCAATAGTGCAACTGTGGCCCAGCCGACAAGTCAAGGGTGCCGGCATTTCCACGATCCATGTGTGCAACCTTCCCATTAAGCCAAACTTTGAGTTTGGCAATGATGCATCATGCACTGGCTCGCAAAGGACAAAGCATGTGGTGGCGTCGCAACTAGTGTGCGATCGCCCATTTGTCTATTAAAAGCTTTACTTCAGAATGCATGTGGGCTGCAATGTAAGCCGGTAGAGTATTATACCGTCAGTAATGGACGAGTTGTGTCCTGCAGACTGACGTCACGATCATGTGTTGCAGCTGCGCGTGTGAAAGCAGTGGGGTAGCGCTGGCAGACCCCTTACATTATACGAAACTAAAAATATTAATAACTAATAAAGGAAAAACCTGAGGAACGTCATATTTGATGTATATCCTTCTGTTGTGAAAACAAACTATGTCAGAGTCTGACATCAAAAATAGTTGTATTTTGGAAATTAGTAAAATTCCAAAAAGTGATTTTCTGACAGTCAAGAATTTAAATAAATACAGTGATAGTTCACCTTCAGTGACTATGTACGATGAGCTGGTAACACTTTCAGTGTTCATATATAAATTTGGAAAGTTTTTCGTTTCAGAAAACTAACTTTTCTATAATAATAATTTCAAGAATTCTAAGTGAATATGTGTATTGTGTGTTAGGGTGCGTGTGAATGAGAATGCGTGCGTGAGAGTATGTGGGACGTTCGGCATTATTAAAAAATCGTTCATGTAATTCTCTACAGGAACTGGCAAGTGTTCCAACTCTAACGTGGGAACGAATCCACTAGTGGTTCCCGTACTAGTGAATGTCGGATGTCCAAGTATGTATGCTTATGTGAAGGGAAACCAAAACATTCGCGACTACGTAATAAATTTCCAGATGTAAAGCTTAAATTTCATTGTTTTTTTATTTAATTAGAGAGTTTTATGTTAATTTGATGACGTCAATGAGCCTAGAGAAGTGGTTGGTGCCTGCTAGATTTTGGCGCGAGCTGCGCCCTAGAAGTGAGTTCTCATTGGTCGTAAGTGCTGACAGCCAATGAGAAGCGAGACGGTTGGCCGCCTAGCGAGGAGATATAGTTTTGAGTAGTGGGAGAGTGAGAAAGAGTCGCGAGATAGCTTTGATTGGAGGCGGTTATGCTGGATGTTACTTTTCGCATTATGTGTAAGATGAAGTCTTGGGATGACTTCCGCGTTATGGTCCAGTGTTAATGGTATCTGGTAGTGACCAGAAACTGTTTATGCAAACTTTACAGTGTTGTGATAATTCGTTGCGACGAAAATCGCGAGTGAACTTTGAATTATATAGTGTGGCGGTACTGAGTATATTCTTACTGAGTATTGGCGAGCATAAACTTTAACTAAAGACAACCACTGAATATCGTGTGCAGAAGTAATTGGCCGATCATTGACTGTGTTACAAGTAATTGGTTTCGGAATTTGGGAAGGTAAAAGTTCTTGCTGTTTTAGGCATGGAGATAACTGTGAGCAGAAACTTTAGTAATTTTCGTAAATGTGGGCTGATCTTGCTTAACGGCAAAAAAGATCTATTGAAGGTTTAAATTTGAACTTCATGTTTGAAGTACGAGTGACATCCCTTTCCGAATCATTTCTTTGAAGTACATAGAAAATTTTCAGCAAATTTTACTTATAGCGGCCTCCGGCGTGTAGCTATGAGGTTACAGTTTCCTCAACACTGCTTTTCTGTGATCTCGTAAGTAGCTGCAGTCAGGAGTTTACGTGCGAAGATCTACCGCTGTAAAGAGGTAGGTGAACAAAAATTATAAAAGAAATTGCACTGCAGCAGCAACGTATAATCCGTCACAATTGGTGCATCACACGCACGCACGTAAAAAATCCGTCGCAATGTGCGCAGTGAGAGGTGGTCAACACAGTGCAGCACATCTGACCTTTCTCTGTGCAGACCACATGGGTTAACCCAACTCCCCACAAACATGTATGCAGTCTTGTGCATTCGCTCCTTTCATGGCAAACATCCATTCGTTTCCTGGTGCTTTTCCCTCATCATGAGAGTCACGAGCCTCTGCAGGCTGCACCAAAAACTGAACTTTCCGAGACACAGCCTTTGTCTCTCACACGGCCCATGAAGTCACACCACGGCTCTTCACCATAGTGTATAGCCGCCAGGATCAGTGATCGAGCCATACCGCCACTGAAACGCACCCATACAGATGGATAGTGACGAACGTTGGCAGTGCTATCTCGCAAGGTACAGAAAAATAGATTGTGCCGAAAATGAATTTTGCCATTTCCCATCACGAAGACTGTTCCTTGAGCATAGCACATGGTCGCAGCAGAGAAGCTGACTCACTGCATGTTTATGACTGAGCGGAGATAACCATGTCCTCACTTCAGATGTACAAGCAGAAATCACTATCCATCCTTCCATTGGCCTTACTGTAGCGGAGAAAGTGAGGTATTCAGTCACAACAATGTAGCACCTACATACCCATGTGAGGAATTTCACTACAAACAAAATGAAATCTCATCTGATTAACAAATAATTCTACTCCCTAGAACTAGTTAGAGACGTATATAGCCTCAAAGACCTCCAAAGCAAGTGAGAATACTGTTTCCTGTTGTGCGTAAGTGCCACCCATGAGTCCACTATAGGCAAGTGGTGTCTCTCCCTTGTACATGCTTTTACAACTGTGTAGATACACAGGGTGTTCTGCAGGAATTATAGGAATTTTCTTCTAGGAGTCTTGTCCTGATGTTTAGCACTTGGATGCAAGTGACACCACAAACCTCAGAGTGATGGGTCCTCCCACCAGAAGAGGCAGCCATTTGCTGAAGTGCCATATCTGATGCACAGCCTGGTAAGCAGAACCTCTTTCCAGCTTTGAGGTGGACATGAAGTCTGAAGTTTGGCATGCCTGTGTGGTCAATTTGAGTAACTGCTGTTTGTTTTCTGTCACCTTCAAGCATTCAGTCTCCCACTGAGGTATGGTGTCAGTTGGGAAGAGATTGGAGCATTCAAAGAGATGGGACACTGACAGACACCATCCCGACATTTCCTTGGCTGCTTTGTTGGCCATCTCGTTCCCCTGTATCACAATGCGGCCAGGTACCCAGCAAAAGATCACATCCTCACAATGGTGTAAAGCAGGCTTTTCCAAACTGTGCCCCCGGGGCGCTAGCGCCCGCGGCCAGTGCCCAGGGCGAATTCGTATGTTGCTGCAGTGGCCGAGCCGTGCCGCTTAACTGGCCGTGCGGACCGCCCGAACGCCAGCCGATAGATATATTTGTTCGCCCGTTTTCCCTTCGGGCAGAGGACGTCTCACAAGTGCTTCAACTACAGCTGATTGACCTACGGTGCCATATCCGCCTGAAGGACCGCTTTCTTATGTGTAAAACTTTGGATGACTTTTACAGCTGTCTTCAGCGAGAGAAATATCCTCTTTTGCGCAAGCACGCGGCCAAAGTTCTCTCAATATTTAGTTCCACTTATATTTGTGAGCGCTTTTTCTCTTTTAAAGCTTGCTAAATCTAAGAACCGTCCATTCCTTGGCGATAAAAATTTGACCTATTCTTTGAGGTTAGTAGTCTCACGGAATATTGTATTAAGCCTAGACAAAATCGTTTCCACGAAAAAAAACGTGTAAAATGTTAATTGTCTTTAACAATGTTGCCTGTAAGAATTAAAGAGCTTTATAACCTTAATTCTATTTTAATAAGTTTTCAAACTTGGGTCAGTTAAAATTATTACGTACGAAACAGCAAACTATGGATGCGATTTTTGAACTCTGAAAAGGGATACAAAAAAATTGTAGCACGAAGTATAAGGAAAAATACTTTTAACTACTAATAGTAAGAATGAGACACTATATCCCTTACAAAAAATTCTAAAATACAGGGCGATTCAAAAAGAATACCACAACTTTAGGAATTTAAAACTCTGCAACGACAAAAGGCAGAGCTAAGCACTATCTGTCGGCGAATTAAGGGCGCTATAAAGTTTCATTTAGTTGTACATTTGTTCGCCATTTCAGCCAATGAAGTTTTTGGTCCCTTTTTCTTCGAAGGTGCTACTGTAACTGGACTACAGTATCTGGAGATGTTAGAGAATTGGCTGTTCCCTCAGCTCTAACAAGAAGCACAACAATTCATATTTCAGCAGGATGGAGCGCCACCACATTGGCACTTGTCTGTCCGTAACTACCTAAACGTCAACTACCCGAGGCGATGGATCGGCCGCCAGGCAGCCCGTGACAGAGCACTTCATCACTGGCCTCCAAGAAGCCCTGATCTTACCCCCTGCGATTTTTTCTTATGGGGGTATGTTAGGGATATGGTGTTTCGGCCACCTCTCCCAGCCACCATTGATGATTTGAAACGAGAAATAACAGCAGCTATCCAAACTGTTACGCCTGATATGCTACAGAGAGTGTGGAACGAGTCGGAGTATCGGGTTGATATTGCTCGTGTGTCTGGAGGGGGCCATATTGAACATCTCTGAACTTGTTTTTGAGTGAAAAAAACCTTTTTAAATACTCTTTGTAATGATGTATAACAGAAGGTTATATTACGTTTCTTTCATTAAATACACATTTTTAAAGTTGTGGTATTCTTTTTGAATCACCCTGTAGAATATTTTGGGCCGGCCGGTGTGGCCGAGCGGCTCTAGGCGCTTAAGTCGAACCGCTCGACCACTACGGTCGCAGGTTCGAATCCTGCCTCAGGCATGGAAGCGTGTGATGTCCTTAGGTTAGTTAGGTTTAAGTAGTTCTAAGTTCTAGGGGACTGATGACCACAGATATTAAGTCCCATTGTGCTCAGAGCCATTTGAACCAATTTTTTTTGTTTTGTTTTTAGAATATTTTGTTTACGATAGATCTGACCGCCGGACAGTCCAGCGCAGAGCAGTGCTGTGCGGTCCCACTCGCTCTGCAGCTCTCTCTCTCTCTCTCTCTCTCTCTCTCTCTCTCTATCTCTCTCCCCCCCCCCCTCCCCCATGGCGACACTAGCGACACATGGTCGCGGGCGGGGCGCTGAACTACACTGCCTTGCACCGGCGGGGCGCGGGCGCGCCCGGCGGGTGCAATTCTTGGATAAGCCTGGTGTAAAGAGTAATGGATGAGCTCAATCAACTGGTCCACTGAATACATTTGAGTTTGCAGGACAGTAAGTGAGTGAGCAGACAAGAAACCTTGTACGATTATGTCTGAATCATCTCCAGGGCCATCATAATGCCATATTACTCCGCATCATAAGTTGTAAATTGTTCTGGAAGGCAGTCTGAAAACCCAGTTAGAGAAAACAGAAAAACAGAACATTCTCTTGTCTCTTGCTGGGACCAATCTGTATGAAGAACAATAGAACTGCAGTCAATGGAGACATCCGATCACACCCGTTGGCTCTGACCTGTGGCTTAAAAGAGTTGGTGTGACGACATGATAGCGTGGAGTTTAAGGGTTTGTTGTGTTTGCAGGTGTCATGGTGGTGTCCTCTGGTGGTGCATGTATGGTCACAGCATGTTATGTGGTGTATTGGGTTCATTTGAGCATCATTGGTGACAGTGTGAATTGATTTAAATTGACTGAAGAACGGAAATTGGTTTCAGTGGCTTAGCAATTAACTTTTTTATGTGATTGTGTCGTCTATTGGTGTTATTGGTTTGCTGTTTGTCATGTGGTAAGGTATTTATTTTGTTGCTTCTTTTGTTAGGTATGTGAGCCAGTGGGTTTCTGATGCCACACAATACAGGGTGATTCAAAAAGAATACCACAACTTTAGGAATTTAAAACTCTGCAACGACAAAAGGCAGAGCTAAGCACTATCTGTCGGCGAATTAAGGGAGCTACAAAGTTTCATTTAGTTGTACGACCGCTCAACAGAAAGCTTTTTGTGTTATTGAGTACGGCAGAAGTAAATCGACGACAGTTGTTCAGCGTGCATTTCGAACCAAGTATGGTGTTAAACCTCCTGATAGGTGGTGTATTAAATGTTGGTATAAACAGTTTACGGAGGATGGGTGTTTGTGCAAAGGGAAAAGTTCTGGACGGCCGATAGAGCCGAGAGCAGAGCTAGCAGAGAGCTGCAAATTTCACAATCAACTGTACGGAGAGTCCTACGAAAAAGGTTAGTTATGAAACCTTATCGTCTGAAATTGGTTCAAGCACTGTCTGCAGCTGATAAGATTAAAAGAATCTATTTCTGTGATTTTATCCTTGCTCAAATGGAAACAGATGAATCTTTCGTTTCAAAGATTGTGTTTAGTGATGAAGCAACTTTCCACACTAACGGGAAAGTCAACCGTCACAATGTCTGTATATGGGGCACTGAGAATCCGCGGGAAACAACTCAGTATGAACGTGACTCGCCGAAGGTGAACGTTTTCTGTGCCATTTCAGCCAATAAAGTTTTTGGTCCCTTTTTCTTCGAAGGTGCTACTGTAATTGGACTACAGTATCTGGAGATGTTAGAGAATTGGCTGTTCCCTCAGCTCGAACAAGAAGCACAACAATTCATATTTCAGCAGGATGGAGCGCCACCACATTGGCACTTACCTGTCCGTAACTACCTGAACGTCAACTACCCGAGGCGATGGATCGGCCGCCAGGCAGCCCGTGACAGAGCACTTCATCACTGGCCTCCAAGAAGCCCTGATCTTACCCCCTGCGATTTTTCTTATGGGGGTATGTTAGGGATATGGTGTTTCGGCCACCTCTCCCAGCCACCATTGATGATTTGAAACGAGAAATAACAGCAGCTATCCAAACTGTTATGCCTGATATGCTACAGAGAGTGTGGAACGAGTTGGAGTATCGGGTTGATATTGCTCGTGTGTCTGGAGGGGGCCATATTGAACATCTCTGAACTTGTTTGAGTGAAAAAACCTTTTTAAATACTCTTTGTAATGATGTATAACAGAAGGTTATATTACGTTTCTTTCGTTAAATACACATTTTTAAAGTTGTGGTATTCTTTTTGAATCACCCTGTACTGATTCTTACTTCCATCTTTGATCATTGTCCCTGTGCCTTGTTCTCTGCGCATCTTTGAGGCAGGTTATTTATGATGGCATGCGTGCGCAAGTCGAGGAGAGTGGGTCCGCGCACGAGCCGAGTCAGTCTGTGACTGACATGCTTTCGATATTGTGGGGAGTTGGCGACACCATGTCATGTGGAACAGCCATATGCCGTGAGGACCAGTTCAGTTGGAGCAATGAAGAAGCATGGCCCACTGCCGGAAAGTATTAAAGTTGTATTGACACGGCTGGCCAGTGGCAACCAGGATTTGTTAATACCTAGAGAACTATGTGGATGGATGGCGTGTGAATTTCACATTAACAAAAATTAATTGCCAAGCTTTCATGGTGGGTTCCTCCCCCTATACATAGTGAATATTATTGTGTATTTAAGGACTGTTGCAGTTGCTCATGCTAGTGACCAGCAAAACATTCACTGCAGTGGTGTCAAGGCGAGTTATGTTCTGGAACGGCCATAAAGTTATGTTACTGAAGTGGCTAGAAATAGCTCCTCACATTTGTAAGTTTGGATATGGTGCTTAGTGGCACGCTGAAGGTAGCTGCTTCACTTGAACGTCATTTCTTAATTTAGTTATAGATTTAGAATTTTCTGGTTTTACCAATTAGTAGTTTCTTAATAATTTCTTGTGTGTATGGAAGGCAAGGGGAAATGATCTATCTAGGTCATATTGTGTTTTATGGTCGGATAGAGGCCGTGGGTATTTTGGTCTGTGGCCATAGGGGGCATGCTTATTGCATTAGCAACCCATTGAAGTGAGTTTTCTATTGCAATTTCAAATACCTATCTGAAGGTTGATCGTCACGTTAGGTACTGCACGTTTGATTTATGTAGTGTCAGCCATTCAGCAAAGACAGATTATCTTGTAAGGTGAACGTTAAGTCATTGGGTGTGGACTGACATCTTTTCACATAGTATCTAGATTTTTCGCAAGCTTGCAGTGTGACGGAAATCTCAGGATTTGAGCTCAGGGCCGTCTGGACCCTGTTAACGCACAATTTCTCTATTCCATTCAACGAGAGGGTGGTTTTAAGCAGAAGTTTTTCTACTGCCCAAAGTTGAGTATAAGTTCACCCTTTGGATCGTGTGTTTGTGAAATTGTAATAGATTAACGTTTGCTCGCGTCCATCACATATTCATCAAATTGACATTTTGCCTTAAGCTTGCATGAAGTTGGTTGGTTTGTGGGATTAAAGGGACCAGACTGCTACAGTCATCGGTCCTTGCATGAAGTCTAGACTCTTCCGGACAGTGAGTGTAGTAGAATGCCAAGTGTAAACAGAATAATTAATAATACCCTTCAGGTCAGATAGCATCAAATTAATTTTACCTTTTCAGTAAGTGTAAAACTGAGTAAGAAAGGCGACAGCCAACATTGTAAACATTTGGTTATCTATTTCATCTATTATTTTGGTGGTTGTTACCGGCACATAAAGGGGCAGTTGTTACAAGTGTGACTTGACTTGATAGGGCCTTGATATGCAAATCATGTTAATTGATTATTACTGCTGATGAATTCATGTGTATGTGTAATCAATATGGAAGTGTTGCAACTACAAACTGGTTGTGTTACTGGTATACAAGGTTAGAGTGTATAATCGCCACACCAATGGTAGCAGTGCACTCTTTCCACTGACGGCTTTCGTCTGTAGTTGCTACGCTTCGCCTTATATTGTTTCTTTTGTCTCTTTTCTGACTTGTCTTTTGTTAATATTGTGGACTTGTAACTTTCAGCACTTCGTTGTCGCCATCGCAAGTCAAATCTGTCCCGACATCTCGTATTTGCGTCGTGATCGTTTAGTGCATGAGTTACGTATCTGCAACCTGTCAACCGAGGGCAGTGTAGCCGATTTAACGACCCGACTTCGTGCCATGGCCAATGCTCCAGTGTTCCAGTGTTGTTGTCCATGGACGTTTTCATCGATCAGAGTGAGTTTCTTTCTCGTCCATCTACTTCCCTGGCTGAACTGGCAGCAACTATTTCCCTTTTTGAGCTTGATCCACCTATCGCATTCAGGCCCGCCTAGCCCATTACAACTCGTCTCGTTGATTTAGCCACAGTAGGCGTGACTGCCCGTCCGTAAGTCATTTGCTCACCTCAAGGACAAAGTGTAGGCATTGCATTCACGCGCCCTGGCATTATCTTTGGACAGTGAAGGTGATCTTCCTTGACAGAGTAACTGCAGGGTTGGATAGTAGCATGCACAAAACGCACCCTGTAGTGGATGCGCAGGTGAAGTTGTCAAATCAGTCCTGTAAGCACCCCACCCTCTCCATGGGTTATTACAAGGGATTACTGAACTAGCTACAGAAAACAGATCAAATTCAGTCGTTCTTGTAAATTACTGTGAAGTTGCAGACGCATGCTGATGCCTTCCATGTTTCCAATTCCCTTGTGTTGGCCACCTTGTACCCAGTGACAAAAGGCTGGCTTAGTAGTTTGGTGGCAGAAGTCTTACAAGGTGAGGGTTCTTAGACGCAACTTCGACAGCGGGTTATTGATAGGTTGTCCAGACGTATGAGGGTTGCTCTAAAGCAAAAATTTTAGTGGCGAGTTCAGGCTAGTAATGAAAGTGAGTATTTTGAGCACATACGTGTAGCAGTAATCGCTCTCTGGTTAACTGTTTCGGAGCAGAATTGTGTTAACCACATACTGGAGGGAATCCACCCACAAGCTAATACACACTTAGTTTTGTCAGAAAGGCCAGCTAGTTTCCAACAACTCCAAGGTCCGATTAATACAGTGGATGCCTGAACATTCGCTGATGAGCAGAGACAAAACAGTCTCCGAAACACTCCCCGCGAATCGTCGAGCCATAGGTGTCGACAAACCTTATGCAGAACATGTAAGGTGCAGCGTTGTGAACGTGCATGCAAGTGACACCAGAGTGGAGGAGGGGTGAGGCGGCAGCTGACCAGGAAATGGCCAGGTGACTGCCAGTTTGTGAGGTTATCATCCATTTCCTGCCTCCTTTACGTATATGTGTGTGTGTGTGTGTGTGTGTGTGTGTGTGTGTGTGTGTGTGTGTGTGTGTGTGTCTGGGAAATGAGCCAGTCTGTGGCCTGCTTGATTCCGGGAGTTCCCGATGTTTGGTAAATAAGCTGTGGTACCTGGAGTTTTGGCATTTGTGCTGATTTTCTAAACTTCATCCTGGCAAGTATAGCTGTCTTGTGGCCAATGGGCAAGAGTTGCCTGTCTTGGGGGAGGTAAGAGTTAAGGTGTTTGTAAGGGTTTTCTAGGCTGATCTCATTACTGATAGCTGACGGATTGAACACCCATCTCATTCTAGGGTGCGATTTCATTCCAGCAACACAGTTGGTATTAGACAATATATAGGAGGGATGTTTTATTTCAAGTTCCAGCCTAGTTGCAAAATTAGCTTTTGTAGTTGCAATCATGCGAGTGGGGTGTACACGTTGACCAAGGACACAGAGCAGGTGGAGGCATCTTATTTAGATCTCGACCAAGCTCGGCAGGTGAAGCGGTTGGTGGATGATTATCCCCAGGTCCTAACCACCAGACTGGGAATGACGAATTTAAGTATAATATACTGCTGAACAAAAGTGTTCCGGTGCGCCATGCACCTTACCGTCTTTCCCCACCCAACATGAAAATATTATGTGAGAACATCGATCACATGTTACAGGATGCGGCCATTAGGTATTCACTTCTCCCTATACTTCACCTGTTTTTCTCGTTACCAAGGGACAGAACAGTGACTATCAGGCCTTGGTTGATTACCGCTCCTTAAACCTGAAGGTCATGCTGGAGTCAGTACCTTTACTGGTCCTCCATAATTGTTTGACCTGGTTCAGAGGTGCCACCATCTTCAGGGTCATGAACTTTAATCAGGCTTATTACCAAATTCCCCTCACCGAAAACTAAGGCAGCCACTACATTTTGCACCAATTGGAATCTGTTCCAATTTAATTGTGTGCCCTTTGGATTGGCGACTGGTGCAGCATTGTTGTCTCAGCTTCTTGATAATGTGCTCGGGGACCTCAAATTCAAGTGTGTGTATATCTTGACGATTTAGTCATTTTCAGTGGTTCGCTTGAGGATCATCTCATACATCTGAGGTTAGTCTGATATATTGCATTTGACAGGCCTAACAGTGAAGCCCTCTAAAGTTAACATCTGCCGTCTGCATATATCCTTCTTAGGACATCTCGTCTCAGTAAGTGGGGTGCATATCGACCAGGAAAGGTCGAAGTCAATCAGGGAATTTCTGCCCCCTTGTGACAAGCATGCAATTGCGCATTTCATCGGTATGACTAATGTCTTCAGGAAATTTATCCCCAGTTTTGCAGAGATTGCAGCCCCTTTGAACCAATTGCGAAAAAAGAATACTGCCTTCGTTTGGGGAGGTGAACAACAGGAGGCCTTTGAAGCCCTCAAGTTGGCAATTGCTAACCCACCAGTCTTGGCGATACCCTATTATCCAAAGGCATCCTTCGCAGAGCAGGTCAATCGGAATTTGAAGGCCACTATCTGGATTTGTCATTCACGAACACCTATGTGTTGGGATGCTACCTTACCTTGGCTAAACGAAGCCTTTGAACACACGAGTCCACAGGCACTGCACCTAGCTGTTTAATGTTTCCTTATGTCCTGAACTCGCCTCTCTCCAATTGACGGGACATTAACAATCTACCACGCCAGGTTACTCTGGCGAGGTTGCGAGAAAACTGGCAATGGGCTACAAATAATATTGATCTGGCCACTAGCGCCAGCCACTCAGTATAACAAAGGAAAGCGCTCTCGGCAAAGCGCTCCGCTTATGCCACTGTAGAGCTCACTGACGAACCTTAATTGCTTCAGCGACTTCCGCCGACCACGAAGGGACTGCCTTACGCCTTGGGCACTCTTAAGAGGGATCGCGTTTTCTGCAGCAGAAACAACTGTGCTACTCACTTGCTCAACCATCATATCGATGTTACTGTGTGGGGGAGATTCAGCTGTGACAGCAGAGGTGAAAGTTGCCGAGTCTGCCTTGTTCAAAGCCCATCTAAGCACGCATCCCTGCACCTGGGCAGAACTGGGAACGAAACTCAAAAAATTCGGGAAACTAAAAACAGAAGGAAAGCTTAAAAAACCACTATAGACGGGGGTTGGCTCTTTTTGGGGACAACCAACCCCCGTCTATAGTGGTTTTTTAAGCTTTCCTTCTGTTTTTAGTTTCTCGAATTTTTTGAGTTTCGTTCCCAGTTCTGCCCAGGTGCAGGGATGCGTGCTTAGATGGGCTTTGAACAAGGCAGACTCGGCAACTTTCACCTCTGCTGTCACAGCTGAATCTCCCCCACACAGTAACATCGATATGATGGTTGAGCAAGTGAGTAGCACAGTTGTTTCTGCTGCAGAAAACGCGATCCCTCTCTTTAGGGTGCCCAAGGCGTAAGGCAGTCCCTTCGTGGTCGGCGGAAGTCGCTGAAGCAATTAAGGTTCGTCAGTGAGCTCTACAGTGGCATAAGCGGCACCCTTCTCTGGAGCATCTCATGGCTTTTAAACGGCTTCGCGCCTGTGCTCGCAACCTTATCGAACAATGGAAGGAGCGCTTTGCCGAGAGCGCTTTGCCGAGAGCGCTTTCCTTTGTTATACTGAGTGGCTGGCGCTAGTGGCCAGATCAATATTATTTGTAGCCCAAGTGGAACAAGTGGAGACAGTCCTGAATCCGGAGGACTAGAGGATGGACAGGGTACAGAGCTGAGAGAATCTGAACAGATGACATACTGTATACGCTGATGGCGACAGACGTATTGTACAGCCTGGAGAACAGCGTAAAGCTCCTCAGTATAATCCGAACACTGGTCGGGAAGCCGAAATCGATTTGGGGTGTCGCCAACAATATAGGCACGCCCTACACCTAACTACGTTTTCGAGCCATCAGTGTAAATAAATGTGGCTTCCTTCATTTGTGCACATAGAGAAGAAAATGCCCGACAAACAAGTGAAGGGGTACCATCCTTGGGAAATTGACTAAGGTCAGGAGCAGGCAGGTCCGGCGACGGAGCCAAGGCGGTGCTGTACCCCAAGTTGTCAAGGTGGTTTTAGGGAAACGGAAGGAAAGAATGGAGCAGTTGACAGAAGTGGACTCCCGGTGGTTGTAGGTAGGAAGGGCGGCCTGCATACCTTAAATCCAAGGAGGCGCCCAAAAAATGTCATGAGCCGGATTAACTGCCAGGGAAGAAATATGGCTAGCATAACGACTCGGGACTGCTCGCCGATGGGACAGCGGAGGTTCAGCAGTCTCAGCATAAAGGCTTTCCACAGGCTGATGTAAAAAGCTCCAGACACTAAACGTAATCCACGGTTTTGGATAGAGTCGAGACGCGGAAGAATAGACGGCCGAGCGGGAGGAAACTATGCTTCCATAGTCCAATTTCGAGCGCACTAAGACGCGATAGAGGCGGAGAAGGACCACTCGGTCCGCTCCCCAGAAGGTACCATTCATGACACGGAGGGTGTTGAGGGATCGCAGACAGCGAGCCGCAAGATAGGAAACGTGGGAGGACCAGCGCAGTTTTCTGTCAAACATAAGACCCAAGAATTTAGCGACGTCCGAAAACGGAAGGTTGACAGGTCCTAGATGTAAGGAAGGTGGAAGAAACTCCGTACGACGCCAAAAATTTACACAAACGGTCTTACTGGTAGAAAAGCGGAAGCCTGTTTCAACGCTCCCAGAGTGGAGGCGATCGAGAAATCCTTGACGTCGTTCAAGCTGTTGAGAGCTGTAGTAGATCGCAAAATCGTCCACAAAGAGGGAGCCCGAGACATCGGGAAGGAGACAATCCATAATTGGATTGATGGCAATGGCAAACAGTACAACACTCAGCACGGAGCCCTGGGGTACCCCGTTTTCTTGGGAGAAAGTGCGGGAGAGAGTAGTGTTCACCCGCACTTTAAATGTGCGCTCTGCCATAAATTCGCGAAGAAAAAGGGGCAGCCGACCGTGAAAGCCGCAAGAGAAGTGTGCGGAGGATGCCTGTCCTCCAACAGGTATCGTATGCTCTCTCCAGATCAAAAACTATTGCTACTCTTTGGCGTTTCCGGAGAAAATTGTTCACGATATAAGTGGAGAGATCGACAAGATGGTCAACTGCAGAACGATGCTTTCGGAAACCGCATTGGGCAGGTGTTAAAACACTGCGGGACTCCAGCCACCAAGCTAAACGGCAATTCACCATACGCTCCAAAACCTTACATACACTACCCGTGAGAGAAATGGGGCGATAGCTAGAGGGGAGATGTTTGTCCTTTTCAGGTTTCGGAACAGGTACGACGATAGCTTCCTGCCATCGTCTGGGAAAAGTACTGTCGATCCAAATTCGATTATAAAGGCGAAGGATGTAACACAGACTATGGGTTGATAAATGCAGCAACATTTGGATGTGGATACCATCCGATCCTGGGGCGGAGGAGCGAGAAGAAGAGAGTGCATGTTTGAGTTCCCGCATGGAGAAAACAGTATTGTAGCTTTCGCGATTTTGAGAGGAGAAAGCAAGAGGTCGCACTTCCGCTGCACGTTTCTTCGGGAGAAACGCTGGCGGGTAATTTGAAGAGCTCGAAATCTCAGCAAAGTGCTGACCCAATGAGTTAGAAATTGCGACGGGGTCCACAAACGTATCATGCGCGACAGTGAGTCCAGAGACTGGGGAGAAACAAGGCGCGCCAGATAACCGTCGAATCCGACTCCAAACTTCCGAGGAAGAAGTGAAGGTGTTAAATTAGCTAGTAAAGAAGTTCCAACTTGCCTTCTTGCTAATCGCGGATGACGCGACGGCATCGCGCACGGAACTGCTTATAGCGGATACAGTTGGCCGAAGTAGGATGGTGGCGGAAAACGCGGAGAGCACGTCGCCGCTCACGTATTGCATCACGGCATGCCTCGTTCCACCAAGGAACTGGGAGGCGCCGGGGCAATTCGGAGATGCGTGGTATTGAATGTTCCGCAGCTGTAAGAATACGTCTGTAATACGTGTGACCTCATCGTCGACGCTAGGAAAGTGACGGTCATCGAATGTCGCCAGACACGAAAAAGTGTCCAATCGGCTTGGGCAAACTTCCAGCGTCGCGGGCGCATATATGGCAGTTGTGGCTGCAGTCTAAGGACACATGGAAAGTTGTCACTCGAGTGTGTACCATCAAGTGCGAACCATTCGAAGCGCCGAGCTCGCGGAACAGTACCGACCGACAGGTCCAAATGAGAGAAATTTGTTATGGAGGCAGACAAAAATGTAGGGTCCCCTATGTTGAGGCAAACAAGAACCGCTTGGTGGAAGACGTCTATCAATAGTGAGCCACGCGGACAATATGTGGAGATCCCCAAAGCGGGTGGTGGGCATTGAAGTCGCAACCAGCAAATAGGGGGGGGTGGAAGCTGACCAAGAAGATGAAGGGATCAGCTCGTGCCATTGGTGTGGACGATGGAATGTATACAGTACGAAGGGAGAAGGTGTATCCAGAAAGGGAAAGACCGACAGCGACAGCTTGGAAGGAAGTGTTTGAGGGGATTGGGTGATAATGGAGAGTTTGATGCAGAAGAATCTTAAGTCCTCCATATGCTGGAGTGCCTTCAACAGAGGGGAGATCAGAGCGGACTGACTGAAAATTACGACCATGACACTAAAGGTGAGATCACAAGTCTGCGTGGCTGCCTCCTTTATTGGCCGAGGAGAGGCAAGGACGGAGCTGTATTTTCCTGTCTGAGGCGCAGTGGGCTTTCGACTGGCGAATAATTTTCGAGCAGCAAACGTCGACACCTTTTCCTTCACTCCGATTTACTGAATGAGCTTTTCGTCTTTAAAAATGGGGGCAATCTGTAGAGGAAGCAGCGTGGTCACCCAAACAGTTGATGCAACGAGAGGACAAGCACCCTCATGGGCATCCTTGCCAAACGTAACAAATTTGGCCGGGTTGGTTGGTTGTTTGAGGTTAAAGGGACCAAACAGCAAGGTCATCAGTCCCTTGTTTCAAATAGACTCCATTCTGCTAACGGGACATCTCAGTAGAGTCAGAAAAATAAAACGGATAAAGGGGAAACGTAAAAGGGCAGTCACGTTGTCATTAGTAAAAACAAATGAGGGAAGTTGGCAAGAGAACGAACCCAACACTATGCTGAAACAGCATAGGCAAGACCACCTGTGACTTAAAAGGTACAACTGCTATAATGCAGAAAGTACGTATGGGAATAGAAAAACTAACCAAGCCTTAAAAGAAGGGGTGAAAACAGAGTAAAAGGGAAAGAAAAAAGGATTCCGGTCAGGGAGGTGAATCGGGAATCTCTGAACACTGCCTACAGTGGGAGACACCCAAACACTCACCGCCCTGCCCCAACACCAGAGGGAGATTAAAAACTTTAAAACTGAGAATAAAAACCACTCTCCCGGAGGAAACCTAGAACCAGAGAGACCATCCGGGAATCGTCAGCCAACATCAAAGGTAAAGTGTGGGGGAGTCTGTACTTAGCACGCAGAGCCAAAAGAAGGGGGCATTCAACCAAAATGTGGGCCACTGACTGGAAGGCTCCACAACCACATAGCGGGGGTGGCTCATCACGCAAAAGGAAACCATGGGTCAGCCTGGTATGGCCAATGCGGAGACGACACAGTGTGGTCGAGTCCTTGTGGGAGAGGCTAAAGGAAGAACGCCATGGGCCTGTATTCACCTTAATGGCACGAAGTTTATTAGACAGTGGAGTAGCCTCCCAAGAATTGGCCCATGACTGTGCAAAGTGGGATTTGATGTGAAGCCGTAAATCCGCTGCAGGAGGGGTTACAGAAAACGGGGGGTAAGTAACTGCTCCCCCAGCCAAACGATCAGCGAGCTCATTACCCGGGATACCCACATGGCCCGGGACCCATAGGAAGTCAATGGAACAAGCAGCACGGTGAAGATCAGCGAGATGGTCATGGATGGCAGAGACCAAGGGATGGCGCGAAAAACACCGGTCAATAGCAAGAAGGCCACTCATCGAGTCCGTACATAACAAAACGCGGTTGTGTTGGGATTGTTTAATAAAGGTAAGGGCCCGGGAAATTGCCATCAATTCCGCAGTAAACACCCCACATGAGGGTGGCAGTAGATGATTTTCCGTTCCAACAAAGGACGTGAAGGCATACCCAACATGATCAGCAGATTTAGAACCATCAGTGTAAAAAACAACAGCATCCCGAAACTCCCATAAAATTTGGCGGAAAAAGGAACGGAACACCACCGGGGGGATGGAATCTTTCGGACCGCGGCGGAGATCCATCCGAATTCGAGGCCGAGGAACTAACCAAGGAGGGGTGGAGGGGAGGGAGCGAGGAAGACAGGACAAAGAAGGAAGCCGAAAATCACGGGTAAGAGACGCAAGGCGCAGCCCAACCGGTAAACCCGCCCGAGGGCGGGAGTCAGGCGGGCGACGCCCATGGTCTGGGAATAGGATAGAATAGGAAGGATGAGCGGGAGAAGAACGGATAGTAAGGGCATAAGACACCAGAAGCTGGGACCGCCGAACAGAAAGGGGGGGGGATCCCAGCTTCAACCAGGAGACTATCAACAGGGCTAGTAGGGAAGGCACCGGTGGCCAAACGGATACCACGATGGTGGACTGGATCCAGCACGTGCAGTGTGGAAGGAGCAGCTGAACCATAAACTTGACAACCATAGTCCAAACGTGACAGAACTAGAGCACGATAAAGACGGAGGAGGAGGGAACGGTCTGCACCCCAGGAGGAGTGGGCAAGGAAGCGAAGGACATTGAGTTTACGGAAACATCCTACCTTCAGGAGTCTGATATGGGGCAGCCAAGTGAGCTTGTTGTCGAAAAGAAGACCTAGGAAACGAAACTGTGGAACCACAGGCAATCTTTGTGCAGCGAGATAGAGCTCTGGATCAGGGTGGACCGTAGTACGGCGACAGAAGTGGACCACCCGCGATTTTAAAGGAGAGAATTGAAACCCGTGGGAGAGGGTCCATGCAGAGGCACGCCGTATAGCCACCTGGAGCTGCCGTTCTGCAGATGGCATCGAGGAGGAACTAACCCAAATGCAGAAATCATCCACATACAGGGCAGGGGCGACCAAGGGACCGACAGAGGCCACAAGTCCATCGATAGCAATGAGGAAAAGGACACTCAAGACAGAACCCTGTGGGATGCCCGTCTCCTGGGTCCGTGGAGAACTAAAAGCAGTACCAACTCGAACTCTGAATGACCGATGGATCAGGAACTGGAGGATAAAAATCGGGAGTGGGCCCCGAAGACCCCACTGATGAAGGGTTAGTAAGATGTGATGGCGCCAGGCCGTGTCATAGGCCTTGCGAAGGTCAAAAAACACTGCAACCAAATGGCGGCGCTGGGAAAAAGCCTGCCGAACTGCGGATTCCAAGCGAAGCAAATGATCGATTGGAGATCGTCCCTCTCGAAAGCCACACTGGTAAGGGGACAATAGATCCCGAGATTCGAGGACCCAAGTGAGCCGACGGGCTACCATCCGTTCAAGTAACTTACAACCAACATTGGTCAAACTAATTGGCCGATAGCTGTCAACAGATAGGGGGTTCTGACCAGGCTTAAGGACAGGAACCACAATGCTATCCCTCCACTGAGAAGGGAAGTCACCCTGGAGCCAGATACGGTTAAACACCCGAAGAAGATGGTGCCGTTGTGGAGCACTGAGATGTTGAAGCAGCTGGTTATGAATGGAATCTGGGCCAGGAGCCGTATCATGAGAAGCAGATAGAGCAGAAAGAAATTCCCATTCAGTGAAAGGTTCGTTGTAAGATTCTGACTCACAAGTGGTGAAACATAAGGTGACAGCTTCAGCCTGCTGTTTTTGATGAAGGAAAGCAGCTGGATAGGAGGCCGACGCTGATGCCACTGCAAAATGGGTCGCAAGATGTTCTGCGAGAACTAATGGGTCCGTACAAATGCCATCTGCGAGGTGAAGGCCTGGGAGGGTGGACTGCCGATGGCAACCTTGGAGAGAGCGAAGTGTAGCCCATACCCGTGACAGAGGGACAGTGGAACCAAGGGAAGAAACGAATCGTTCCCAACATATCCGCTTGCTCTGTTTGATTAAATAACGGGCTTTAGCGCGAAGGCGCTTAAAGGTAGAAAGGCTGGCTACAGATGGGTGCCTCTTAAAGTGTTGCAAAGCTCGACGGCGATCACGGATGGCAATGGCAATGGCCGTACTCCACCACGGGACTTGCCGACGACGAAATTGTCCAGATGAGCGCGGGACAGCAAGGTTAGCAGCGCGAACAATCGCGTCAGACACGTCACGTAGGACGTCATCAATACAACCCGACAAAGAGGGAGAAAACTCGACCTGTGCAGTATATAGAGGCCAATCGGCGCGGTGGAGAGACCAACGAGGTAACCTCTCCATCGGGGAGCGGGAAGGGAGCGTGATAATCAACGGGAAATGGTCACTATCACAAAGGTCGTCGTGTGGCGACCAGTGTAATGAAGGGAGGAGAGAGGGAGAAGAAAGAGAAAGATCATTGGCAGAAAAGGTACCATGACCAGCACTGAAATGAGTAGGGGAGCCATCATTAAGAAGGCACAGGTCGTGGTCTGCAATAAATTGGTCGATAAGAAGACCTCGTCTAGATGGAAAGGCACTGCCCCACAAAAGATGATGAGCATTAAAATCCCCAAGGAGGAGGAAGGGAGGAGGAAGTTGCTGAAGAAGGGTGGTTAAGGCAGCAGGTGTAAGAGTCCTGTCAGGAGGGAGATAAAGATTGCATACTGTGACTGCAGAGTCTAAGTGGACCCTAACAGCAACTGCTTCCAATGTAGTTTGCAGAGGAATCCACGTGCTAGCAATGTCTGTACGGACCAACGTACAAACGCCACCAGAAGCCCGCAAGGGTCCGACCCGATTTCGACAGAAAACACGGAACCCACGGAGGGTCGGTGAGTGAGCATCAGTAAAATGAGATTCCTGGAGAACCACACAAGCTGCTGAGTAGGACGAAAGAAGGGATTTCAATTCTGGAAGGTGACGATAGTAGCCATTACAATTCCATTGGAGAACCACAGAACGATGGTTTAAATGAGGGCTGAACACGCTAAATCCAGTCATACCGCCGGGTCCCCACCTGTCACCGACAAGGAGGGGGCGACATCCATAAACGACAGGTCAGAATCCGGTTGTGAAGCCGGGGAAGGGACCTCCGGTGACACCAGAGGCTCTTTGTCCCGGGATTTATGTTTCTTCTTCTTTTCAGGCTGAGATCGAGGAGGGCTGTGTGGCATAATGGAGCCAGCTGCAGCAAGATCAGGAACAGAAAGAGACCGGGCGACCTGGGGGCCGATAGACCGCAGCTCTCGCGGTCGCCGCGCTGCAGCAGACCTTTGACCTGGAAGGTGCCGGGAAGGGGCATCCCGGGAGAGGCGCCCTTGACCGGCAGACGCCGAAGGAGTGGGACACTTCTCCGGCTGGGGAGGGGGAGCGGCGCCCAGAGGAGAAGGTGTGGGAGCCGCAGGGGAGGGGGGAAGGAGAGGGGTCCGGGACGGGGGTAAGGAAGGGGGAGGAAGGAATGAAGATGTAACCAAGGCGTAACTAGATGTCATGGACACAGGGTGCAATCGTGCATATTTCTTACGGGCCTCTGTGTAGCTTAAACGATCAAGAGACTTATACTCCTGTATCTTTTTTTCTTTCTTGTAGACTGGGCAATCTGCTGAACGTGGAGAATGACTACCATGACAATTTACACATACAGGAGGGGGAACACAGGGACTCCCCTCATGGAGTGGACGTCCACAGTCACCACAGAGAGGGTCCTGGGTACAGCGAGAAGACATGTGGCCAAAACGCAAGCACTTAAAACACCGCATAGGAGGTGGGATGTACGGCTTCACATCACAGCGATAGACCATAATCTTAACTTTCTCAGGAAGGGTATCCCCTTCAAAGGCCAGGATAAAGGCACCAGTATCAATACGATTATCTTTAGGACCCTTCTAAACACGCCGAACAAAGTGAACACCCCGCCGTCCGAGATTGTCCCGAAGTTCCTCATCAGTTTGAAGGATGAGATCTCTGTGAAAAATTACACCTTGTACCATATTTAGAGACTGGTGAGGGGTAATGGACACGGGAATTGTGCCAAGATGGGTACAGGCACGAAGGGCCGCAGATTGGGCAGCCGAAGCAGTTTTTATCAGTAATGAACCCGACCGCATCTTGCTCAGGGAGTCCACTTCGCCGAACTTGTCTTCAATGTGTTCCACAAAGAATAAAGGTTTGACACCGGTGAAAGTATCTCCATCAGTCCTGGTGCAAACTAGATAACGGGGGAAAGGTTTTGCCCCTAGACGACGGGCCTGACCCTCCTCCCAGGGGGTAGCCACGGAAGGGAAGGCCAAAGGGGCAAGAGAAGCAGCACTTGAGGAATCAGTACCACGCAGAGAGACGGCCGCAGAAGAGCGGCCAGAGGTTTGGACCCTTATGCGTTTCATCTGCATAGCGTCCGCCCTGATACCACCCACTCCGATCAGGGGCTCTCCTCACGGGCGCCACCCAGCCACAGCAAGGGCCGTCTGGCACGGCGGCCATTGCCGGGAGTTCCGATGCTCCAGGATGACGAGCAACCACTCCAAGGCATGCATGAGGAGATCACAGCTCAGGTATCAGAAGTGTGATCCCTGTGTGTTCAGGGGGCTCAACCAAAAGGGTACATAGCGACCCCACCACACGGGCTGGCTACCGTGCTGGCTATGCACCCTAGCATCAGACAACGACGTAGAAGAAAAGGTGGAATATACTAGGAGGGCACACGTCGGAGACACTAGGTAAGGTGCTCTTCCCCAAATGGCTCACACTACGGAAAGAGAAATTTTGGAATGGAGGTCAAACCCCAGAGGGGGACCAAGGAATGCCAAAAGGAGGAGATGATTACGCAACAAAGCCAGAGTGTAAAACCAACAGAACCAGGAGGATAGCGGGGGCCAACATAAGCAAGGACACCAATAGAGGGAGAGGAGAGGGCGAGGGGAAAGGGGTATGGAGGGGAAAGGAGGGGAAGGGAAAGGAAATGCAGCCCAGGAGAGAAAGAAGGCTGCAATGGCTCGGGGCCCCGTGCTCGCCACGCACGTATCCACGAAAGAGTTGTGGATCCCCTGGGGGGTGGCCGGGTTGGAACAGCACTGGCTGGTGTGATTGAACTGCTGACACCGACAGCAACACGTAGGGTTTGGGATGTAAGGGCGAACGGAAATTATCTCAGACCGCATTTATGTTCGATGAGAGTTGAGCTCTGTCAAAAGTCATGAAGACAGGACAGGTTGGAACGATGTTCGTGTCAACCCTTGTCATGACTATGAACAGCCGTTACGCCCTGGTCAGACAGGTAGTGTTGTATTTCCTCGTCGGACAATCCGTCGAGGGAGCGTGTATAAACGACCTTACATGAGGAATTTAAAGTGCGGTGCGCTTCCACCCGGACAGGGAAGGTGTGTAGCAGTGAAGTACACAGCAATTTTTGTGCGTGGAGGGCACTGACCGTTTCTAACAAGGTGCCATTTCGTAATCTGGAACAAGACTTTACAGGACCTGCAATTGCGTCGACAGCTTTCTGAATAATGAAAGGGTTGATCGTGGAGAAGAAGTGACCGTCAGACCGAGAAACAACTGTGGCAACGATGGAAGAACTGTGTGGCTGAGACTCTGAACTTAAGCTTGTGAGCAGACATAGAAGAGGAAACCATTGCAGAAGAATCCCCCATGATTACCGGCGTCTCCGATGGCGCGCTCCTTCCATGTGGGGGCCCTCTCTGAGGGCACTCCCACCTTAGGTGATTGTTCACACCTCCCGAGAAACGGACGGAGGGACCAATCGGCACTTTCGGAAGTTATCAGCTCGGGTAATCACCCCTCCCTGGGCCTGGCAGTTACCAGGGGGTACAAACGTGTCCTACCTGTCTACCCGGGGCGGCGAATTACGCGTTACCCCGTCACCGGCTACACATGGGAGTATGTGGATCGGCCTTCAGACACGCACAGGGAGGAAGAAAGAGAAAGGGAAACAACAAAGGGAAAGGAAAGAAGAGGTCTCAAATGCCGCAGCGGAGAAAAGGGCAAAGAGAAGAGGTAGGGAAAAGAGAAGGACAAAGGAAGGATGAAGACACAAGCAGAGAATGCAAAGAATGGGTTACATTTTCGAACGTCCTTCTCTGGATGTAGGTACAAAACATACTCCCAGAGGGAGAGGATGGGAAGGAAACAGGCGGAGGTGAGGGGGGTCTAAGATGGGGGATGGTGAAGGATGTGGAAAGGGAAGGTATGCAGCCCGGAAAGGAAGGAAGGCCACATTAGCTCGGGGTCCCATGCTCACTATGCACGTATCCACAAAAGAGTTGTGGACCCCCCTGGGCTGGGGGGGGGGGGGGGGGCTAGGGCAGTGACAGGAAGATGGGGAAGTGGTCGCTACCACACAGGTAGTCATGTGATCTCCAGTGTATAGATGGCAGAAGTCCTGGGCTGCCAAGTGATAAATCAATGGCCGTGTTACTACCCTGAGCCCCACAGAAATGTGTGTCAGCCCCAGTGTTTAAGAGGCAGAAGTCGAACTGAGACAGTAATGTTTCGACATATCTGCCTTGGGCTGTAAGCATGGTGCCACCTCACAATACGTTATGGGCATTAAAATCTCCCAAAAGTAGGAAAGGTTTAGAGAGTTCATCAATCAGTGCAGCTAATACATTCAGGGGCACTGCACCATCTGGATGAAGATGTACATTGCATACACTTATTTCCTGCATCGTTCTTATTCGGACAGCTACAGCTTCTAGAGTGGTTGAAGGGGAACATGTTCACTACAGACCGAGTTTAAGACAAACGCAAACTCCCCTGACACTATTATAGTCGCTAGGGTTCCTGTAATATCCCTTATGGTTGCAGAAGTCAGGGATCCACATTGCTGGTAACCAGGTTTCTGAAGAGCAATGCAGATTTCAGGTGTGAAGCTTAACAGTTGCCATAGCTCAGCCAGGCAGTGGAAAAAACTGCCGCAATTCCACTGCAAGATGACATCATGAGACTGGGAAGGCATGTTACATTCAATGAGGCAGTTTACACCTCAGTCACCTGCTGCCACGGATTTATTGCCTGAGCAGTCTATATCCATCGTATCTGAGGGTCTGGCGAGATCTAGGTCCTCAGCTGACGCCAAAATCTCCACTCCATCCTCAGCGACAGAGCTTGTAGGTAGAGGTGGTGTGGGTACCACCGCCATTTGCTTGGTGTTAGGGATTTTGTTTTTGGATTTCTCTCGCTGCTCCTTAGACTTCCCTGGCTGGGAGGATTTCATTGGCTCAGTCTCCAGGACTGAGGATGAGCGTGAAGCCCTACGACCTGCTGCTTTTGGGCTCTTCAGCCACTGGCAGGTGTCTTCTTTCCCACTAGAAGAAACCTGGGAAGGGAGTGACCCAAGGAACCCCTTCCTAGCGAGAGAAGCCGAAGACGACTTACGCTTCACCGGCTTAGAAGTGGGGATCGACGTCCCTGATAGTTGGGAGGGTGTTGCTCCCGAAGTAGGTGGTGCAGGAGCAACAGGGAGGGAAATGCCACCACCATCAATGGGGCAGGAGTAGTCTTCCGGCTCAGAAGTGACCAGGGTTGGTGAAGCTAATGGTCCCCAAACTTTTATACTGGCAGTGTAAGACCATGTCATATGCATAGGATGCAGACGTTCAAATTTTCTCTTAGCCTCAGTGTAGGTCACTCTGTCCAGGGTCTTTTACTCCATGATTTTCCTTTCTTTTTGCAGAACTCTGCTGTCAAGTTAGCAAGGTGAATGGTGCTCTCCGCAGTTGACACAGATGGTATGTGGGGCACATGGAGTATTGGGATGCGATGGGCATCTGCTATCTTATGATGTGTCGCTGGAAGTACAGCAGGAAGACATGGCCGAACTTCCAGCAATTACAAACCGCATTAGGGGAGGGATATAGGGCTTTACACCACACTGGTAGACCATCACCTTGACCTTTTCGGGCAATTTATCACCCTCAAAGGCCATGATGAAGCACCAGTGGCAACCTGATTATCCTTCGGCCCCCGATGGACACGGACGAAATGAACACCTTGTCACTCTAAATTGGCATGCAGCTCATCGTTGGACTGCAAAAGAAGGTCTCTGTGAAATATGATACTCTGGACCACATTTAAGCTCTTATGGGGCGTGATGGTTACATAAGCACCCCCCAGCTTGTCACAAGTAAGTAACTCCCATGACTGGGCGGAGGATGCTTTTTTGATCGCCGTTGACCCAGATCTCATTTTGGACAAGCCCTCCACCTCCCTGAACTTGTTCTCTAAATGCTCAACAAAAAACAGAGGCTTTATCGCCACGAAAGACTCGTCATCAGCTCCCTAACATACAAGGTACTGGGGCGAATACGATCTGCTGCCATCCTTAGCCTGACGTTCCTCCCATGGTGTGGCCAGGGAGGGGAACGCTTTCAAGTCATACTTACGTGCGTTTAATTAAGCTTGCGATCACTTATAGTGTGCTGGTGTTTCACCACCAGCAAGAGATGGACTACACTTCATTGAAGGTCATCCACCCTGTTGCCACCCTCTCTAACCAGGGGCCCTCCTCACGAGCGCCACCCAGCCACAGCAATGGCCCCCTAGCAGGATGGCCATTGCCGGGAGTCCCGATGCCCCAGGGGGAAGGGCACCTACCCCTTGGCATACGTAGGGAGTTAATGGCGCAGTCATCAGCAGAGTGATCCCTGTGTGGTCAGGGAGCTATAACCAACAGGCTACTTGGCAGCCCCACCACAACAGACTGGCTACTGTGATGGATATCAGGTGCAATGAAGTCCATGGTCATCGTCAGCACAGAAGTCGACACTGCACAGTGCATGGTGGAAAACTGCACCCAGGAAGGTGTCTTCACCCAAGAGGTGGAGAATGGGCAGGGCTGCAATGTGACAAGAAAGTGGGCTAAAGATCTCAATGCACGATGGACACACTGCACCTCGTAAGGCGCCCTTCCCCTTCAGGAAAATTTGGAAGAATGGAGGTCAAGCCCTACAGGCTGAAATGTGTGGAACTCCTTTTAGTCACCTCGTGCGACAGGCAGGAATACCTCAGGCCTATTCGGATCCCCAGACCTGCAGGGGGTGGGGGTCATTGGAAGCTCCTGTTTCTTAGTGGACTAATACTTTTAAGTTTTGCCCACTTGAAAATATGGGATTGCTGGGAGGGTGACTAGGAAGTAGCTTCATGGAGAGACCTGTGAGCCCTTTGACCAGCAGCCAGTGGCTCTCAACCACTGGACCAGTGGGGAGGGGGGGGGAGACGACGACCGTGGAGGGTAGAGTCTCAAGGAAACCCTTCCACATAAGAGGAGCCAGAGGTCATTGCTTCTCTGGCTGGGAGGAGACCTATTTCCCTGGCATTTTGGGGGTGATGCTCCCAAAATAGAAGCTCTGGGAGCAACAGAAAAAGATGGGCCCTGCCAACTGAACAGCACAGGAAGTTGGGCAGCCCTGAGGGACCACTAGAGCTACCTTAGAAGATGGGTGTAAGGGCGCCATCAATGGAGATGCCGTCGCAGCGGCAGCATATGAAGATATGCATGGGAACTGGGTTAAGTCTTTCATATTTGAGTTTTTAGCCTCGCTGTAAGAAAGCCTGTTCAGGGTCTTTTACTCCATAATTTTGGGCTCCTCTGAGTACCAGGCAGTCTGGTGAGCAGGGGGAGTGATGCTGTCCACAGTTCACACAGGTGGGAGGAGGTGCTCATCGAGTATTCGGATGCAGCAGACAACCAGTCTACATGTGGTGCTGGAAGGGCACCAGGTAGACATGTGCCTTAATTTCCAGCACTTAACGCACTGCATGGGGCAGGGACATAGGGTCTGACATCACATAGGTACGCTATCACCTTGACCTTTTCAGGTAATGAATCACCCTCAAAGGCCAAGATGAAGGCACCAGTGGCAACCCTATTGCCTTTGGGTTCCCTGTCAATGTGTTGGACGAAATGAACACCCCACCATTCTAAATTGTCATGTAGCTAGTCATCTGACTAACAGGAGGTCGCAATGGAAAAAGTTCCCTGGACCATATTGAGGCTTTTGTGGGGAGTGATCAAAACAGTAGTATCACCCAGTTTGTTGAAGGTGAGTAATGCTCAGGACTGGGTTGTGGATGCTGTTTGAATGAAAGCTGATCCATTGCTCATTTTTGACAGCACTTCACTTCCCCAAACTTATCCTCCAGGTGCTCAACAAATAACAGGCTTCGTTTCCAGAAAGGATTACCCATCAGTTCTACAGCAAACTAAGTAACATAGTGAATAAGGATCCTGTCACTCTGAAGCCTTATGTTCCTCCCAAGGTGTTGCTAGGGAGGGGAGCGATTTAGGGTCATACTTTCAGCATTGAAATAAACCTTTCCTTTCTCAGAGACTGCTGGGGACATTCAGTCCCCAGCAAAAGATGACTTAGTCCACTTCATTGCGACTCATCTGCCCAGATGCCACACACTCCAATCAGGGGCTCCACCCACAGGTGCTACCCAGCCACAGCAAAGGACACCTGGCATGATGGCCACTGCCGTGAGTCGTGATGCCCCAGGAAGATGGGCATCTACTCCTTGGCATATGTTGGCGTATGTCAGGAGTTTACAGCTCAAGGATCAGCAGTGCGATCCCTATGTTTTTTTTTTTTTTTTGTTTTAGGGCGCAAAACTGCTATGGTCATTAGCGCACGGTCTGTGACTTAGGAAACAGTAAAAAACCGAAATTGAAAACCAGCAGCAATGGGAACGAAAGTCATAAAATTGGAGAAACTAAAAGCAGAAGGAAGGCTTAAAAATCCACTACAGAAAGGGGTTCGTTGCCCCAAAAAAAGCTTCAAATGACTGACATTTCACTGGCACTAATAAACGCGATTGGCTGAGCGCGTTTCATCTGCTAAAATCGACGATATATCAGGCGATAGCTGTAGACGGGAGCGTAACGGATTAAAATAGGGGCACTCAAAAGGTGTCTTACCGTCCACAGCTGAGAGCAGTGGGGACAGAGTGGGGGAGGATCGCCGCTTAAAAGATGTCTATGGCTAAAAAGACAGTGCCCTATCCTGAGTCTAGTTAAAATTACTTCCTCCCGACGACACGTTCGGGAGGAAGAGGTCCAAGCACAAGGAAGAGCATTCACGTAGCGCAATTTATTATAGGGAAGTGTCGACCAATGCGCATGCCATAAATCAGCAACACGACGACATAAAACGCTCCGTAGATCTGCGAAGGGAATCGATTGAATAGCTGGCCGAAGAAGAAAGACTGCAGCCTTGGCTGCAATATCGGCCGCCTCATTTCCACTAATACCAACGTGTCCCGGGAGCCAGAAGAACGCCACCGAGACCCCCCCCCCCCCCCCCCAGGTGGAGCAAGCGCAGACAGTCCTGAATCCGGTGGACCAGAGGGTGCACAGGATAAAGAGCTTGGAGACTGAGGAGAGAGCTGAGAGAATCTGAGCAGATAACTTACTGTATCCACTGATGGCGGCGGATGTAGTGGACAGCCTGGAGAACAGCGTAAAGCTCCTCAGTATAAACCGAACACTGGTCGGGAAGCTGAAAGTGATTTGGGGTGTCGCCAACAATATAGGCACTCCCTACACCTAACGATGTTTTCGAGCCGTCAGTGTAAATAAATGTAGCGTACGTCATTTGTGCACATAGAGCAGCAAATGCCCGACGATGAACAACTGAAGGGGTACCATCCTTGGTAAATCGACAAAGGTCACGAAGCAGGCAGACCCGGGGACGGAGCGAAGGCGGTGCTGTACCCCAAGTTGTCAAGAAGGTTTTAGGAAAGCGGAAGGAAAGAGAATGGAGCAGTTGACGGAAGCGGACTCCTGGTGGTAGGAGGGAGGAGGGGAGGCCTGCATACCCTACATCAAAGAAGGCGTCGAAAAAAAGGTCATGGGCTGGATTAGCAGGCATGGAAGACATGGCTAGCATAACGACTCAGAAGGACTGCTCGCCGATTGGACAGCGGAGGTTCAGCAGTCTCAGCATAAAGGCTTTCCACAAGGCAGGTGTAAAAAGCTCAACACTAAACATAATCCACAGTGGTGGATAGAGTCGAGACGCCGAAGAATAGACGGCCGAGCAAAGGAGTAGACTATGCTTCCATAGTCCAATTTCGAGCGCACTAAGGCGCTCGAGAGGCAGAGAAGGACCACTCGGTCCACTCCCCAGGAGGTACCATTCAGGACACGGAGGGTGTTATGGGATCACGGACAGCGAGCCGAAAGATAGGAAACGTGGGAGGACCAGCACAGTTTTCTGTCAAACATAATACCCAAGAATTTAGCTACGTCTTAAAACTGAAGGTTGACCGAACCTAGATGTAAGGAGTGCGGAAGAAACTCCTTACGTCGCCAAAAATTGACACAAACGGTCTTACTGGGGGAAAAACGGAAGCCGGTTTCGATGCTCCAAGATCGAGACATCCTTGAAGACGTCGTTCAAGAAGGCTGGTCCGTTGAGAGCTGTAGTAGATCGCAAAATCGTCCACAAAGAGGGAGCCCGAGACATCAGGAAGGAGACAATCCATAATTGGATTGATGGCAATGGCAAACAGTACAACACTCAGCACGGAGCCCTGGGGTATCCCGTTTTCTTGGGAGAAAGTACAGGAGAGAGTAGTGTTCACCCGCACCTTAAGTGTCCGCTCTGCCATAAATTCGCAAAGAAAAAGGGGCAACCTACCACGAAAGCCCCAAGAGAACAGTGTGCGGAGGATGCCTGTCCTCCAACAGCTATCGTATGCTCTCTCCAGATCAAAAACTATTGCTACTCTTTGGCGTTTCTGGAGAAAATTGTTCATGATGTAAGTGGAGAGATCGACAAGATGGTCAACTGCAGAACGATGCTTTCGGAAACCGCATTGGGCAGGTGTTAAAAGACTGCAGGACTCCAGCCACCACGCTAAACGGTAATTCACCATACGCTCCAAAACCTTATAGACACTACTCGTGAGAGAAATGGGGCGATAGCTAGAGGGGAGATGTTTGTACTTTCCAGGTTTCGGAACAGCAACGACTATAGCTTCCCGCCATCGCCTGGGGAAAGTACTGTGTCCAAATTCGATTGTAAAGGCGAAGGAGGTAACGCAGACTGTGGTATGATAAATGCACCAACATTTGGACGTGGATACCATCCGGTCCTGGGGCGGAGGAGCGAGAAGAAGAGAGTGCATGTTGGAGTTCCCGCATGGAGAAAACAGTATTGTAGCTTTCTCGATTTTGAGAGGAGAAAGCAAGAGGTCGCACTTCCGCTGCACGTTTCTTCGGGAGAAACACTGGCGGGTAATTTGAAGAGCTCGAAATCTCAGCAAAGTATTGACCCAACGAGTTAGAAATTACGACGAGGTCCACTAAGGTATCATGCGCGACAGTGAGCCCAGAGACTGGAGAGAAACTAGGCGCGCCTGAGAACCGTCGAAGCCGACTCCAAACTTCCGAGGAGGGAGTGAAGGTGTTAAATTAGCTAGTAAAGAAGTTCCGGCTTGCCTTCTTGCTATCGCGGGTGACGCGACGGCATCGCGCTCGGAACTGCTTATAGCGGATACAGTTGGCCGAAGTAGGATGGTGGCGGAAAACGCGGAGAGCACGTCGCCGCTCACGTATTGCATCACGGCATGCCTCGTTCCACCAAGGAACTGGGGGGCGCCGGGGCAATTCGGAAGTGCGTGGTATTGAATGTTCCGCAGCTGTAAGAATAACGTCGGTAATATGTGTGACCTCATCGTCGACGCTGGGAAAGTGACGGTCATCTAATGTCGCTAGAGACGAAAAAAGTGTCCAATCAGCTTGGGCAAACTTCCAGCGTCGCGGGCGCTTGTATGGCCGTTGAGGCTGCAGTCTAAGAACACATGGAAAGTGGTCACTCGAGTGTGTATCATCAAGGGTGAACCATTCGAAGCGCCGAGCTCGCGGAACAGTACCGACCGGAAGGTCCAAATGAGATAAATTTTTCGTGGAGGCAGACAAAAATGTAGGGACCCCAGTGTTGAGGCAAACTAGATCCGCTTGGTGGAAGACGTCTAGCAATAGTGAGCCACGTGGACAAGGATGTGGAGATCCCCAAAGCGAGTGGTGGGCATTGAAGTCCCCAACCAGCAAATAGGGGGGTGGAAGCTGACCAAGAAGATGGAGATCAGCTCGTGCCATTGGTGTGGACGATGGGATGTATACAGTACAAAGAGAGAACGTGTATCTGGAAAGGGAAAGATGGACGGCGACAGCTTGGAAGGAAGTGTTTAAATGGATTGGGTGATAATGGAGAGTTTCATGGAGAAGAATCTTGAGTTCTCCATGTGCTGGAGTGCCTTCAACGGAGGGGAGATCATATCGAACGGACTGAAAATGAGGGAGACCCCAGCGGTCATGGGGACGCAGCTTTGTTTCCTGAAGACAGAAGATGACTGGCGAGTACGATCGTAAGAGGATCGACAATTCATCCCGATTGGCTCGAATACCGCGGATATTCCAGTGGATAATGGACATAGGGTGACCAGAAAATGGAGGAATGTGACCAAGGTTGCTGTCAACTCAACCACTGCTCAGAGCTTGCGACTGACAGCATGGAATGGCATTCAGCCGAAGGCAGAAGATCCTGATCCATAGGTTGGTCAGGAGCAGCTCCTGCCACCAGCGATCGGCCGGTTGATCGGCCGCCAGCAGTGCGCCTCGGCGACACAGAAGGCGGCCGAGGGCGATTTCCGCCAGGTGGTGATGTAGATGAGACACGCCTTGGCGGAGAACGAGATGAACTGGGTTTCTTTGTAGCCTTCTTGGAAGTATGATGTTTAGATGAAGGAGGAACCGATGGGTGTGAAGTTGGGGTACGAAAAAAATCTTCACGAGTATGCTCTTTTTTCGAAGTCTGTGTGTCTGACTTTTGGGCTCGAGATTTAGCAGAACCCGATGAAGGGTGAGCCATAGAGTGGGCAGGCGAAAGTGGTGAGGTTGAACGGACGATCTTTGCGCTGGCCGATCTGACGACCGTGGTACTAAATGTGAGGTCGCAAGTCTGCGTGGCCGCCTCCTTTGTTGGCTGAGGAGAAGCAAGGACAGTGCTGTATTTTCCTTTCTGAGGCACGGTGGGCTGTCGACTGGAGAGTAACTTTCGAGCAGCAAAGGTCGACACCTTTTCCTTCACTCTTATTTCCTGGATGAGCTTTTCGTCCTTAAAAACGGGGCAATCTCGAGAGGAAGCAGCGTGGTCACCCATACAGTTGATGTGGCGAGGGGATGGAGGTGGACAAGCACCCTCATGGGCATCCTTGCCACACGTAACACATTTGGCCGGATTGGAACAGGACTGGCTGGTGTGATTGAACCGCTGACACCGATAGCAACACGTAGGGTTTGGGACATAAGGGCGAACGGAAATTATCTCATAGCCTGCTTTGATTTTCGATGGGAGTTGAACTTTGTCAAATGTCAAGACGACATTGCGGGTTGGAATGATGTTCATGTCAACCCTTTTCATAACCCTATGAACAGCCGTTACGCCCTGGTCAGACAGGTAGTGCTGAATTTCTTCGTCAGACAATCCATCGAGGGAGCGTGTATAAACGACTCCACGCGAGGAATTTAAGGTACGGTGCGGTTCCACCCGGACAGGGAAGGTGTGGAGCAGAGAAGTACGCAGCAATTTTTGTGCCTGGAGGGCACTGTGTGTTTTTAACAACAGGGTGCCATTCCGTAATCTGGAACAAGACTTTACAGGACCTGCAATTGCGTCGACACCTTTCTGAATAATGAAAGGGTTGACCGTGGAGAAGTCGTGACCTTCGTCAGACCGAGAAACAACAAGGAACTGTGGCAACGATGGAAGAACTGTCTGTGACTGAGACTCAGTGAACTTACGCTTGTGAGCAGACACAGTGGACGGTGAGGAAACCATTGCGGAAGAATCCCCCATGATTACCGGCGTCTCCGATGGCGCGCTCCTCCCTTGTGGTGGCCCTCACCGAGGGCACACCCGCCTTAGGTGATTGTTCACACCTCAGGTCACACCTCCCTACAAACGGACGGAGGGACCAATCGGCACTTTCGGAAGGTATCAGCTCGGGTAATCACCCCTCCCTGGGCCTGGCCGTTACCAGGTGGTACGTACGTGTCCTACCTGTCTGCCTGGGGCGGGGAATTACGCGTTACCCCGTCACCGGCTATGCACAAAAATGCGTGGGTCAGCCTTCAGACACGCACAGGGAGGAAGAAAGAGAAAGGGAAAAACAAAGAAAGGGAAAGGAAAGAGGAGAGGTCTCTAACGCCGCAGCGGAAAAAAGGTAAGGAGAAGAGGTAAGGAAAAGATAAGGACAAAGGAACGATGAAGACATACAAGCAGAGTAGGCGAAGAATGCGGTACATTTACGAGCGTCCGTCTCCGGACGTAGGCACAAACCATACTCCCAGAGGGGGAGAAAGGGAAGGAAAGAGCCAGAGGTGGGAGGAGGAGTGACGAAGATGGAGAGGGAAGGATGCGGAAAAGGAAGGTATGCAGCCCGGAAAGGAAGGAGGGCCACATTAGCTCGGGGTCCCATGCTCACTACGCATGTATCCACAAAAGAGTTGTGGACCCCCTTGGGGGGGGGGGGAATCTCTGTGTTGTTGGAGGGTTACCACCAAATGGGTAGAAGAAGGCCCCACCACAATGGACTGGCTACCGTGCTGGATATTGGGCACAGAGAAGCTCAATATTGTCATGGGGGCGAATGAGGACTGGAGATAACAGAAGTAGATGACATACCCCAGAAAGTGTCCTAGCTCAAATAGTTGAATTACAGGGGGAGATGCAAAGTGATGAGATTCAGGAAATCTAATCTAAGGACACTATACATAACTCGTGCACCACGAAAGGGGTCCTTTCCCATATTGTACGCAGGGAATTTCTAGTGTGGCAGGTCAAACCATAGAATGGGACCTGGAATTATAGGGCCGAAAAGTGCGAGACTCCTTTTAGTCACATCTTTCAACAGGCAGGAATACCTCAGGCCTATTCTAACCCCCAGACCCATAGGGGGATTACCATACAGGATGAGAAGCAAAGACCCACTTGAGGGATATGTTGTGAACAACGTTCTTGGCCGATGGTTACAACGAATGGAAGAACACAAGGTAGGTAGCACATGGGCCAACTGCAGCCAGAAGCCTCTTACCTTATTCAGAGAGTGTCACTGACTGGAATGGTGAACACCTTTGCTACAATATTGTCTAGTTTCCCTACAGCACCCCTGAGACTGAGGATGTGATAAGATCTAAGTTCAAGACAGATGTTTGCACTATGGACAGGTAGGAGTGTACCTGTGAGTGCTAAGACGTCTGTCGGCGAACCCGGCAGGCTAGCAGCAAGCACACATACAAGATCCACATAACGCCTTCAGCAGCAAGACTTATCTACACTGCCAGAACACCATGAAGACTGTAGTAATGAAATAAAAGTCAGCAAAACCTGCATATTTGCCAAGCAGCAGGGGTTGTGAAACCCAAGATCAAAAGGCCACTGTAAGAACCCCCGACAAGGTTAATAGACAGGGACGACAGCCTGGGTGGTTGACCCTTCAGAGCCCAATAGCCCGCTCTGACGTCACGACACCCCGGCCTCTCCGGCGAGTAATTGCTGCCGTGTGACCTACATCAGGCATAACAAACATTTAATAGTCGACGCTCCACTCAGTCTACTGCCAGTCACGGTACATGCCGAGGAAAGACTAACTACGGTGGGTCTCCACTCCCTCCACCACAGAACTTTTTACAAGCTTCCACACTTTTCCAGTAGCAAACTATTTTTTAACTGTTTTGACGTCATCCTCAGCAGAGCAGTCATGTCCGAATGTGACTCTATAGAAGAATGAAATAGACCCCACAAGAAAGCCGCTGTGACCATGGCCCCAAGAGATTGTTTCATCAGGGGTCTGTACAATGTGACTACGTACCAAACCCACAAAACTTTTGTTATAACCAAAGTTTCAGGCGTTTTGCGTATTGTCCGTTTTCTCATATAGAAAGTATTTTCCGTTTGAAACCAGTAGCCAACAAAGCGTGGATCTGTATACAGCGCATTTTTCGTTTTCATGTAACAGAACGCATTGCGAAAGCACGAAGAATATTTAGAATAACTTGTGCAGAGATACCAGTAGTCTACGTCCTTTACTGCATTGATATACAGAGTGGTCAGAAACGATTTGGAAAGCTTGTAAGGCTGTTGCAGGCTAGCCTGTGCTGAGGAGTAATTAAGAAAAAAATTTCTACACGTTGCCAGTTTCAGATATACGAGTAATTAGCATTAAAGTTAGCCAATCAGGCAGTGTGCGGGCGCAAATTCAAGCGGCCCATCGGAGACTATGTCGTCAAATGTGTCCGTTTCATTTCCTGTAACCAAACAAGAGAGCGATATAAAAAGTGGACATGGCACGGTAGCAAGGATCGAATCCGAGCCAATGAGTACCCTCATGCACTACCATCTGCCCTACGAGACCGGAGTAACTATCTGGCGAGCCGCTTGAATTTCCGCACGCAACTGCTCAATTGCCCAACTTCAATTGTAATTCGGAAATTGTGTGAAGTGTAATTTTTTTCTGAATTACTTGTTTACCACCTGCCCTGCAACACCTTTACAAGCTTTTAAGAGTTTCTGACCATCCCGTGTAGATTTAGCACATTTTTACGATAAGGCTATGTGAAGATATCTTAAGCGAATCTCAATGAGATCTTGCGTGCGTATGTTAAAGCAAGCTCTTTCACGCTGAACAGCACATTAGTAAACGTGGGAGCCAAGTAATGTATTACGTCAAACTGGTACAAAGCATGAATTACTGTATTTTATCCTTCGGCGCATCTCTGCACTTTTTCTGTAACTGGAGTACTACAAATCAACCGCACCTACTGGTTTGATTTCTGATGAAGTGTTAAACAGCATATGCAAAATTTTCTGGATTATCTGATTTTAATCACATTTAGAGTTACTACAATTACTCTCGTGATATCAATTCAGTAAAATATTCAACCTTCAGTGGCTATCACAAAATTGGATTTTTTTTTACTTTTTAATTTGGCGTGAAACTTATCTCCAACCCAGCAATATATCACTGTATACTGTGTCGTAGTAAACATACAATTCATATCCTCTGCCATATAAAATGATGCCTTTTACATCAAAAAGCCCTCAGTCGATCGAAGTCACTCAGAACTGTAGTGCAAAGACTGGCTCGTTCCCCCCTCGGTAAAAAAGCGTTACTGTTTCTGGTCCGGACCTGTCTGCTTGCTCGCATTTCTACACCCATCTCCAGACACAAGGATTACAAGAACATGTATTTTCGCATGGGTTGCCATAATATTCTACCATTTTCGTCTTATTTCTCGATATCCAACACATAGCAATATAGCCTGCGCAACAGTATCGTTCGCACAACGTAATTCCGAAGATATAGACTGGAAATTATTTCTATACAAACCCCAAACTTTAGCGCTTATCCCGCCAGTGAAGACCTTCACGTAGGAACTCTAAACAGACGAAAAATTTTATTTCCACTCGCGAATACCGATCTCGGTGATTTAACATATTCAAAATCATCCCTACAATTTACGAAGTCAACTAAGTTGTTTCTCATGTCTAGAGAACCAGCAAACATGTCTCACCTGCTAGATGCACACACCATAATCCATGGTCCCTCAACTAGATAACGGAGCGAAATGTGCAGAAGCAATAAACCGAGCGATTTACATGGGCGGGAATAATGGCCCAGCACAAACACAGAACCAGCAAACGTGTCTTTCAGCTGCTAGATGCACACACCACAATCCATGGTCCTTGAACTAGATAGAGGTGCGAAATGTGCAGAAGCAATGAACCGAGCGAATTACATGGGCGGGAATAATGGCCCAGCACAAACACACTTCCGTAAACTCGTGCAATGCGGGACTGAAGACAATACCTCACATCCGCTACGGAAATACTTCTGCGAAGGCACGGCAACGATGAAGTATGTCGTACCTGGTAAACGCATAGCACTGAAGCTGACTCTTTCACCATTCGATCAGAAAACTCGGTAACAGTACCTAAGCGCTTACAGGTCCGAAAATACTGCAGGCGCGCAAAGGTTGGGCTACCCTACATTTTAGTCCGTTATCACTGCCTTTAGTTGGCATTCAGATTAGTTAGCTTCGCCAGCTCAAAATTATAATCTCAACAGCCTGTCGGTTTGTCGCCACAACCAAGATTTCTTCATACATGCCCGTAATTTTAAGGCGAATGTTAGCACCGCAACCACAAATCTCGCAGTGCGGATAGCACAACGTGGCAGTATGTTGCGAGCGTAAGCAAACGAGAATTTGGACTTCCAAAGTGATGAGACAGGGGTGATGCGAGACCGACAATGTCCCGCATGCATTTCGTACACGTGGCTGACTTCACCCGTCTTTGTACTTCTAGGGAAGCAGGACGAGTCTTGCGTAACCCTATGTTGAAATGAAATGAGTGGCTAGGGCCTCCCGTCGGGTAGACCGTTCGCCTGGTGCAAGTCTCTTTAGTTGACGCCACTTCAGCGACTTGCACGTCGAGTAATCTTATGTTACGTGCCCACACTAAACTTTTGGTAAAAGTCCACCTGCCATCGCTTATTGAGTTGGCACCGACAGTGTCAAACTAGGTAGCTCGCATCAAATTCTACACTTCCCAGCCCGCCTTCGACTAATACCTTCTATACTCTGCTCAGCGTAGGAATAAACGTGATGAAAACATTGCGCCGTGTATTCCTCCGCGTTTGCTCTAATCTCATTTGGATTTCGTTTCACGTGGAGCGGAAGCCGAGCTGTGACCAGTAGAATCAAGTACGGCCATTGGGATACGTTTTACGCTGTGTTACACGCACATAGACTGAGCGATAAAGCGGGACAACAGTTTTGCCGGCGCATTTAACTCTGACAGCACTGGCCAGCCAGCTGGTCCAAGTAACCTTCAATGATGTTATCAGTTTCAGCTCAGACTTAGACACGAGCAAAGAACACAGCTTCGCATGTCACGTAATTTTTAAGGAACCTGAAATACGAGTAATATTTGGCAAAACTCTAGCACTACCACACACTTCTTGCCTGACCCGATGGAAAGCATACAATGCTCTCGTCCTCACCTAACAGTATTTTAATTACAAACAAGTGATGAAAATTCCTGACAAACTAATTTTTCTGAGCGAGTTGTGTGGTGCAAATGCATACTGCAGGGATTTCACCGTATTGTTGATACTGATGATATACTGAAGATATTACAGTCAGTCGTCTCGTAATCTTACTTCTTCCTTATTCAAATCAGTGAAGTAGATTTAGGTTCTTCAACTTGAATGACCTGCTTCTATCAGCAACAGAGTCCACGAAGCCACCCACGCGCCGTATTTTCTCCTCTAATGACGTGCGCTTATGTATATCCGGCCAACGTTCGCCTGTGACGTGTGAAAAAGCTGCGTACGTTAGTTCCAGTACGTCTGGCAGCTTATTGTTATTTATAGGGCAAATCCCTTGACTTGTTGCGTTCATATGATAATGGTACAGTGGCACATGTAAAAATGCAGCATTTGTATGGTGTGCTCGATGGTGAGGAAATGCTTTGTTCATGTTTATGACATTTATCACTGGTTTGTGGGAGACTGCATCTGTGGTATAAAAGAATGAACTTAGTCCACATGTAGAGTATGTGGTTTTTCACTTTTGACCTAAAAAATTATGTTTTCTTAATTTAAGCAACGTTTATTAACGATATTTCATAAAATATCGATAGTCAAAAATTTCTACTTGAAATGAAAACTAACTTCACGTGCAATATGTAATTAGGAACAAGAGGACATGCACAATTCATAAAAAATGATTTTATAATTACTAGACATAGGTATTTCAAACTGAAATAAAGGTGACTAAGGCGAGATTTGAATCAGGGATTCATAAACTGCACTGAAGGCCCGGTCAGACAGACAGCTGTCTTGCGGTGCAGTTCACGCCACAGCGGTTGGCAGGTTCTTTCAACGGCAAGGGCCGCCACACGAATGTTCAAATGTGTATGAATTCCTAAGGGACCGAACTGCTGAGGTCATCGGTCCCTAGACTTACACACTATTTAAACTTATGCCTAGAACAAAACCACGCCCATACACACGCCCGAAGGGACTAACCTCCGGCGGGAGGGGCCGCGAAATCCGTGAATGGCGCCACACGGGAAGCTGTTCCCACAGAGCAGCTAATAACGCTACGAGAAAAATGGGTTTTCCGAGTTTCTGGCTGTAAAAAATACCGTACGTAAATGAAGCAAAATTACGTAAACTCCTGTAGTTCGTTTTTCGCTAGAGACTCTTCTAAAAACTTAAAATCCATTTCTTTCCGTTTAGTGCGTTTGCGTCACTACAGATACTCATTCGATTCTGAAGAAACTAATTGGCAAAAAATGTTGATATTTGCACACAAATTCGCATTTCAGCTTTATGAATGTGGGCATTTTGTCGATGTTTGTCTTAATTGTTGTGGTTCCTACTTTCCAGGTACAATGCAGCATAAGTTTTGAAGGGTTTGCAGTGAAAAATGCGATCGCTGGCTACTTCACATTTCGTTTTAGGTGATAAGTTGCTGCCCACTAAATGTAGCTAATACGGCGTAATTATTTTTAAAGTCTGAATGAAAGCCATATCTCAGTGCAGTATGGAGGAAATAGAAGTTAGTGCTTTATTTGTGCGCGCTGCCGCCGAGCGCGCCACGGCCAAGTACCGTAGCCTGCAGATCAGTCGTGACCAACTCGTGGAAATACATGCACCGTTTTCAAGCTAGTTATCGCAAATTATTGTACTTACTACTGGAGGAGAACGATAAATACGTTCTACTGCAACAGTTTCGTAATGGAAAAGTTTAAACACGTCCTATCTGTAAGACAAACCTTGACATTTCGCGTACGACAGTTATCAATCGTTATCTGGGTGTATACCGGACAAGGAAAAGATTTCCTAGTTTTATTTAATTTCCCTGTTAATTGTTTTTCCCGGGTGAAAATCCCTTTTCCGTGGTAAGTGACTATTCTTTCCCTCTGAAATCCTTTGAATGGTTAAGGTTTTATACACCGACGTATAAGAACTTTCCAGCACTTTATAAAGAAGATACGTTTTTTAAAGATCTGATGCGCAGCAACACGAACGTTGCATATTTTCGTATCACGAAGGTATAAATTATAATTCCACCAAAACAGAACGCAAGCTTCCGAAGCATCGAGTTGCAATGCCCTCTCGTAAGTCATGTGATCTCGCCAGCCTACGACAGCACATTCAGTGCATAGGAAACATTATGCAATCAGCCAATAGCAACATCACTTAAGCAACGCGAACACACAAATAAAAAATAATTTAAATATACACGTTGTAGCTACAAGAAAGTTGGGCTTCCTCATAATATTGGTCTCAGATTAATAAGCAACAAGAAAATTATAATATTCCTCTTTTTTGCGTGTGTTACAGTCATATCACACAAATGCCTAGTGAAACTTTAGTAATGATATGTCTGGTTTCCTGGGCTCGACATTCTAAGTGGTCGGTCCTCAAAGTGTTAAGTTTTAAATGAGAGTCAAGCGTTCTGTAATTTAAGAAATTCATCGCACGTTCTCAGACGTAACTTCATCTTGCGTGAACGGAAATTTACTTTGAAAATGACGCTTTTCAAAACACCATTCGCAATATTTTCCTGCTACCAGTGAGAAATAGGTTCGTTTCAGCTGCTGCCAGAAAGCGCAGGGGAAACAAGCGTTGCTGCGCGTGCGCAGTTCCGATGACGTAGGAAGCTCGTATGTTCATACGTATGAAGCATTAAGAGATCTTACATCACGTCATAAAAGAAACAGGACATCACATCATCGGAATTCCGTAAACCACACTAAAATGCGTAATTCGGCTTAAAGCGCACATTCTTATGTCCAGATCCTCGATCAAGTGGGCCCCAATCTAATATTAAGCTTTTCAGTGTGGTTTTCGGGATGTAAATTTTCTTTGAATACCCCTACTGTATTACCTCACGACTGGTTCTTTATGGCATGCTGTATGTACCAGAAGATGAACACGTGCACTTTAAATTCAGCGAACAGTTGAAACCAACCAATAGTGTGGAATGAAAGATCGTTTCAGATTAAGTTGACAGCCTCACCGGGAAAGATTAATAAAAGTCAAATTTCTTTAGCAAACTGATGAAAGCACCTTCACTGTTCTGCATGGCGATTTGACAGCCATAAACGCAGAAATAAGAAAACTGAAATCTGTATTTTTTAGCCTTCCATAATAATGCGAATGTATTTTAATTCATTTGATGGCTTCCGCCCACAGAAATCCATTTTGTGTTCATTTGACATGAGAACTGTAAACGAAGAGTAAACAGCAAAATCACTACACGTAAGCACTGTGGTCAAGTGGGGATTATCCGCTCCCCTGTACTATTCATACACATGCGCGTGCGCCAATATGGCAACCCGTGTGCACGAGAAAACTTTCTTGGTAGCATATCGTTGTTGCTACTGCCGATACAGCAAACAGCCACACTTAGCCAGAAGCTGGAGACGGTACTGCTCATGTGTGACTCAACTGCGTGTGAGCCCGCTGCAACGTTGCCGTTCTAGCGACAAAGTCGCTACAACTAGCGGATTGTATGAACTTTTAGCGTGCAAAATTGTGGCTTCAGCGGAAAATAATTTAGACTCCTAGCGACTTTTTAGGCAGTCACGACTAAGTTACTTTTTAAATCTTTTGCATACGAGTCGGTCTTAAAACTTAAGTCACTTTCGGCTATGGACCACCGCTACATCCTTAGTCTTGTGCTAATTCTCTCTTCCTAATAAATATCAACATTCATTTACTTCCCTACTTCCCCTTGTGGGGAGGACAAATAGATTACTCTATGGATAAAAACTCAACGCATGCATATTGTACCGCAAAATACTCTTACACCACCAGTATCCGCTAGAGACTAACTCTTCGTTTACACTCGCATTATGTCGTCAATTGCGATTCAAAACGCTTCCTTGCTATCATGAACTTTCTTACGACCTGCTAATTTCAACAATTTTCTTGTAAACTTATACGCGGCTATCTTCATTATGTACAAAAATATCCACATATTTCCTTAATCTAGTACAAGAATGCACAGCTGTGTTTTTTTTAGTGAAACTGAAGTATGAAACCAAATACTAGTATATTTATAGGTACAGATTGGAAAAGTTGTCAACTGACGAACGTATTTGTATCCGAGAAATGGTCAGTCATTTACACAGTAGTTACATCATGAAAAGAAAGAAATTTCTGCCAGTCTCGTTAAGAGTCAAAGTTCTGATGCCAAACGAGTGAATAGAAAATGTAAATATTTTCTCGCAAGCCTAAAAGGGTAAGTACGGTAAAATGGGCATTTTTTAAAAATTCCTATAATAATTATACACATTCCTCACAGCATTCTTTGGAAATCGAAAAAGTGAGTTCTGAAAGCTGCTGCAATTTATAGCGCCATAATAAGCCCGAAATACGACCGCATTTTTATTTTGAATGTGCTTTTGCACTTCCATTTACAAAACGCACAATCGTTTCGTAGCGTTTATACAGAACAGCCGCTTGGCGGCACTGCATTAGCGAACCTGCAGAAAAACTGTAGGAGTTTCTTGACTCAACAATGAGTGAGAACAAGAATACTGTATTTGAACTGGTGTTTGTGTTGCGGTGTCGTTAGTTCTTGCAGTTATTTACAAAGTATCGGTTTTGATTGTGTAACGATAGTAGTTGTGTGGAATTAACGCAGATATAAAAAATCATGGAAGTGCAGCCTGAAAGAAAGGTCTACAGCCAGAGTTATAGAAAAGGGTGAGAAAACTGCATGGAGTTCAGACATTGGTTGAAGGCTGTGCCAGGTAACTCAACTAAAGCCCATTGTAGATATTGTCAGTCCGAAATGCATGCAAAAATTAACAATTTGAAAAAAGCATTTGAAAACGAAAAAACAGAGCAAAATATGAACTAATTTCTCAAAATAAGCAACTGACATTTTCTGCACTACCAGTGAAAATATGTAATTCATGTGCAAGAGCTGAGTGTACGTTAGCGTTGTACATTGCTGAACATAGCTCAATTTCAAACATTTATCACTTGACTGACGTGCGTAAAAAATGCTTTAAGGATTCGAAATCAACTAACGACATTACATAGAACCAAATGTGCGGAGCTAATAAATTATATTCTAGCACCTCATTTCAAAAGAACTTTTTAAGTGACATAGGTGACCAAAAGTATAGTTTGTTATTAGATGAATCAACAGAATTAAGCATCAGCAAATATCTCTGGGTCGTCTAAGATATTTCAGTGCGCGTTTTTAGCTTTTCAGGCCCTGGAGACTTATGATGCCGTTGGAATGGTATCGGCACTTTTACAGTGTTTAAAAGCTGAGGGCCTCAAACTACAAAATATAATTGCAATAGGAACCGATAATGCAGCTGTTTTGACTGGTTCCAGCCACAGTGTGTATACAATTCCGAAAACGCAACACAATCTTCCACATCTCATTTTGATCCTTGTGTATGTCACTCATTACAGTTGGCAGTAACGCACGTATCAGAAATCACTTTGCCACGAAACAGTTTCTGGTCCGTGAAACCTACACCTGATTCTCTCACTCGTCAAAGCGCCAAATTGAGTATAAAAATATTTCTCAGCTAATTGAGGTGATGCACCGTTAAAAATACTGAAAGCGTGTGACACACGATGGCTATCTATCGAACCGGCTATAGCGAGAATTTTTTTCTAAGTGGGATGAATTAAAATTGCATTTTAAGACGACTAAAGATCGATGTTTCACAAAGCAGATGCTTTATAACATGTACTAAGATGAACAGAATCGACTCTATATGTACTTTTTGGAAACAATTCTTGGTCTGGAGCAACAGACAAAATCTTAGAGTGAAAAAGCAAACCCCCGGAAAACTTAAGTTGTTTGATGGCTTTGCTACGTTCAGTCTGCCAAAGGATTCTGTTGCCGACGGCAGCAACAACCGACCAAGACTACATAGATCTCAAAATAAGGTATCACCTTAATCTCGTCCCCTCCACGGATATCTTTTTGAGTCATGTGCAGAAGCTTCCAGTAAATCAGTGTTAGTATTGCAGGAACAAAAAAACGGTGTATTGATTTTAAGTTGAGAGAAATCCAAAAACGACTTCCAGCCAACTACAAAGCTTTAGAAAAAAATGACACTTTAGCGAGGAAGAAAGTTTGAAACAATCAAAAGACACGTCATTAATCTTGTAAAGGAAATGGGATACCCTGACGAAAAAATTGACAAAATCTTGCAGCAGTGGCAAACTATTCACTTTGTTGATTGGGATCCGCTAAACGGGGACACTATTAGCTTTTGGGATAAAGTAGCCGAATATAAAAATGCGATTGGAATAAACACCTTCAAGGATTTAAATGATTTCACTATTGCTGTTCTGTCTTTACCACATTCAAACGCCGAAGTAGAAAGGGGGTGTAGCTCCATGAATATTGTGAAAAATAAGCTTCGGAACACATTTTCTGAACAAACTAAATTTTCTGCTTCTCATCAGAAACCTACTCAAGATTAAAAACATGAGTTGCTCGACTTATGATCTCCCAGAAGATGTTATTAACCAAGTCGTCAAAATAAGACCAAGAGAAACTGGAGAACTGGAGAGGCTTCAACTTCTTCAGTTAACCCAATTTATGATCCTGGAGACTTCTTACATGATTTTGAAATTTAGGTTAAAGCATTCAGCTAATAATTGTTTTCTTTCATGAAAGTGCAGCGTAATATATACATCGTGACATGCATCGAAAGTCGAATCGAAGTTAATCATTGCGAACGACTTCTGCTATGGGACCAGCCGTGAAATCGCAAAAAAATTAGCTATTCCATATATTTTTTGAGTGGCATTGGTCTTTTTATGTGAAACAGCCGATTTTTTCCGCGATTTCAGGGTTTGTCTCATAATAAAAGCTGGACTTATGAGTAGCTACATTATTTGGGCTTTCAATGTAACACGCTTAAAATGTCACAGTGTATGTATTTATTTTATTAATAATCTCATGTACATAGCTACAACTACATAATTGTAATAGCTAAAAGCATACTGTTCATTTTGTCTTTTCAGATCGGAAGCTTGAGACACGAATAATTTCGACTGAGTGGAACATTTAATGGCTTCATTTACAAATTTAATTTTTTCAGATTTTTCTAACTTTGCATATGTTAGACTAATTTTGTTGTTGAAAATAAACTTTCAGTGCCATTTATCAATAAATGTGATTTGCAGTGTTTCATACCAAGTTTCTAAAATATCGCTGGAATAAAAGCAAAATAGGACCATTAAAATATGTTGTAGGCGTTGTACATTGTCTGGCAATACCCAAGAGCTGAAAATAAACATAATTCCCCAGCCCGCCGACATATCTTTGGCCTTGAGAATACTTAGGGACATCTAGCGGATTTTTAGTGGCCGTTATTTTACATATGTAGCCGATTTTTTAACACCGGCTAGCAACTTTACATATTATGCAACGGCAACTCTAGCCGCTAACTTCTCAAACGAACTTAATGTAAACAATTGTGATGCCACGTTCTTGTGAAGTTTTGCATAGTCTTCGTCCTAAAGCCCTTGTCACATTTTGCTGTTGGCAGACGCTTATGTATGCACCATGTTTGGCTGTTGCAAATTGTCATTTCCTTTTAACTTTAGTTTTATTTATTTTTACTCATTTTATTGCTGGAGTATTCTGCAGTAGCGGGATGTCTTAATACTCTTTGCTGGAGAGTCATTTCTTATGATTCAAAATTACAAAAAATTAACTGAAAACTAAATAAAAAACAATTCTTAAAAATTCCCAGCTTCTGTTGCCCCGGGGTGTTTACACTGTTTATTAAACGAAGACTAAGTTCTGTGATTTCTTCACGTTAAATATTTCTCATTTTAACTGTTTCGTAGAGTTGGTCATTCAGATATTTCCATCCAGTAACACCTGACACGAAATTAGCCGTAACACGTAAGTAACGAATGTCAAAATACTTTGAAGTCTGCAGTAGTTTATCATTTACTCTGTTGTAAACGGTGTTTTCCACATACTTGGCCAATACGAACAAAAGCAGAACAGTTGCGTTTTGACTTCAGGTAGAACATTAACGTTTTCAAGACAGCAAACAAGTTTGGATTAAAATACGGCACGTTCTGCACAACTACATAAATTATCTGGACTGTGTCAACACTTAACCAAGCCAGTCATAGCCACAGATACATTCTCTTTAGCATCTCATAACGCAGTTAACTGCAGAGCTAGCTAAGCTGCATTTTCGGCAACGAGTAGTTTCGTGTACTACTATAGTACATTTGAATAAATGAATACCTGTAAAGCAAAGAACCAAGCGACACCTCTGCGAAACTGTATCCAAGATCTAATTTTGTGTGTATCCAGAGAATTCTGCATCTATTCTACAAACCGCTGTGAAGTGCATGGCAGTGGATACGTCCTACTGTGCCAGTTTTAAGGGCTTTTTCCCGTTCCATGCACGTATGGAGCGCCGGAAAAATTACTTTAAATTCCTCTCTGCGTGCTGTAATTCTCACCTTGTCCACTCGATCCACATGCGAGCTATACGTGTGGGGGGGGGGGGGGGGGGGGCCGGTTTTAGTACACTCCTAGCGTCTTTAAGCCTGTTCTTCAAACTTTGTGAACAGGCTTTCTCGGGCTGATCCCCTATTATTCCTGTTATGGATCTCTCACTTGAGCGATATGTGACTTGCAAACCAATCGCCTTTGTACACTGATTGCACTTCAGTATTGCACCAATAAACCGAAGTTTATTACCTGCTCTGTCATACCGACGTCTGGGTCTATGTGATCGTTTATTTTCATAACCCTGCTAAGTATTACAACCACGTATTTGTATCATTTGGCCGATTCCAACTGTGACTCGATATTGCAGTCATAGGATACCTCGTTTCTTCGTTTTGTTAAGTGCACAATTTCACATTTCTGAACATTTAAAGCAAGTTACCAATGTGTGCACTACATTGAGATTTTAGCAATACCTTAATGAATACTAATGCAACTTCTTTCAGGCAATACTTCACAGTAGAATTGCATGATCTACAAAAATCTGAGGCTACTATGTTGTCCGTAAGGCCATAAATACACAACACGAACAGCAAGGGCCTTAACATTTCCTGGGGTACACCCGAATTTATGTCATCTCTTGATAGCCCCATACAAGGTAGCTTGCTGCATCTTCGATAGCAAAAAGTCAATTCAGTCAAATGACACTTGATACCCCATACAATCTTACGTTTAATAATAAGCTTAGGGGTTGTAGTGAGTCCAGTGCTTTTTCGGAAATCAGAAATTCTACATCTACCTGACTGCCTTTATGGCTTTTAATACGACATGGGGGTGAAAGTGAGAGTTAGGTTTCACATGATCGATGTTTTCGAAGTACGTGCTGGTTGGCATGGAGAAGGTCACTCTCTTCGAGATACCTCGAAATCTGAGTTCAGAATGTGTTCCAAGATTTAACAAATTTGCGTACGGGATACTGGACGGCATTTTTGTTGATCAGTTCTGCGACTCTCTTTTAGATGGATGTAACCTTTGCTTTCTTAGAATTACTGATCACGGTTTTTTGTTAGATACATTTACGACAGATTATAGTTAATGGGGGGAGGGGGGGCTATCTAGACATCAACAAAAAATTTTGATAGGGATTCCATCGGACTCTGGGGCTTTGTTCAATTTTATCGAGTAGGTGAACTGCAAATGTTAAGCACACAATTTCAAGTATGTGAGAAGGTATTGCTTCAAATTTTATTATATATGAAGTGTATGTAATAAGATCTTCGGTTCATAGTGTTAGAAACAAGCACGGAAATAATTCTTTTTGACATGACGTATACCATGTGAGGCTAGACAATTTTCGTTTGAGCACGACACTTAAATATCTTACATAAAGTTCGATTTTATACCTGTTACTATCCGTCTTTATCACATGGTTGCTTACATACTTGTATTATCTTTCAAATGTAATAGACATTTTCGGTACCGTACTGAACATTATACATTTTAGAATACACAGAGTGAAAAATTAAGATTTTTCCATTTTGAATTAGTTTAGAAGATATATCCCTCCATGTTTCGGCCTTCAAAATGTTATCTTCATTGCCTGTATCGCACAAGTTTTACTTCCTCACCTGTTCGAGAAGTTTTTCTTGTTACATAACTTCCACCGAGTACTGCACACGCATCAATACGATAGTTCTGCCTCCCTCCGTTGCAGGTACAGCTGTCAGTGGGAGAACAACGCAAAACATACGACTGCAGGCGGGACTAGTGCAGCAGGGGATACAACCTGTGATATTCGCTATTTTTGGCTTAATTAAAACAGCAAATTCAGCCAGAAGGCAAATACTTGTTTATAAAGAATGATTAATATATAATACGGCGTCGCATGGCGACGGTGGAATTTTCTAGATAATGTAATTCGTCGTCTTTGGGCGGCAATATAAACAGAAAAGTACGGATGGATATGCGATCCTTCACTATTTTGTTCGCTGGAGAACAAATGAAGCCTTGAGCGCTAAAGAGACTTACTGTTTTTCTCAAGTAAGACGGACGCAGATTTGTGGCGGTCTGATCTAATTATTTTTACTAAATAAAAACGTGTTCCGTCTAAGTTTTGAGTGAAGTGTAGGAAGAAGAACTGTTGTAACTTACCGTGACGAAGCACGAGCGACTCAAGAGGACAATGGCTATATAAAAGAGCGCTCAATGGACATGATATGGACATAAAAATCTACCGTCATTGTAGTATTAAGCTTAAGGTACGATATATGTTTAGTTATAATAAATATTTGTTCTGGGAATACTGTATCATTTAGCAGTGCTCATTTCTATTATCTCCTCAGTATTATTTTCATTTTAATTATGCATTTTGCTAATATTACAGACTCCAAGATCAGCAGTCCAATGTGCGTGTTACCTTGATAAAAAGAAAACTGTTTTATCGTCTTCTTGCATCAGCTTTAATATTGAATTTCTCTCTTGTGTGATGTTACAGTTGTTTTTGCGCCCTTAAGAACTTTCTGGTCCCTTAGGAAATTTTTTTGTCATAACAATAACTTCACAACCGGGTATGATTGTATCTACGATCATGAAGTAATTAGAAAGACTAACGCAACTTCTTAATCAATAGCACGCTAGTTGTGACTGCCTCAAGCCACGAGAAACCGCAAGTAAAAACTATTCACATCTCATAATGCAATATTTTATGACAATTGTCAATCCATGATTCTTACGCCAATTGTGATTGATAAAACAGTTAGTTAAATCTCAATTTCCAACTTTCCATTGAATAGCAACATCACTTCTATTTTGTAACATCACACTTGGCGCCCGAACAGGGACTTGACCAAAAATTAGTTCAAATTCTTGGAAAATTTTCTATGTGCTTGTGTTAATAAATGATCTGTCGTTTCATGTACACATCGTCTCTCTGTGAGAATAAACGGTCAATAATGCAGTTTAATTACCGAGAGAAAAGAAAAGAAAAGAGACGTGAATTTGCTGAGACAACATAGCGGTAATCAAGCCATCAAAAAGTAAGTCAGAATTTTGCATACGCAGTGTAGTGCTTCAGTAGCAACGTTGCTTTTCCAAGTCGATCCACATCCTTTCTATCTCCTTCCCGCTATAGAAAATCTGCTTTATTTCATCTTTCAAAGTAAAATTATTCGTAGTCTGATAATAGAAATTATTTCTCCCCATTGTTAGTATACCTGTATTGCATTTTCAACATGGTGGATAGTGTGCGCAATTTGCAGTGAAGAGCATCTTCATTCATTTGTCTGAAACGGTTAGGTTCCATCTTGTCTTCTTGCCAGATAGAATTTCATTTGTTGCTCACGCGAGGGCGGTGCTCTTAGCGGACTCACCACGTCACTGACAAACGACGAAAGCCTTGCGTAGCACCTGATTTACTGACGAAAATGGCAGATAGTAAACAGAGACAGGTGACAACAGGAGACGGGAGTGAAGACGTTAATAGTATTCCATACCCTTTACGATCGCGAACAGTAGGTTCCCGTGTGGAAACTGAACTAACCATGTCTGTAACAGGGGAAAGTGACCCTGAAATCCAAACTCGTCCCGCTGCAGCTACAAATGACCTCGGTGCGTTAATGGAAATGCTGAAACAACAGTTTGACGCAGTAAATGAGAATATAAAAACACAAAATGAGACTATAAAAACACAAAATGAGACTTAACGCCCGACTAGATGCTGTAAGCGAATCATTAAAAACAGAGCTAGGCACAATCAAAACAGATCTGCATAAAGAAATTACGGCTGAATTAAATACCCATTTGGGTGAGGTGCAAACTAAGATCAGTGATCAAATTCAGAAAATGCAGAAACATGTGAAAAGTGAAATACCTGAAGTATCTGGAACATTAAACACAAAAATTCAGGCAGCTACCAAAGAAATAAACTCAGAAATGCAGTATCTGACATTGAAGGTGTAGTAGAGGATCTGTCGAGGCAGATAGACTCAATATCGAAGAACAGGTTAAGAGCACCGTGAAAGCACACGCGGAGGCATTGTCGGAACACTACAGTGAATGGATAAAGGGTAAAGATATTTTTATCGAAAAGATGGTCAGGGAGGAGCTTAGGGAGACTGTCAAGGATGTAACTTATGAAATCTTAGCTGCTCCTGGTAAGTCGGGAGACACAGTAGTTTCTGAATTGGGACAGATTCGGAGGACACTTACACGGGATCTTCCCGAGTGGAAGCAGCAAGTAGTGGACGAAGTCAGAATGCTGAGAAATTGGGTAGAAAATCCGCACACACATACGCAAACTATAGGGAACAACTCTTTAGACGGTGACGAATGTCAGTCAACTCCTTATCGTTCACCGCCTGATTACATGCAAAACAACAGTCCTGTTGAGTCCCGAGTAGGGAAACTAAATGATCCGCCCACAATTGTGAGTTTAATGCAAGAGGAAAGTGTGATTAAGCATCGCACTTTTCCTGGTTTTCATCCGCAGAAGCGAGAAATACACCCCATCGTGTTCCTAAAGAATTTTTCCGGCATATTTCCCAGGAGCTGGACAGACAGCGTATTCAGTTCGTCACTGGCTTTATTTCTGGTGATGCAGCATTATGGGGAACGGAAATGGTAGACACGTGTAGGAATTATGAAGAGTTTGAGAAAATGTTCTTGGCAAAATTTTGGAGTAATGGGGTACAGCAAAGATTAAGGAAGGAGGTGTATGGTGCGGAAATTTTCAATGAGAAGCATGGAAGTCTCCGGCGATACTTTGAGAAGTATCTAGCAAAAATTAAATTCTGGGATTCTCCGATTTCTTCCAAGGACGTAATTATGATTCTCAAAAGCAAACTCCCTGTGTCTATTAGAGAGAAATTAGTAAATGTGTCCGAAGAAGACACGGATGTATTCCTTTCTGTGCTGGATTCCTTAGATTTAATTAGCGAGGATGTGCGCTCCAAGGTTGGCAGCGGCAAATTCTTCCCTGGCTGCCAGCAGAATGCATCGCACGCGGACAACAATGCGCCGAAGGAGAGAGCGAGCTACTGCGTCCGCTGTTGCCAACCTGCCAGCCGTTATGAAAACGCAAACGGCAATAACTTTAAATGGAAGCAGAAAACCAATTACAGTAATCAGCAGAGATACCACCCAATTTACAACCACCAGGTACAACATCAGTACGGAAACCCACCCTTTAATTCTGCGCCTGAGCAGCATGGAAGTTCTCCACAAACTAGTGGTAATTTTTCAAATGGGCCAGTGTACAATCAAAGTTATAGGTCGAAAAATAGCAAGTGGCATGGGCAAGGCGGAGGCCACCCAGCACATCAGAACAACTTTTCACAGAATAGAGGACCGCGGAACAATTTTCAAACGGTACCAAATGCGAACTTTCCTTCACAAGGAAATGATTCTGCCGGCAACCAAAAGATCGGGCGACAGCAGCCGTCTCAAGTATTTTATTCACAAGTGAATGCACCCAGTGGATTTTACCTCTCTACACCGGCATTTGTACCACATAACCAGCACCAATATGAAACGGAACAAACACTTAAGGCTATGAATGACAAACAGGTTAAACATCCTGCGGAAAATTAGAGGCACCGCCTTTCAGCCTCCTAGAGGTCGCTGCCGGTTCCAGTGGGGGTACTAACGAATACTCTGATTCTGAGTATGTTAATGCGATACGGGACGACCATGAGACCGACTTACGAGATGACCTTGCACCTGACCTAGAAGCTCAAGACAATGACATTTATGATGAACAGGTCCAGGCTTCGATTAAGATTTCTATTACTAACATTCCTGTCACAGCCATTGTTGATACAGGAGCAAACATCAATGTGATGTCATCATGTCTTTTCAGACAGGTGTCTTCTGTTTCAAAAGTTTTATCATTGCCGATTCAGGGCTGCTCCATATCGGGAGCGATTGGTCCATTGAAACAGAGTTAGTTTACAGACGCAGCCTCAACTGCAGATAGAATCTGTTTCGGTTTCTTGCTTCTTACGTACTGGAAATTTCCTTGTGTGAACTGTTAATGATAAGTATTGTGTTGAACAGCGCACTGACTACATGGTAACGGCTATTACATGTAAACTTTAAGTATTAAATGCTATGTATGGAAAAATTGTTTATAATGATGGACATGAACTGATATTTCTTCAACAAGCTGAAGCAGGAAATTGAGGTTGCACCAAGAATTTCAATTTAATTTTAAGTTAGTAATAAGAAAAAAAGTGCTTGCGAGGTGATTGCCCGGAGCTAAATAAAATATGTAAAGGTGAGAAATGGAGGAGGATGCGTAAATAAGCACTTCTCTCAAGGTACAAGAATATTTATAGATTTATTTTTAGTAATGTAAGTACTTGAAGTTCTGTAGTAAAAGCCCAAATTACCTGCTTAAAAAAAAGGGTACATGTTCAAACAGTCCAGACAGTGGACAGGAGTAGAAGAAATAGCTTAAAGTTCAGTTAAAGCGTGCTGTTAAATGGAAAAACAAGTGGTAACCCACATGTGTTCACGCAAGGAGACAATAAGCTGTAGTAAACTAAGTTAGGTGAAATACAGTACAAATAGAGGCAAACCATGAAGCATCAATAATGTAGCGTAAGTACTCCACGAGGCCACTAATTGCTATGAAAGTAAACTACTTCCCTGTGATCTGAGCCCAATGTAAAGAGTATATGAGGAATGTTAGCTGACGAATTGATTTCAGTAGAATCGAGGTACTAAATAACCACACAGCAAGCCACCTGTATCATAAATAAGTCCAAGTAAAGATCTTCAGAAGATCTGTAGTGTAATCTAGCGACCATTCAATACCCTAATTGAAGGCTAATCTAAAGAACAAGCAATGCAGTGATATTTAAACTTAATATTGACTATAACCTGAGTAAGACGTAGAAGTAGCAAAGCATGCTGTAAGGAAGGAGGTTGAAGTTTATATATGTGCCTATGTTTATTAAGATAATTTTATTTACATGCAGATTTTATTGCAAAAATGTCTCCTAAGACACTCCTCTTATGAAATCCATTTTCCTTGTGCCCGTTCCTTTTGATCCTGGTTCATTAACCCAGACCAAGGGTCGACTTGTAAAAGGCACGTGTGCTTCGAAGCAAAGCAGTGCTTATGAGAAATGAGACACGTAGCGTGATGAACTTCGCTAGCTTTGGTAATGTTTGTTATGGACCGGTTGCGTAAACCCAGTGAACTGTCGGTAATTCCATTCATGCAAAAAAATAGTAGACACGCGTTACCCTATTTTTTTTTAACAGAGAACGATTGCTGAGTACATGAAGCGAAGAGGGAGAACTATTGTTATCCAGTCTGCCCTCAAATATAAAAAAAATTTGGCAAGCACAAAGGAAAGCACAAAAAAAAAAGATTCAGCGTTAAATGTGTACTCGTTAAGTAGTAGATATGCTGCGTGGCAGTAGAAAATGATCTTGGGTGTACTAAAGAATAAATGCAACGAGTGTTGCGAAACCTGTAGTTTTCATAATGAGGAGATGAGCACTTAAAGTTTGAAAGAATATTTTTAGGTTCACTAGTGAAAGCAAATCTTGAGATATAAAGAGTCCATTCATAAAGCAGTTGTTCACTGGACTTAACAAAAGGAGTGACCATTAATTGTAAATATTAGCTCGTAAGTGATATTTTGTAAATAGTAGAATATAAGTCTTTCTATACCAGTGGAGGAAACGTGCAAAATTGATTGTTTTGTAAATGAACTCCATCGGCGAAGGAACTAAGCACGAATGCTGTGTGAAGATGCACACTAAAGTGCGACGTGCACAATAAAAATAACTGTTCACTGTATATTAGTGGTAGTGTTGTACTGCAAGTGTAAAAAGAAGTCAAGGCTACGACAACAGGTGCAACGCAAAGTTCAGTGTTGTTCTAAGTGCAGCGACAGCTAAAACATTCGTCGTCACTTACCTGTGAGCCTCATGGGAGGCAGTTGACAGAAGTATGGAGGCAGCTTCAGTGTCTGGCTCCTCCGATGGAAAACGCGCGCGAGGTGTTTGTATCGATGCACTCGTGTGATACGAAGTTCACAAAAATAAAAGGAGCACTCGACGACCAGCAGCTCTGTTACAGCCTGAGCGCGAACGGATACCGAGTGTTGGAGCTCACGCAACACTGTGCAGCCGCTGTGAGTGGCTGACGTGTGGGTGACGAAACAATCCAAACTTTAAACTGCTAACCGCCATGACTTCCATCGTACATACTGGAGGAAAGACATTTGTACACTTGTGTGACTACATTTTCATATGTAAATTAAGCAATTTTCTTGAGTTGAAGTTAAGATGAGTGAGAAGTAGATTGTTAGATTACTCAGGCCTTAAAGCCATTAATACCGGCACTCCTGAACACTGCTAAAATGAATTATAATCCTGTCTCTTGATGGACAAAGAAAATGAATGTGCACTATAGGAAGACCCTAAACTCCAGACCAGTTCCGATCCTTAACAAATGTATCCAGTAGCTTGTAAGTTATACTAATAATTTTCCACTTCTTCTGTTTCATATTGTAAATAAAAACCCGGGAAGCCACTTGAATTCCTGGCACCACAGTGGAAAGGACAGATGTACTGCATGATGAACGCCGTAGACAGCTAACACAGAAAGTGAAAGCATCACGAAGTGTAGTGCTACGTTATTAAACTGTAATTGAACCACAAGGAGTCAACAGATGCTCGAACATTGTCCACTCTCGTTTAGTGAAAATAAGCACTCACTGTACTCATGTATTAGTTGTTAAGCTCAAGAGAAAGTAATTCCTGAATTCTATCCCCTGAAGTGCGAAATGAACGTTCACTTATTGTTATAAGCAAATATGGACCAAACTTAAATATGCACATAAATGTTAATCTTGGTATTATGGAATGAAGTGACTGATGAACAGAGAATGAAAAACTTTATTTTGAAAAATGATAAATATCTGATATATGTTTATAAATGTGATTTCAATTTATGTACTTTGTACGCCAGTAACGTTATGTAAATGTCACACCAAAAATCACGAATATCTCATGAGGACATGAGGATCGAGGTAATCCTTCGGCATTCCCTCTCTCCTCATGGGAGGCAATGTGATATTCGCTATTTTTGGCTTAATTAAAACAGCAAATTTAGCCAGAAGGCAAATACTTGTTTATAAAGAATGATTAATATATAATAAGGCGTCGCATGGCGACGGTGGAATTTTCTAGATAATGTAATTCGTCGTCTTTGGGCGGCAATATAAACAGAAAAGTACGGATGGATATGCGATCCTTCACTATTTTGTTCGCTGGAGAACAAATGAAGCCTTGAGCGCTAAAAAGACTTTTACTGTTTTTCTCGAGTAAGACGGACGCAGATTTGTGGCGGTCTGATCTAATTATTTTTACTAAATAAATAAAAACGTGTTCCGTCTAAGTTTTGAGTGAAGTGTAGGAAGAAGAACTGTTGTAACTTACCGTGACGAAGCACGAGCGACTCAAGAGGACAATGGCTATATAAAAGAGCGCTCAATGGACATGATATGGACATAAAAATCTACCGTCATTGTAGTATTAAGCTTAAGGTACGATATATGTTTAGTTATAATAAATATTTGTTCTGGGAATACTGAATCATTTAGCAGTGCTCATTTCTATTATCTCCTCAGTATTATTTTCATTTTAATTATGCATTTCGCTAATATTACAGACTCCAAGATCAGCAGTCCAATGTGCGTGTTACCGTGATAAAAAGAAAACTGTTTTATCGTCTTCTTGCATCAGCTTTAATATTGAATTTCCTTTTGTGTGATGTTACAGTTGTTTTTGCGCCCTTAAGAACTTTCTGGTCCCTTAGGAAATTGTTTTGTCATAACAATAACTTCACAACCGGTTATGATCGTATCTACGATCATGAAGTAATTAGAAAGACGATAACGCAACTTCTTAATCAATAGCACGCTAGTTGTGACTGCCTCAAGCCACGCGAAACCGCAAGTAAAAAACTATTCACATCTCATAATGCAATATTTTATGATAATGGTCAATCCATGATTCTAACGCCAATTGTGATTGATAAAACAGTTAGTTAAATCTCAATTTCCAACTTTCCATTGAATAGCAAAATCACTTCTATTTTGTAACATCACAAACCCGTCGGCTTTGGACAATGACGTCACAAGTGGCTATTCGAGAAGCGATTCTTCTTAGTGTTGTAGCTCCCTTCAGTGGCTGATAAGTGTTTTTGGCTTTTTTTAAAAAAATCTCACGAGATAGAATAAACAGATCCACTTTATTAAGCAATCAGTAAAAAAACGAAACAAACATAACAGCAAAAGCGAAAATGGTAAACTGCTCTCTGGCGACTTGTGACATTGTCCAAAGCCGACGGGTTGTATCCCCTGCTACACTAGACCCCTGCAGGCGCTCACACCCGCCGCGGCGAGTCTGTATTTTGAGGCAGAAGCACTCGCCGCGGCGTGTTCGACACGATACAACGATACGTGTCCTATGTGGTCAGGACATAAGACATCTACGCCACAGATTCCACTGTAATTCCAATGTGTATTTGAATCTCAACTGTCAAATACAATCTCTTGGAAAACTTCAAAGCCGATTTTTATGTATGAGAAACTTACTACTCGGTACTTTCAAACCACGTTCCAAACGCATGGTTTACTACAGAATAGTCATAACCATTTTCATGCTGTATATTAACAGCGCGACAATCAGCACAGCAATACAAAGTGTGACAAGATTTTTGAAACAAAAATCTCACAGCTCAGGCGTGATAAGCTTAACGTTGATAGCTATTGATACATTAGAATATCGGTAACATTCAACTAACTTAACATACCTAATGCCTAGGACCTACTTCCAAGAGCGTAAGACCAGTGTACGCGTGCTGCGACCCCTGACCAGTCATCACGTTTGTGTTTGTTTACGCCAGGTTTATACTTTTGATAAGCAGTATAACCGGCACATAATAGCTATTCGTACAATCTGTAACAGCTCCACGTATTGCGGCCCATCAGAATCACGGGGCACTCTTTGCGCCTGGATTATAACACAGTAGCAAACTTTTGTTTTTTAACTTTTACGCATGAAAAATTTTGCCGCTTTTGAGTACAGAGCACTACTACAATGTTTAGGTTCCGTCAACATTTACTGCACGAACTGTCATAAAACCGCAATCAACAGGTGTTCCAAGAAAATTTTATACATTGAACTCTTTGTAAGATTATATTCACGCAAGTTACGTTTCACCCTTTTCCGAAGACGCAAGTAAAACTTCTTTGAGCAAGTAATAAACGTAATCAAAAATTCGGTATATGAAACATATGTCGGCATCACGACCTCGCTTATTCGTAGCCTGTCCATATACTGTCAATATATCGTAACAACTACGCTGTACAGGAATAGCTCAACATTTACCGTACTTACCAAGATCTGCAACATCAGACAGCAACTAGATACAGACCCAGGACTCTGCGCTCAGAATACAAACGGGCGGCTCACCACTACAAGCCGCAGGTCTCGTGTCGCTGCAGAGGTTCCCACGCGAAACGAAAGCCACACGCACCAAACTGCCGCACTTAACACTAGTCGACAGCGGCCCACCATGTGCAGTTGTGCAGGTACACCACGTATATCGATTATTCGCCCTCCGTACCAGGAATCGATACAGATCACTTCTTGATATCAGACAATGCCCGCGATCTACTTATCGGAAGCGAACTCTTACGCACTACGTTTACATGCGAGACATCTTCCAAATTTTAGTAACGGTTCTTCACTGTCGTCTTTACACGTTAAGATCTGGAGCGAATTTGCTAGCCCAGTTACATATGGCGCCTGGAAAATAGCTATTACAGTTTATGATTTAGTCCGCACAATCGCTATTTCTTTCCAGTTAGACGAGGTGGAAACAGCTAGTGTCTAATATTTCTACATGTTCTTTGCTGTACAAACAGCCACTTCCTCCATATTATCCGAAAATTTTTAAAAACGAGATGAAACCTAACATTCCAAGAAAGTTTGAAAACGTGTTGCATTTTCATGGGGGCGCAAATCGATTGCGGAATTGGCAAACCGGTAACCTTGTTATTGGTTGGTTTGGGGGGAGGGGATCTAACAGCGAGATCATCGGTCCCCCGGTAACAATAAGTGGATCTCCAGAACCGATTTTGAAGTGTTTACATGACCACCCAGAAGCGGTACTGGGAAACAGGCGTACGAAATCCGGTTTTGGGAGCCCCACGTAAACGTGGTGACGGTAGACTTGCCAATAACGATTGTCAATATCGGATGTATATTTTAATACGAATAGTCTTAGTTTTCTGGTACCGGTACTTAACAGCGTATTAATTTAATCATTAGCTGTTTGGCTTGCGTTAATCCGTTGCGCTTTCGATGACAGCATTGGTAAACCTACGAAGGAAATTTAATCAACGCGAATTCGCTTAACTAAGGAAGAAGGCGCAGAAGCGTCCATCTAGAATCAATGGAAAGAATAGTGGCATATATCCTCTTATCTTCCTAAATATTTATCATGTATTCTTCTTTCCTGACATTCTATACTCTACATTACTCCTCACTATGATTTATGGAACAAAAAATTATCATACATAGTAAAATTAGCGGTAGGTTTAAGGATATATTTATTTAACATATAGGACTACACGTGAAAAACAATAAAAAATACAATAAAAAGCACAAATGATACACTACACTAACAAACAGCTGCTATTACGTGTTAATGTCCTGTCTCCTAGCACACTGAAGGATTGATGGCGCAGTCACAACAAAAATTGTTTACATCGCCCAGGTAGGCTCCAATTTACACTCCTCGATAATACGCTGGTTCGAAGCTCCGCAATCACAGCTTGGGTTGGAGTGCTTACCCCATTTGTGCAGGTTGTATGCGCACACTCTTGTGACCTGTTCGGGTGCGATTGATATTCTTCCACTCATGCCGTTGGGTTTAAAGCCCTTTGGTTTCAGCAGAGGGTCAATATAATGTCGCACTCTAGGTGCAGAATTCATATTCCATTTTTCATACCATTTACTGTTAAAGGTGAAGCTGCTATTAGCAAGCTATTGTGCCAATTGTAATGATGGATAAACGGAAAAAAATCGATTTGTTGTCAAACTAAGAATATCTTCACAGTGAGAAGTTGACCATCATTTGTTGGTTTGGAGTATTCTTTCAACAGTGCTGCTTGTTAACGTAATAGAGGAGGGGGTACCAGTATGTGGCTGAGTGTTGGAATCTCTTTAGTTACAGAGCTTTGCTTTAGGTATAGTGGAGTAATTCCTATCCACCCAGAGACTATTCTGATGGTTTTATCGAGCTGTCTGTCTGATTTACGAAAGGGTAGTTCAAGCATACTAGGGCGCAATATTGAGTCATGCAAAACTCTAAACTGAGCTCATAAGTTGAAGCGTATTTGCTGATTAGTACTGCAGAGTTTCTGGATTACTTTGTGTTGTGTTTTAGTTTGCAAGAGGTTTTTCCGGGATGTTTACAGGACAGTGGAGCACGAGAAGTACAACATATGCATACCTAGAAGTAATAAAATTAAAAGACAGTGTTAAGACCAGAATGTTCATATCCATGTTTGCTTGACGACGAATTGTAAGCTGGACGGAAAATACATACTTGAAAGGCGGATTATTAGAAAATTAATGGCTGCAATACAAATTACAGACGTCTGAAATATAAGAAGTAACGAGATCTACCGAAAGATACAGGAAATATCGGAAGTAATGTGAAAGTGAAGGATAAACGTCTCACGCAACCTCTACCAAATGAATGAGACACCAAGAAAGCCATGGAGTTGTTTCTTAGTTGTCGGTGTTGCAAAGTTTGCTATCACCACCATCTTGTTAGGATCTGGCGAGATTCCTTCTGTAGTGGTGATATGGCTGAGGAGTTTTACAGCTGAGGCCCCAGTGCATGACTTGTGATGTTGGCAGTTACATTGCATTCCTTGAAGTTCTGTAGCATTTCCCTTAACATCACATTGTGTCCCTTCCATGTTGGTTCCACAATTAAGAGCTCATCGACGTAAGTGGTGTTTCTTTGTTTCACAGAATGCTTTAATATGCCATCAAGTCCCCTAATAAAGGTAGCTGAGGATAAGTTTAACCGATTGGTAGCCTTTTGAATTGATAACATCTACTAAAGGTGAGGAAAGCAGTCCATTTCCTGCAGACATTGCTAAAAAAAACTTCCTCACTATGGCATCAAAGACAAACCTTCGGCTTGGCTAGAATCTAATTAATATGAGAAACAAAATGTTGTCTTAGAGGAGGCAGACGTGAAAATAAACTCAGACTGGGGGAATGTAAAAAATGGAAACCCTTAGGGCTAAATTCGTGGGCCACTGATCACGTTGATCTGCACTAATGGTTTACCAATTACAATTAATAATGGAGCAAAATATAGTCCTGCCTGCTGGTGATACACGTATCTTGATAAAAGATCCTTACTACACAATGCAAGATACAGCCCTGACAGTTACTAACCAAGTACGAAAATCTTTCACAGCCTAACGTCAATTTTTTATTCAAAAATTACCATTATACAGTTTCAGACAACAAATAAAAAACTTGAAGTTCCTAAAACTGTTATTAACAATCGAAAAATTAATGAAACCACACATCACATACAGAATTCATAGGCAACAAGATGGACACTCAGTTAAGAGGGAAAGAGCAAAGAAACTTAGCTCAGCATCCTTTGCACTGAGAGCCATTTCTCACTTTTCTGACAGAGGAATAATGCTGTTGTCATTTTATTTCATATGGCTTTAAGTACAGCATCAGATTACATCAGTAACACAGCATCAGCTTACATCTGGTACATTTTGAGATAAAAGATATATATACAGTACATACTGATTATAAGATAAAATACTGATAATGATAAATGTATACAATATCAAGTCACATAGAATAATAAGTGTTGTAATACTTTGTATACATCCATTTTAATTAAATGTTTTCAAACTTCAGAAATGAGCAGTGAGGTTAATATGTAGGGTCTCTTCAAGTCTCTTAGGATATTTACTATTACAGGATTGCATATTGCACTCTCTCTCTCTCTCTCTCTCTCTCTCTCTCTCTCTCTCTCTCTCTCTGTCTGTCTCTCTCTTTCTCTCCATGTTGTTGATTGTAGCCAAGAACAGAAAATTATTGAAATAAAAATATCACTCCCCAAAAGAAATCAAAACTTTATTTTCTCAGGCCATAAAAAATTAATCAAATTAGGTGCAATAACAGTTGAGGAAAGGCTTGTTATAAAAACACATTATCCCAAAGAGACAGCAGATACTTTTACTACAGGAGCCAGATGTGAACTCCATCTGACTATAACTATCGAATAACAATTCATTAAAAGATATGTGTAACAATTTTACACAAGATAAACAGGGTAAACACTTTCATGAACTTCTAAGTCACAGAAGCATCCACAAATTAATAAAATATCAATAAAACTGCTTTATCTTAACTCATACAATCAACAGTGTCATTAAGCAAGAAAAATTAATGAAATTAGAATTTGAGCTTTAAGAAAAACACAAGTTAATCAGTTTGTCAAGCTCCAAAGCACAGAACCGGCTCCATTTAGTCCAAGTTCACAGGTATCTACTATCATCAAAAGCAAAGGCAGTGAGAGGCCTCTAATACAATACCAGACACAATCATTATGGCAACTGATGGAGCTCAATGGCACAAACAACTTTGGCCCAGACGAGCATTGACAGGTGCAGTTTGCAGAATGCAGAAATCTCAGAAACAAATATTCGGAAACTTGCTCACAGATTTTAATTCCCCAGGTGACAGCAGCTGTTGCATGAGATGGAGTCCACAGCAGCCAATTCCTCAGTCTGCCCAGCCTGTGCCTGCCACTAGCTGCTGCTTACAGGGCCGACATATTTTGCCTGAGTGGAGTCCTGCTGGCTCACTTGCTACCTATTGCACATCTGCACAATCCTGGCAAGTAGTGCTCATCCGTCTCCTCCATTCCACTATAGGCCAAAATGGACTGAATTCCTGCCTGCACAGTCAGCCCTGTAAAAGTGTTGCAGGCAGGCAGGTCACACCCTCTCGTGGGATGTGGCCACCCTTGTTGTGTAAGTACCACAGATAATAGTGGAAAACCACTACTGATACAAGCTGGGAAACTCGTTTTCAGACAAATTGTGACATCCACAACATGTGACAGGAAACAGCATTTATACTAGCTTTGAAGCTCTTGCTCTTTCTGTAGTAGAAGTACACAGATTCACACGCAGATAACCAAATGCATGCACACAATAAGCTTTGCATAAGTATAAAAAAGGAAATTAATGCTGTACAGTTATTCAAAAGGAAATCAAAAACTTTACTCATAGCTCAAACTTTTGATGAAAGAAATGAATTCTGATAGTTAAAAGGGTCCCTGAAGAGTGAGAATAGAGGAAGCTACTTACATGAAATACATTCTCAAAAAAAAGAAGAGTGTTCCTTTGCTTACGTCATGGAACAAAATTTTGTATTTTAACTTAAATTATGATAATAAAATATCAATTAGTTTGTGTGATTAGCATAAAACATGTACATTCATGTACTCTGTTATTTTAAGCATTCACTTAACTTATGACAGTCAACTACAGATTGTAATATTATGTGCAACCACTAATTATTATAATATTATGTGCAACCTAACAATGCTAGAAAATAAGTAAAATAGCATATACATGAAATTCATTAAATTAATTCATTAATTCTCAGGTATTACTGTTATTTAATTGGATAAATAAAAATATCTACTCACCAACTGGTGGCAGACACACACATAAGACTGTTGTGATTAGCAAGCTTTCGGAGCTAGCTGCTCCTTCTTTGGGCAGAACGTTGATGGCAAAGGAAAAAGACAGAACAGATCTAGGAAAAGGGGTGGATTTTGGCAAGGTCACCCAGAACTGCAGGTCAGGGGAGACTTACCATATGGGATGAGAAGGAAAGACTGATTATTGGAGACTGCAGCAAATGAGATTTGAAAACCTGAGAGCTTAAAGGTGGGAGACAGGTTCACATGCAAGGCAGAGATTACAACTGAAACATAGTGCCTGAGTGAAAAGTTAAGTGCATTGTATGTAACAGAGGTCAGAGGGGGTGGTGAAAAATAGATGGGAAAGACAATGAAAGGTGGAGAAAACTAAAATGAAGTGAAGCAAAGAGTAGTTACAGTGAAGAAAATCTAAGTCAGAAGAAATTAATGTAAATTAAGGCCAGGTGGGTGGCGAGAATTGAGGATATGTTGTAGTGCTAGTTCCCACCTGCTGAGTTCTGAGAAACTGGTACCTGGGGGAAGAATCCAGATGGTGTGTGTGGTGAAACAGGTGCCCAGGTCACGAATGTCATGTTGTACAGCATGCTCTGCAACAGGATATTGCAAGTTGCCAGTATATACCCTATACCTATGCCCATTCATCCTAATTGATAATTTGGTGGTAGTCAAGCCAATGTAGAAGGCTGAACATTGTTTACATAACAGCTGGTATATGATATGGCTCTCCCTTTGATACTATACCTTTTGCCAGTTACAGGCCCATTATAGGTGGTGGTATGGGGGTGCATAGGGCAAGTCTTGCAGTGGGGACGTCACAAGGGTAAGAGCCATAGGGTATGGAGATGGATCAGAGGGAGCATAGGGTCTGACAAGAATATTGCGGAGATTATGAGGCTGACGGAAAGCTATTCTAGGTGTGGTGGGCAAAATTTTAGACAGAATGAATCTCATTTTATGGGATGATTTTAGGTAGCCATGACCCTGTCAAAGTAGCTGATTAACACATTCCAGACTATGATATAACTGAGTCACCAATGGTGTGTTCCAAAGTTGTTTTGTGAAGGGATCAGCAGAACCAGGATGGGATGTGATGGTCCTGGAGATCTGCTTTTTAACTAGGCTGGTGGGGTAATTACATGCAGTGAAGGCTGAGGTGAGAGTGGTAGTGTATTGCTGTAAAGAGTCTGCATCAGAACAAATATGTTTACCTTGGTTGCCAATGCTGTATACGAGGGAGTGTTTGAGATGGAAAGGATGTCAACTGTCAAAATGTAAGTACTATTGTTTGTTGGTAAGTTTAATGTGAACGAAAGTGTGGAGCTGGCCTTTGGTGAGAGCGAGACCAACATCAAGAAAAATCGCTTGGTACTCCAAATGTGACCATGTGAAATTTAGTTGTGAGAAGGTATTCAGAGATTCCATGAATTTTAGCAGATCAGCCTCACCATGAGTCCATATGGTAAAGATGTCATCAATGTACCTAAGCCAAACCAGGGACTGAAGACTAACTGATCCCAGGAAACCCCCTTCCAAGTGACTCATGAAAAGGCTGGCATACAAAGAAGCAATCCTGGTCCCCATGGCCTGATCTGTTTGTATGTCTGCCCCTCAAAGGTGAAGTAGTTGTTGGTAGGCATAAAGTTGATTAAGGTGAGTAGGAAGGATGTCCTAGGTTTGGAATCAGATGGGCACTGACTGAGGAAATGTTCAGCAGCAGACACACCATGTACGTGGGGGATGTTGGTATAGAGGAAGGTGGTATCAATGGTGACAAGCAAGATGGGTGGTGCAAGTGGGACGAGCACGGATTTCAGACGATCTAGGAAATGATTGTTATCTTTGATGTAGGAGGGGAGTTTTTGTACTATGGGTTGCAGGTATTGACCCCCTAAGGGAGATATACATTTGGTGGGTGCTTTGAAGCCAGCAACTATAGGATGGCCAGGATGATTTGTGGACTTTAGGAAGAAGGTAAAAGGTGGGAGTGCTTGGTTTGGGTGGGGTGAGAAGGTCTATGGATTGAGATGTTAGTCCTTGTGAGAGGCCTGAGGTTTCAAGGAGGGACTGCAGGTCAGTTTGAATTACAGGGATGGGATCTTGATGGCAGACGCTGTAAGTAGAGGTGCCAGACAGCTGGTGTAGACCTTCACTAATATACTCCTTTTGGTCAAGTACTACAGTGGTAGATCCTTTGGCTGCTGGGAGGATAATGTTGGAGTCATCAGCTTTTAGGGAATGTAGAGCCAGGAGTTCTGCAGAGGACAGGTTAGGATCATGTAGTATGGACCTGAGGAAGGATTGTGAGGCAATGTTGGATGTGAGGAATTCCTGGAAGGCTTAAGGGATGATTTTGAGGTAATGGTGGTGGATCAAGTTGTGATTGTGGTCTGAACTGTTCAAGGCAGGGATCAGTGTCAGGTTTTCTGTTGGAAAGGTTTTGGGGTTGGGTTGCAAAGTAATATTTCCAATGGATATGACGTGTGAAGGAAAGGATGACCTTCACCAAAGCACAATTATCAAATGCAGGTTCAGACCTAAAAAAGAGGCCCTTAGGTAATACAGAAAATTCAGGAGGGTAGAGTGCTTTAGATGAGAGGTTAAGGAGATTGTACTGCTGTGACTGGTTCTTGGGGGTTATGGGTTATTCTTGGTCTGGGAGGCAGTGGTGAATGGTGTGTGATGTTAAGGTGGTTGACCAAGCTCGGTTTGCAGGAGAGGAGTGGTGGTTGATGGTGTGGCTGTTTAGGGAGCTGCAGAGGGTCAGGAAGGGAAATACCACTTTTCAGGTAGTTTAGGAGATGGTGGTACAGCTTTTTGAGGTGAAGTCTGATAAGTTGTTGCAGTTTGAAGTTGGCTTGGTGGATGATGTCATTCAAGGAAACTTGAGGGGCGGACAACTACAGGATTTTGTAGAAGAATAGAAGTCTGGTTGAGTGGAAATTTTCTGATGACGCATATAGGTCACAGGTTGGCTGGGTAAGAGCAAGAGATTGCTGTATTTGAAGCTGTAAAAGGGTTTGTTGTAGGATAGGACTGCATCCAGAAATGGAGACTTTCAGTGTTAGGCATTTTGGAGTAACTCCAAGAAGCAACCAGGTTTCAAGAAACAGAATGTGGGATCTTAAGTTTGATAGTACAAAGCCATGTTTTTGAAAGGAACGGATGTAATATGAGATGGGGTTCATCATGGCAGTTTGGAGACGTAAAAATCGTGAGAGCGGCAAAAAAATAAATGAATAAATAAGCAGAGCGTGGAAAAGATGGAAAAACGGAATAAAAGCAATGAAAAAGGTCGAAAAGTTAGAAAAATTCGTACGGAAATCATTAATGAGAGGTAATTAGTGGGCGATCTGTATTGATACGATCGAGAAGGTCGTGAAAACAGACGAAATTTTAAAAACTGCGTAAACATAAATTGGAAGTCATAGGAGAAAATGTAAACTACTTAGCTTGGGAATTAAACTGACGTAAGAGACGGCAATAAAAGTCAACCAGAGCGATTTGTCGAAAAACAAACGCACAAAAACGTGAAAGAGTTACGTATAAACAAGATAAGTGGATGGTGCAATAGAAAATAGCTGACAAATTGGCGAGCAAATCGGTGGAAGACTATTGGGACAAGACCATGCAATGTAATGAACCGTACACTGTTGCACGCAAATTCGTAAATAACAGTGGAATTGTAATATGCAAATAAAAATGAAAGTTGACCCGTCTATGAGCACGGAAATAGGTATTAGAAAAGATGTGGGGGCAAAGTGCTGATTAATCTTGGTGATACAGATAAATAAACGAATGGCTTAGCACATAAGCACAACAGATGACAGTTTGGACAACACAGACAAGAAAGACTGACAAGAGGGTTAAATAAGAAGGAATGATGGCCACATGTAGCAACGAAAACAATCAATTATTGATGAAATTATTTAATTGGACAGATAAAAAATCTACTCACGATGCAGCAGCAGAACACACACATAGTAAAAGACTGTTGTGATTGGCAAGTTTTTGGAGCCAGCAGCTCCTTCTTCAGGCAGAAGGGTTGAAAGGGAAGGCTAAGAATAAAGGAAAAGAACTAGCGAGGTCTAGCAAAAGGGGGAGATTTTGGGAAAGTATCCAGAACCACAGGTCAAGGGAGACTTACCGTATGGGATGAGAAGGAAAGACTGATTGTTGGGGACTGCATCGGACGAGTTTTGAAAACTAAAACATCGTGCATGAGTTAATGAGCGTGAGAAGCTAGGTGCATTGTACGTAACACGGGTGGGAGGGGGTGGTGAAAAATAGACGGGGAAGACAATGAAACTGAAAGAGAGTGAAGCAAAGAGTAGTTATAGTGAAGAAAATCTGAGATGGAAGAAATTAACATAAACTTTAAGGCCAGGTGGGTGTCGAGAATCAAGGACATGTTGTACTGCTAGTTCCCACCTGCAGAGTTCTGAGAATCTGGTGACTGGGGAAAGAATCCAGTTAGTGCATGTCGTGAAACAGGTGCAGAGGTCACAAATGTCTAGTTGTAGAGCATGTTCTGCAACAGGCTATTGTGAATTGCCAGTATATACCCTATGCCTATACCCATTCATCCTAATTAATAATTTGGTGGTAGTCATGCCAATATAGAAGGCTGAACAGTGTTTACATAATAGCTGCTATATGAGGTGTAACTTCACTGGTGGCTCTCTCATTGATAGTCTATGTTTTGTCAGTTACAGGGCTATTATAGGTGTTGGTGGTGGGGGAGGAGGGGGGGGGGGGTTGATAGGGCAAGTCTTGCAGTGGGGCATCGCAGGGGTAGGAGCCGTAGGGTAGGGAGATGGGTGCAAAAGGAGCATAGGGTCTGACAAGAAATTGCTGAGATTGGGAGGGTGACGGAAAGCTATTCTAGGTGTGGTGGGCAAAATTTTAGACAGAATAAATCTCATTTTAGGGCATAATTTTAGGAAGTCATGACACTGTTGAAGTAGCTGAGTGACACATTCCAGACCAGGAAAGGTGTGCTCCGAATCTGCCTTAGTTGATGAACACTTGCAACCCATAGTAAGAAAACTTCCCTCCTACATCAAAGATACCAACCATTTCCTAGATCGTCTGAAATCACACCCGTCCCACTCCCACTACACACCTTGCTTGTCACCATTGATGCCACATCCCTCTACACCAACATCCTTCATATACAGTGTCTGTCTGCAGCTGAACATTTCCTCAGTCAGTGCCCAACTGATTCCAAACGTAGGACATCCTTCCTACTCATCTTAGTCAATTTTATACTTACCAACAACTACTTCACCTTTGAGGGACAGACATACAAACAGATCAGGGATATGGCCATGGGAACCAGGATGGCTCCTTCATATGCCAACTTTTTCATGGGTTGCTTGGATGGGGGTTTCCTGGGATCTGTAAGTCTTCAGCCCCTAGTTTGGTTTAAATACATTGATGACATCTTTACCACATGGACTCATGGTGAGGCTGATCTGCTAAAATTCATGGAATCTTTTAACACATTCTCCCAATTAAATTTTGCATGGTCCTATCCCGAATCCCATGCGACTTTTTTGATGTTGATCTTTTCCTCACCATAGGCCAGTTCCACACTTACATTCACATTAAACTTACCAACAAACAATAGTACTTACATTTTGACAGTTACCATCCTTTCCATGTCAAACACTCCCTCCTCTACAGCCTTGGTACCCAAAGCAAACGTATTTGTTCCGATGCAGACTCTTTACAGCAATACACCACCACTTAATCTTCACTGCACGTAGTTACCTCACCAGCCTAGTTAAAAAGCAGATCTCCCAAGCCATCACATCCAACCCTGGTACCACTGATCCCTCCACAAAACAACTTCAGAACACACCATTGGTGACTCAGTTATATCCTAGTCTGGAATGGCCATGACTTCTTAAAATAATGCCCTAAAATGAGATTTATTCTGACTAAAATTTTGCCCACAACACCAAGAATAGCTTTCCGTCACCCTCCCAATCTCCACAATATTTTATTGTCAGACCCTATGCTCCTTCTGATCCATCTCCATACCCTATGGCTCTTATCCTTGTGACGTCCCCATTGCTAGACTTGCCCTATGCACCCCTGTACCACCAGCTATAATAGCCCTGTAACTGGCAAAATAAATACTACCAAAGGGAGAGCCGCATCATATACTAGCTATTATGTAATCAATGTTCTGCCTTCTACATAGGCTTGACTATCACCAAATTATCAATTAGGATGAACAGGCATAGGCATAAGGTATATAATGACAACCTGCAATATCCTGTTGCAGAGCATGCTGTACAACATGACATTGTGGCCTCGGCACCTTTTTCACCACATGTGCCATCTGGATTGTTGCCCCAGGCACAGGTTTCTCAGAACTTTGCAGGTGGGAACTAACACTGCAACTTGTCCTTGATTCTCGCCACCCACTTGGCTTTAATTTACGTTAATTTCTTCCATCTCAGGTTTTTTTCACTGTAACTACTCTTTGCTTCACTCCATTTTAGTTTTCTACACCTCTCATTGTCTTCTTCCCCGTCTATTATGTTACATACCATGCACTTATCTTCTCACACTTATTAACTTGTGCACAATGTTTTAGTGGTAATCTCTTTCTTGCATGTGACCCTGTCTGCCATCTTTAAGCTGTCAGGATTTCAAATTTCATCCAATGCAGTCCCCAATAATCATTCTTTCCTTCTGATCCTGTACAGTTAGTCTCCCCAAAATCTACCCATTTTTTAGACCTCTCCATTCAATGTCCTTCACTCCTCTTCCTTTCCCTTCAACCCCTCTGCCTGAAGAATGAGCTGCTGGTTACAAATGCTTGCCAATTACAACAGCCTTTAATGTGTGTGTTCTGCCACTGTTTGGTGAGTAGATTTTTTATCTATCCAATTAAATAATTTTTATCGATACTGGTAATTGATTGTTTTGTTGTTGTGTTATCTCATGTATTACTGTGTTATTTCACTTTACTTGCCCTATATTATTAGTACACTACTTGTATAGCATTTAATCAGCAGGACCAAGAAAAAATCAAATCATATAAAATCACTATCTGTGCATCACTCTCTAACAGGCTATTACTATTTTTTCTAACCCTAACTGTTTACTAGGGAACAATGTATGAGCATAGTGTCTGTGATTGTGCTCCTGTTTCCCTGAAATCCAGATGAAAATCCTACTGCCTATACAAGGTTGTAAGATTCAAGTAAATCTATTAACATTTTTTCTGGAGAATCATTCAGAAAGTTTATACTGAAATCCCCACACAAATCAACTTTGCGTCTTTCTTAAGAACTATGCATAGCAAAGCATAAAGTATGGACAGGAAAGCCCTTGAGTCTGAAAAGGGGGACCTTTAGAGGCCTATAATGGAAAGCTTTTTCTTTGGAAATTCAAACCCTCTTGCATAACTTCTAAATCTTCTGAACAAGGTACTACATTTGACATAAATGATCACTCCCCTATTCTGAAACAAACTTGCACAGAAATCAGTTAACATGTACTTCTCCAAAGGAAGTTTTAGCATTTACTCACTGCACTAGTGACGTTCTAACATACAAATAGCTTTGGTGTCAAGATCTATTAGCAGTTCATCTACTTTATCTTTAATTTCCCCAATGTTTTGATGAAATAAGCTTACTCTGCCTTGTGATCTGCATTCCCCATTTAATGAATCCTCCTCAAGAAGGGATACTTCCTACCCAACTTCATCTTAAAAAAGATCTAAACCTTCTATATAATCTCTGGAATTTGGACTTGAGTCAGTCCATGTCCACCTGCTTTATTATCACTCAGAAGCTCCACCACCTTTCCCAATCCTATTCAGGTTTATAGCACAACCTATGGATGCTCTCAAGTGGCACCTCTGAAATGTGTGCCACGTTAGCAGTCATCAGCACCCTCTCAAGTTCAATATTAACTTGGCTCACAGCACGACTGAGATACAGTCCATCGTAATTCCAGAAGAGCTCCACAAAGCAAACATTGGCGATCAGAAATTGAGTAACAATCCTTTTCAATCCATTGCCTACACCATATCCCAATCTCGCTGTCACTACCTGATCCTCTTTAGTAAAGTTCTTACACAAAGCCACTAAGTCTTCCGTCATCTTACTGAGCCCAGCACTCAGTTGAAAGATGTCGGTAAAATGATACTTCTTACCTAATGTCTCCTGCAACTGTGGGCCTATACCATCCCCATGACTGCTTCCTAGCATCAGAATCTTCTTCTTCTTAATTTTTCTACCCCACTTATATTTGCTATTGGTCTGCTCCTAAAACTATTGGAAGGCCCTCTCCACATGACTCTTAACAGTTGGCTAAACCTATTCATGACATTCAAAATGAAACTATCAAAGTGCATTCTCTTCATAATGACCTTATTGTCAATACATTACTACACCTTCACTATTACTACTGCGGTGTGCATAACACAACCCCAATGGGTAAATGCCCTTTATATTGCCATGTGTTGGCTCTGACCACGGCAACAAGTTCTATACTTGTCATTGGTCTTTTCATGTCAATAAGTCTGTAGTCATCAACAACTGTGTACTCATGAATATGGCGGCAAGTTTACACGTAACTTTAAACCGCTCTGCAGTTTTTGAGGACTTAATTTCAATCAAGTGTATTGTTTGTGACGAACCAGTGCTAAATGGAATTAGAATATGCGTGTTTAAACATAAATGGTGCCATTCACACTGCTATGCTCAAGATGATTTACAAATACAGTGTAAATGTGACATAGAGTGTAACGGCCGCGAGATCGCGAGTGAAAAGTGCTACGCGGGAATAGAAGACAGCGTGCAAGACGAACTTCAAAAAGAACTTGACATTATAAAAAAATATATAAAAACAATGGAAAATTTAGTACTAACCATACGGGAACTGTCTGAATCGTCAAGGCAACAAGATCCCATTAATGCTAGCCATAAAATTCGTAGGTCTGCACAACCAAATGTACAAAGTGTAAACAGTACGACTGTAACTAGAAATATGAACGAACTGATCACTCAAAAAGACACAAGTGAATTAAACGCAAGAAAAGAAAGTGTTAATAGTGCATCTATGGATAAAAATATGAACAAACTATCCACACAAAATATACAAGTGGATTAAACGGAGAAAAACACAAGGTAAATATTCGTAAAGAAAAAAAAGTAAACAACCACGTTATGCATAAGCAAGGATACAAGCAACAGACATATATTTTTGCAGATAATCATGGGAGAGGAGTTGCGGAAATTATGAGAAAAAATCACCCACACCTTAATGTAACAGGCATCATCAAACCAAGCGCGCCATTAAGCGAAATTCTGAAAAACAGTGACAACATATTAACGACGGGTAACAGCTGCATCATAATAGGAGGCGCAAATGATGTTTACTGTAATGAAACTTGGCGTGCAACGAGAATCCTAAAGGAAACAATCAAAAGGATGCCTCGAGTGCATTTCTACATTGTTAACATCCCCAGGAGACACGATCTGATGGAAAACTCGTGCGTAAACATCGAGATTGTTACAGCAAACAGGCTATTTGAGAAAATATGTCGAGGTTTCCAGAATACGACCTTCGTAGAGATAAACAGTGTTCACAGAGAGCACTTCACAAGACATGGTCTCCACATGAACGTAAAAGGGAAAAAGATTATTAGTGCCGAAATACTTAAATTTATTAATGAGTCATCTGTAATGGAAGTGTCTCCAATCCCAATTCCGCCAAAACAAGAGTTGTCTGTAACAGTGGAACCATCATTATCTGCAGTAGAGCTACAAGAAACACCAGTAGCAGCAGCAAAGGCTCAGATGTTCTCAGCAGCAGTGTCAGATAAACCAATAGCAGCAGAATCACCACAATCATCAGTAGAGCTGTCGTCATCAGCAACAGCATCCAGAACAGCAGACCCCATAATACTACCTCAAGGCAATGAAAATGCATGTGAGGAAAATATACAAAGGTCATTAGCCGCAGCAGCTAACAAAGAAGGGCAGTCACCAAGTCGGGGAGCAAAGGAGCCACCAGCAACAGAAACCACACAGAAGAGATACCTGAGGCCTGGGAGATCAACAGCAGAAGCAGCTTCCAATCAAGACAGATGCCTGAGGACTAGGAGACGTGCTACACTAAGTGAGGATTTTTTATGGTACCGAGTAAGCAGAAAGAGAACATGGAAAAAGATGTAAGTAAAACTGTCCATCTTAAATACCAGTGTGACAATAGTGAGAGGAATATAAACACCGGACAAAGATAAATCCAGGTTTAATGACACAAACTGAAAAAATCACTGCATAGTACCAGAAGCAAAGGGAGCAAGTGAAGTGCTTAGTATATTACAGGAACGGGAACTATTACATTTAAAGCCAACTGTTAGTGAACCAACTCAGTGCATTTTAAAGGAAGATAATCAGAGTGACCAGTTAAAAATACCACTAAGGCTCATGCACCTAAACATACAGTACCTTAGAAATAAGCTTAATATATTACAGGTTTTTGTAAATGAACAGTCACCTCATATAGTAGTGCTAACTGAGCATGGATTAAAATCTGACGAAATTATTTACTGTAAACTAGAGGGCTACTACTTAGCAAATAGTTATTGTAGACAGCAACATAAGGGTGGTGGTGTGGCAGTTTACATTAGTGAGAATCTTGAGTACAAGAAATTAAACTATCTAGACCAGTACAACAAAGAAGGCTTGATTGAAGTGACAGGCATCGAAGTCCACACCAAAGAGTGTAGAGAGGTTATGAGAAAACATAAAGTTATTGGGATTTATCATCCACCAAAGGCTGATGTAGTTAGCTTCATAGACATATGTAGTAGAGTAGTGGGACGTTGTGGTCCCAGTCACCTAACTATACTTGGTGATCTGAATATTGAGGCAGAATCTTCCAGTTTGTGTAATATGAGGTTAATAGATACTCTTAACCCGTATAATCTCGTAAATGTAGTAAATAGTGATACCAGGGAAACGAAGTCCACATCTAGCAGAATTGATTATGTTATACTATGTAAACATATTAAAGACAGTGTTAGGTGCTGGAATATGGATTTTCACTACTCTGACCACAAATGCCAGCTTGTAGAGTATGTAAACGCAAGCATCCCAAAAATGACAAAAGTTACCGCAAATAAAAGAATCCTAAAAGAGGGTAACATCCTTGCCCTAAGAAATAAATTAGCTATAGAGGACTGGGATCTGGTTTACCAGACTGAAGGATCTGAAAACAAATGGGCCAAATTCTATGATACTATGCTAAGACACTTTGACAGATGCTGCCCTGTTAAAAAAATACAAAGAGTGTTCACCCATAACCAAAGTGCAAAAACCAACAGACTGATACTTCCAGCAAATATGATAAAGCTCAGGCAAAACATCCAGGACCTGGATGTGTTACACAAGTCAACAAACCTGCAGGTTTTTAAGGCCAAGCACAATGAAGCCAAGAAAATCTTTAAGAAAGAGCTTTCAAATCTAAGAAAACAGATATACAGCAGTGAAATAGCTCAGTCTGACAATATAGCCAAGACCTCATGGAGAATTGTAAATCAATTTCGCAAAGCCACACCGAATCCAGAAACTGAAGTTGTAAATATAAGACATGAAGGAAACACAATTAAAGATCCTAATAAAGTCTGCAATGTTTTCAATAAATACTTTATATCTGCAGCTGTTAGTCCAGTTAATAACACAACTGTGAGTAGTGAGGTAAAGCTCTGCCCCTTTGAAGAGCCACCTTTTGAATTCAAACAAGTAAGTGAAAAAGAAATAGGCAGGATAATAAATAACCTAAAGAATAAGTACTCATCTGGATGGGATGGTTTGAGTAGTATCGTGATTAAAAAATGTAATAAGGAATTAGTTAAAATAATCATCCACCTGGTAAACTGCAGTATTAGAGAACATACATTTCCAAATGTATTGAAATGGAGCACAGTTAAACCAGTGCATAAACAAGGATCCAAGGAAGAGGTTTCAAATTTCAGGCCCATATCATTAATACCTGTCTTCAGCAAAGTATTTGAAGTTGTGCTGCTGACACAACTTAGTGACTATTTCTTGAAAAATAAGTTCCTAACAGACACACAACATGGATTCCGAAAGGATCATAGTACTATCACAGCAATTACGGAATTTCTTCACAAAATGTATGGTGCCCTTGATCAAGGAATGCAAACAGCTGGCATATTTCTAGATCTCACTAAAGCTTTTGACTCAGTAAACCATGAGTTACTTTTAAGTAAACTTGAGTCATACAATGTAAATGCTGCACCCATGCAATTGCTGGCTACATATTTATTTAACCGCAAGCAGTGTACAAAGCTGACTTACAAAATCAATAATCAGATCATTAATTTCCAGTCCAAATATGAGACAGTCACGCAAGGTGTACCCCAGGTCTCAATTTTGGGCCCTTTCCTTTTCCTAGAGTACATAAATGATATAGAGCAACCTTTCAACTCCCAATTGGTAACCTATGCAGGAGATACCTCACTGTTATTTCTTGGTAAACAAATTGATGAGTTAACGTTGGTAGCAACTGAGGGCCTACGTCAAATAACTACTTATTTCCAAGATCAAGGTTTGAAAGTTAATATCAGTAAATCTCAGTTATTGCTATTTAAACTTACAAACTCACACCAAATCTCTATCAGTAACATAGGTGGAATGGAAGTAGTGGACACAGAAGGCGGCAGATTTCTAGGTATTCACCTAGATGAAAATCTAAGGTGGGTAAACCATATCACATTTTTATGCAATAAAATCAGCAGTTCATTACATCTAATCAGCCAGTTATCGAAAGTAGTCCTACATCAGACATTAAAAACAATTTATTATGGAACCATTTTTGCACAGATTAATTACGGGATAGAGATATGGGGTTGTGCTGCCGACATACATATGAACAGAATATTAAGCCTACAGAAAAGAGCAATCAGAATTATCCATGGATTAGGGTATAGAGATTCTTGCAAGGAAATCTTTGTTCATCATAAATACCTCACAGTCTACTCACTGTATCTTTACAAATTAATTATAATTTTTGTGACACATCAAAACAAAGCAACAAAGTGCTCTGATATGCATGCCTACAATACAAGAGATAAAGACTGCTACTACAGACAAAGAACAAAATTAAAAACAACAGACCATAGTCCATGCATTAGTGGTCAAATACGGTACAACAGATTACCGAGCTCTCTAAGGTGCCACAAAGGGAACTTATTCAAAGTGAAACTGAAATATTTGTTGATTGACAAGTGTTTATATTCTTTAAGTGAATATTAATATTAAACTAAAATAAATTATTGTATATATATATATATATATATATATATATATATATATATATATATATATATATAAACAAAGATGATGTGACTTACCGAACGAAAGTGCTGGCAGGCCGATAGACAGACAAACAAACACAAACATACACACAAATTCAAGCTTTCGCAACAAACTGTTGCCTCATCAGGAAAGAGGGAAGGAGAGGGAAAGACGAAAGGATGTGGGTTTTAAGGGAGAGGGTAAGGAGTCATTCCAATCCCGGGAGCGGAAAGACTTACCAATTGTGCCTTATTAGGTACAATGGTACATTTGTATCATGTATATGTAATCACATATGTATATATGACTGTACTAAACTTGTAAAAAAATGCTATGACGTTTGCAAAAGACACCAGTTGGTGTCTCCATGCAAAAAAATACAATAAATAAAAAAAAAATTGTCTGTACCTGTTCTGTATGCTGGGACTCTAGAACCTAATAACTGTTATGCTGTCAGTCATTCTCATAATAAATTGTGGATTTCTTGTAACCATGTCTATCATTATGTTCCAATTCATGACAATCAGTCACCAGTTCACCACATTAAAATCAAGTCAGACCCAATTAAACTACCCATGATGCTCAGGTCAATGTGTTGTGCCCCCAGAACCATAAGCTAATAGTGAACAGTCAGAGTTGTGTAAATGTCAGATGTGCGTTATCCGTTGCGTAATATTCATACGGGAGAATAATTTGTAACTTAATTGTGAGTACTAGAGCTCAGGCTACTTGATAAATAAGAATGTATCCACTCGCTTGGCAGACCACTCATCTTGCAGGACTGACTGCTTGATGCCACAGTATGAGCAAGGCAACTGGGTGCCTCTCAAGCCCTCACATTCTTTGCTGAGGTACTGTTTTTTGATGACTCTGGATTCACAAAGCATGGTAGCATTAGCCGGCATAACATGTGTTACTGGAGTGTAGACAATCCCCACTGGTTACAGCAAATTGACCATCAGTGTCCTTGGTTGGTTAACATATGGTGTGGCATCATGGGAAATGAACTCATTGGTCCATATTTTATCAATGACACACTGAATGGACGGAAATATCAAATGTTTTTGGAACAGGAACTAATGGTACTACTACAGGATGTTGCCATGCCATGTATGTGGTTTCAGTATGACAGTTGCCCAGCACATTATGCAATTGAAGCATGGGAGGTATTAGACCATGTTTACACTGGTCGTTGGATCTGTAGATGTGGCCCTATTGATTGGTCCGCTGGGTCACTGGATTTGATGTCGCCATATTTCTTGTTGTGGAGATATTTAAAAGACAAAGTGTACCATCAAATGCCAACAGGGTGTTAAGATGTGGTCGACTGCATCAGAAATGCTTGTGCTGACATTCCCATAGATACGAATCTGTCATGTGTACAGTCATTTGAGAAGCAGATAACCAAGTATATTGAAGTTGGCAGTACTACGTTTGAACACTTACTCTGATTGGAAAAGTAAAGTAGCATTTGCCTCGAGCACAGCTGCAGTGGCAGGTTGAGTAGTCCCCTGTTCGATATGTCAGAGGAATACAATGTTGCAAATGGAGTTTCCAAATCGAAGTTATGAAATACTGGCCTGTCCTACATTTGCAACATGGAAGTGGGGTCCCATGTGCCATTGAATATTCAAGAGCCGTTCAGTAGCATGTCATAAATTATGATTGTGTACCCATTTCTATTCCTCTGATTACAGCATCATCCGTGGCAAACAAAGAAAATGTTTCAGAGAAAAGGTATGTAGATTTTGCCATGGAATCATAATCTGCAACAAAAAATTGGGTTTTCCATTGAAGATTTCAAAAGTTGCCACCACCACTCAAGCAGAGAATTGGATGGTGGATTGATTGTGCTATTATTGCATGTCCTCCTAAGAGACAAACAAATTGAAATTATAACTTATTTTTAACCTGATGTGTAGTTTTCAAGATATTTCAGCATCTTCAGTAAAAAATTAACACCCTGTTTAAAACACTGTTTTTCATATAGTACAAATAAGCAACTCATCTAATGTATTCTTATCATTATCATTATTGTTTTCTACTTCACTATTGTTATGTGGACAATTCAAAGAAAAAATTCTGGCAATCTTGGGCTCTGAAATGCATACCTTTAGAGCTATCAGCTCCCCTTCATCTTTGATACTGTGAAACAAATCTCTTCTGCTGCCTGCTCTTTGCTTTCTACTTTGGGAGGAGGTAGTATGGACCAAAACAAGAAGAAGATCCAGTCACTTGTTTAGTAGAAAAGATATGTTTCACAATATTGAAGATGAACTGCTTATAGCTCTTAAGGTATGTATTTTAGAGGCCCTGTTCACTAGACTTTTTTTGCTGCTAATAATTGTGCCTGTCATATCCCTGAATATTAGCTATTTGTCCTGGGACATCCTGCATGTTTTATCAAACAAAATCTCAGGGAAGGGTTCGGAATAGGGTGTAAGTTGGCAGAGTCTTTCACTTTTAAAACTCTAGAAATTGTATGTGCATTGACAGCTTCAGACCAGTTAGTCCATAACGTGTTTTGTCAAATGTCATTGAAAGAATAATATTTGTTATTCTTGAGGAGACCTAATTTGCACTGGCAATACCACATTTTCTATCTCATTCAACGGCTTTGAACAACACGTGGCCACCGCACTGAATATGAATGGCGCACACATTATGAATTCTGGGTATCATGGCAACATACTATTCGAAGGAAAAGGCCACCAATCTTTTTCTTTTCACTATCTTATTTATTCCGATAAATTCTATAACCTAAACACACAAATTCTATAACCTTTAACAATAACACATGAGAAATTCCGCCCAGTGGGCATGGCTTTACATTAGTGATTCTCTATCTTATGGTCTCGTAATTATTTAACGCTACAGTGCACTTTCTGGATAGGATGGTGGTTCTTTTGCTATATCTCACACTTCGACTCTCACATCCATCATCACGAAACTTTCCTCCAGACCGAGTGGTACAAAAACGAACATGCATAACCCACTGTCTCTGAAACTATCTTGTTACTCTCCCATGCCAACCACACATACTTAAATTTCATGAAATACCTCACACTGGCAACATACAATACAAAACAAGGAATAGTCATAATGTTATAATCACATCACTTTCAGCTTTCCCACCTCAATTAAAATTCATCCCAGTTTCACACGACACTGCCCCACTTCGTAACTTTTCTTTCCTACTACGAACTCTGGAGGATATATGCACGTCTTCCTGTGCAATGCAAGCCAAGTGGCGTTGCTGGAGACAGCTGACTCATCTTGCTTCACTCTCAGATTATTATAGTTTGAATCAAGCGTCACACAGAAACATAACACGCAAAGTAATATTACGGACATATTCATCACACAAGCGAGTCCTCAACTGATACCATGGACGAGTACTTCTCTTTATCCTTTGTCTCATACACAGATTGAGACTCACGCAGTACTCACCACGTGGAAGTACTCGTCTCTAATTTCAAGTCCTGCACACGCCATTTCTTAAATATTTCCAACTTGTAGTACACACGCTAGTAATTCAGCTTAAGTTAAGCACTCGGAAGTATTTCAACTTTTTGCTACACGTGGTTTCATTGTGACCGTTGGTCACTTCCGAAGATTACTATGATCCTCATGATATTACCTGCCTGACATTTAATTCTCCCCACAAAAGTTCCTGAAATAGAGAAATTATTATTCTGAACTACTCTTAAGTATCTCACATGCATACCATGTCTCCACTGTTTTGTCCTTACGGAGCATGCCCAAGACAGGTCTTACCAACACTAGATCCAGCGGCAGAGTGCTGAAACATGGCCGTTCTTCAGGTTCTCTCGCACCTCTGCCGAAGTCGGGGAGCGCCTTGCTACTGTATTGGTCAGCCACATTTCAGGTGCTCAAAGCTCAGGTAAATTTCATCTCTTTGGTCCCACCAAAGGTGGCCAAAGGATTGTCTCAAAGATGATCATATATTCACATTCACTATCTGCGGTTAGCAGACGACCATACATTTATTCATTTCACAGATCTCACCAAACTGGATGTAGGGATTTATTTTGTGGGAGTGCACATGTGATCAATTAAATAAATTGTCATTCTTTCCCACACTGGTATCCGGCTTCGCTGTATTAATTGAAATTGAGCTATTATTAGAAAAAATATGTTGTACTGACAAGAATAATGAAGAATGTTGTACCTATTTTCAATGTCGGGCGGTACTGTACCCTTTCAGGCTGTTTGCATTTGTTGATGTGGCCATTCAAAAAGCTACCTGGTTATGGAAATTGGTGCAATCAATTTCTTGATGCAGTAACACATGGTGTGGATGATACTTATGATGATTCAGTACTGTGACAATACTACCTGTGGACATATCAAAATCGTGATGTAATTGCTGGGTGCTTATCCATGGGCTGTGGTGCGTGGCCACAAGTAAAGCTATGTTATTAGCCTCTCCTGTAACAGGCCTATATGCTGCCATCAGATATAAAGGCATTCACAACCTTGTAAAAGAATGAATGAGAGTGAGCTTTCTCTGGAAAATGCACAGCATGCAAGACAACACGAGCCTCAACATTTCTCCTACATTCTCCATAAATCATGATCATTTCAGTACTTTCTTTTCTGGTTGCAACGTTCATCATCAACTTGCATGTCTGTTCTCCAAATTATAGTTAGGTGTGCATGCAATAAACACTGTGCAGTTATTATTATGCTTAGATCCTATACCTGTTCTACATTTGCATGATACGTGGGCTCTGCACACAGTGTACTACCCATTATTAAACATCAGAATTCACTACACAGCCACAGTGGCATGTCAAGTGGTCCCCTGTTCGATATGTCGGAGGAATACAACATTGAAAATGGGGTTTCCAATATGAAGTTATGAAATACTGGCCTGTCCTTGCAGCATGAAGGTGGGGTCCCACATGACATTGCACATTGAAGGGTCATTGAGTAGCATGATGTAAATTATGATTGTATACCCATTTGTATTCTTCCAATTACAGTGCCATCTGTGGCAAAGTGAAGAAAATTCTTCAGATAAAGCATATATTGATTCTGCCTTAGAATCATAATTTTCAATAAAAAATGGGGGGTTCCCATTGAAAATTTCAAAGTTGTCCCCCGCCATGCATGTACAGGGTGGTGTGGTGGGTCGAGTGTGGTATCATTGAATGCCTGCCTCTGAGACAAACAAACTGTAATTATAACTTTTTTTGAACTGATGTGTAGTTTTTGAGATATTTCAATGTCTTCAGTTAAAATACACACCCTGTTCGAATATACTGTTTCTCATGTAGTACAAATAAGCAGCTTGTCCACTGTGTTCATTAGTATTAATATATTTTTATACTTATCAGTATCATTCTTATTTTCTACTTCACTACTATTTTGTGAACAGTATTGGATGTGAAACATTGAAATCAATTGTAATTTTACTTAAGGGAGTTTTACAGAGAGATATCAATAACCATCAACCTGTTTCACTGCTGACATCATTCTTCAAAATTTTTGATAAGCTGATGTATTCTGGAATAGAACCTTGCCTTAGGAACAATAGCATCCTTAGCAAATCACTTTTTGAATTTCAGAAGGGTTGCACTACTGAGATTGCCATTTACATGTTTACTCATAAGATTTTACGATGACATAATAATAAAATAGTGCCTGTTGGTATCTTCTGTGACCTCTCTAAGGCATCTGACTATGAATCACAGTATTCTCCTTGATAAATTGATGTTTTAAGTGAGTGATGGTATAGCCAACCAATGGATAAGGTCATATCTAACCAAAAGAATGCATAAAGTTGTACTTAGCAATTCAGGCAATATAGTCCAGAGGCATAATTCTGACTGGGAAGAAGACACATATGGAGTTCTCAAAGTTTCAATCTTAGGTCCACCACTGTTCCTCGTATATGTAAATGATCTTCTGTCTAGTATACAACAAGCACTGGACACTAATGTTATAATCAATCCAAGCATACGTACAGAAACAAAAGAAATGGTAAAAAAGTTCTTAAAAGTGTAATTGATTGGTTTTCTGTGAACAGTCTCACCCTCAATTTTAAAAAGATGCAGTGTACCTAGTTCTGTTCATCTAGAGGTACTACACGAACGAAAAGTGCAATACATACTGGGAACTTCAAAATTCTTAGGGGTTTATATTGATGAGAATTTAAACTGGAAAAAAGACACATTTTGGAACTCCTAAAAAAATTTAGTTCAGCAACACTTGCGATTAGAATAACTGCAAATCTTGGGGAGAGACAAATCAGTAAGTTGGCATATTTTTCATTCAATAATGACATGGAATAATGTTCTGGTGTAATTCATCTTTAAGAAAGAAAGACTTCATTGCACAAAAACATGCTGTGATAATAATGTGTGTTGCTCACCCATGAACATCTTATAGATATCCGTGTAAGGACTTAGGCATTCTGACTACTGCCTGATAGTATATATATTCCCTCGTTAAGTTCATTGTAAATAATCCACTACAGCTCAAAAGGAACACTGATGTTCATAATTAAAGGACAAATGATATTCATTACTTGTCTTTAGAACAAAAAGGGGCGCACAGTGCTGCACAAAATTTTTTGATTACTTGCCCAGGGATACAAAATGTTTGACAGACAGTAAAGTAAAATTTGAAAACAATCTGAAAAAGTTTCTCCTCGTCAAACTCCTTCTGTTCCGTATAAGAGTTTCTACTACTGTAATATGTAAAAGGTAATGGTTAGGAATTACTAACTCACATCTGTATATCTTTTTTCCTTTCTATAATAAAAAATTAAAAAGGTTAGAATTTACCAGAATGTAATCATATGTAGAAATTAATTTGTGATGTAAATGTAAAATGACCTGTTCCACATCATTACTATCTAGTGTGCAAAATGATCCATTAAGCATCTAACTAAGTAACTAACTACTCACTTGGTGGCAGTTGCAAAAGGTTGAAATAAACAGCACAGACAGTCTGCAAAAATCATCAGATTTCTTTAAGTGGGGAAGAATCAAGAATAGTGTCCCACAGGGTTCAGTCTTAGGTTCCTTACTGTTCTTAACATATATTAATGACTTGCCACTCTTTATTCATGAAGGTGCAAAGGTGGTTCTTTTTGCTGATGATACAAGTATAGTAATCACACCCAACAAACAAGAATCAACTGAGAAAATTGTAAATAATGTCTTACAGAAAATTATTAAGTGGTTCTCTGTAAGAGGACTCTCAAAAAGTTTTGAGAAAGCACAGTGTATACAATTCTGTATAGTAAATGGCATAAAACAATTGATAAATAAAGACTACAGACAGGAGTCTGTTACTAGGGCAGAATATTCAAAATTTCTGGGTGTGTGCACTGATGAGAAACTGAATTGGAAGAAACATATCGATGATCTGCTGAAACAGTTGGGTCCAGCTTCTTATGCTATTAGGGTTATTGCAGATTTTGATGATACCATATCAGTAAATAGCCTACTGATCTATTTTCATTCACTGCTTTCATATAGCAGCATATTTTGGGGTAACTCATCATTAACAGAAAAAGTATTCATTGCACAAAAGCGTGTAGTCAGAATAATAGCTAGAGCTATGTCATCTTGGAGACATTTATTTAAGGAACTCAGGATGTTCACAGTACCTTTGCAATACACATATTCACTTATGAAATCTTTTTATTAATAACCCGTCCCAGTTCAAAAATAACAGCAAAATGCATAGCTACAACACTAGAAGAAAGGTTGATTCGGATTCAGATTCTTTATTGGTCATTCAGCATTATTACATGCAACAGACTTCATCAGTTCACTTAACCTATTAATTTTACAAAATAAATTTTTACATATTTAAGTTGATATTGGGCATTTCTAAAAATTCTGCTAATGAATAGAATGGATTAGTTAACAAGAAGTTATGTACATTTTCTTTAAATAATTTGTCAGGATTGACTGACAAACTTTTAGACAATTTGTTATATATTTTAATTGCCATATACTTATGACTATTTGTAGTTTTAGCTAATCTATTTTGAGGCAACAGCAGAGAAGTACAGGTTCTTGTACAGTAGTCATGCCTTTGATTTGTTACACTTAAATTAGGTAGTTCAGCAAGTATATAGATAATGCTATCAAGAATATATAAATTAATAACTTTTAAAATTCTGTATTTAATGAACAATGGTTTACAATGTGTTCTATTATCTACCTTAGCCATTACTCTGATTGCTTTCTTCTGGATTACCACAATTTCATTTATTTTTCTGCTGTTTCCCCAGAGTATTAAACCATACCTTAAAACAGATTGAAAAAAGGCAAAGTACGCTGTCCTTACATACTCAAATGTCACACAACACATCAGTCTCTTCAACAAATATGTAACTCTTGACAACCTAACCACTATGTGATCAACATGAGAGTTCCATGTTAGACTGTTGTTAAGTATGATGCCCAAAAACTTTGCATTTTGTTTTTCTATTTTTGTAGTATTTGATAGACTGAACCACATATTCTGGGTCTTTTCCTCATTTAATAGTATACCATTATCATTAAACCATGAAGTTGCATTTTCTTTTGCCAATTTCATATCACTTACAAAGTTATCAAATACATAGTTTACAGGTAGAAAAGTTGTATCATCTGCATACATATATGTCTTTACATCTATATTTCCTATTAAGTCACTTATGGGTAGAAGGAAAAGGAGTGGCCCCAATTTAGATTCCTGTGGCACTCCGTGTTGAACCCCGAGTGTGTTTGACAGATGACTTCCTGCACTCACCACCTGATCTTCACTATTCTGTGTTAAATCTCACTTTGGCAAAGAAAGGAGTGAATTATGCTGCCACAAAAATCTTTGGCCATTTGCCAAATAGTTTTAGAGGTCTGACAGACAGCCAACCAACATTTAAAAACAAATTAAAAGAATTTCTGAAAGAAAACTCCTTCTGCTCAATAGATGAAATTTTAGATATAAAGTAGTAACTGAAAAAATTAATTATATCATATAAAGAAAACTTATGTCAAAGTGGCACATTCCACATCATTACAAAATGTCGTATTCATGATATGTTGAAAAAGCGTTAATTTGTATATGTATATACATATGTAATATTTGTGTGTACATGGACATTAAAGGAACACATTACAATGAAATTTAATCATTTTCTCAATGGTATTATGCTACTGCATATATTTAGTACAGTTTCTCTTTAACGGTCACCTTCTAGCTGAATGACAAAATATTAAGAAATATTCCAGAAACAATTAACACACAATAAATTAAACATTAATGTTATGATAATAACTGTGTTGTTAAATTAGAATCCTCACCATTTGTTTCTGCCTAACATATGCCTCAAATGTTCTACCTCTGCACTTATAGCAACACCATCTAATAGTAAGTTTAAAACATTCAGTATTGAAAACGTCCTTAGATCATCTTACGTGGTGTCATGCATGACAGATTAAAATAAGAAAAACAGGCAATATTTTATGTTCCTGGACTGGTTAGAGTTTTAGAGATATACAGGGTGTCACACTCAAACCTCCCTGATTTCGAAGACCCAGGAAAAATACCCACAATAGATGCGACAATGAAAAATGCACCACATTGTAGAGCATCTCAAAGAATTTATTTATTTATCATCAATACACCTCTACATGTGAACCATTTTTAGCATGAAGAATATCAAGTCTATATTGAATTTCTTGTCAAGTTCTTTGTAATACTTCCTCTGTTATTGTTGCAATCGCATTAGTGATACAATGTCGCAACGTAGGAATATCGTCCACTTTGGTCGCATACCCGCGGTCCTTCATGAATCCCCACATGAAGAAATCAAAAGGCGTAATGTCAGGTGAACGTGGTGGCCCCAGACAATGGGTCCTCCACGTCCAACCCAACGATTGGGAAATTTCCTATCCAGGAACTTGCGAACAGCCGTTAACCAATGCAGCGGAGCTCCATCTTGTTGAAAAATGATGTTGGGTTGTAAGCACAGGCGCCGACTCTATGGGGCTTGAGGGGGCCAGAGCCCCTCAAATATTATTATACTTTGTAAAATCACAAAATTATGTTGGAATTTTTTATTTTCCTTGTTTGACGATAGTTGCCTTTTAAAATACCTTCAGTAATGAGTTAAAACAAATAATTATTTCAGTAGTAAGCAGGTTAGCTGAAAATGAGTGTTGTGAATCATGATAGTGTTATGGTGTTGTGGGCACGCTTATAATTTGTCCCAGTGCATAAACCTTCGGGTAAAGTCTGGTGCCAGCAAGCTAGCACTGTGGCCCCGGCGACATCAAAAGGACTGGAACAGAAGCACCTGGAACCCCCGCCTACCATCGCTTTAACGCTTTGAGACATTATGATGCTGCGGCTATATAAAGCCCACCCTACTGTCGCAGTCATTCAATATGGATAGTCTCGTTCAGTGCATGCTGCAGACGTGTTTAGTGTTCCAACTTTAGTGTCTAGTGGACTATTTTATATGACTATATTTTATTCATTTACTTTAGTCTCTTAGTGTATTGTGAATTAAATTTGCAATGGATAAATTTGTTACCAAAAAGGCGCACTTGGAAGATGATGATACTGCTAGTCAACCTCCAACAAGTATTGTGTCCTCAGTTGCTTTGTCGTCTTCAGGTGAGAACCATTCACATTTGAAACTTGGACAGTCTGGTAAGGGAAGATAATTTCAGAAGTCTTGGTTGATCAAATATACATGGCTAGAATATGAAGCATCTACCGAAAAAGTTTTTTGCAAAACCTGCAAAGAGGCAGATGCTAAAAATCTATTACAATTTTCTTCAAAATAAGAAGATGTGTTTACTTCCATAGGGTTTTCTAACTGGAAAAAGGCTTTGGAAAAATTCCATCTTCATGAAAATACATTTACTCACAAAGGTGTCCTGAAACTAAATTATATCACTAACTAAAGTGCGGTCTCCCAACTGAATGAACAGATAAGTGATATGAAGAAAGGCTGTTTAGCTCTTGAGACAATTTTTATTATGCTGCAGTTTCTATGCCGACAAGGACTAGCACTTAGAGGGCACGAAGATATAAACTCAAATTTTTTTCAATTGTTGCAACTTTGAAAGGATGACATACCTGGGTTTAAAGACTGGGTAGGGGGTTCGAGGTATAAGTGGACATCTAACGGTGTTCAAAACGAGATCATCGATCTACTAGGAAAGTCTGTGTTGAGAAAGGTATTGGCTTCAATCAAAAAGACTGAACATTATTCTGTTATGGTTGACGAAACAAGTGATTCTTCAGTTCACAAACAAGTGTCGTTTTGTATTTGTACTGTCAATGATTCCTTAATTGGATTATACAGGACTCCCAATACTAAATCACAAATTCTGTTTAGTATTTTAAAAGACATTTTTGCTCGTCTTGATTTGTCAATGGACAACTCAAGAGGACAGTGCTATGATGGTACCTTGAATATGAGGGGTAAGTTCAAAGGATTAAAAAAGTTAGTTCTGTATATACAACCAAAAGCACATTATGTGCACTGCACTGCTCACAGTTTGGACTTGGCAGTTGTAGACAGTCACCACCATCTTATGTCTATGAGGGATATTAAGGCTTTAGCCAAGGACTTAATAAACACCATAAGGGAATCCAACAAAAGACTGGGACTTTTCAGAAGCATATGTTGTGTCAGAAGCATATGCTGCGAGAGCGCCAACGACCGAGCTAGTCTATAACCCCTTTACCCAACTTGAACGACTATGTGAGCTTCTAGTATCTTGAGAATATTGAAAAACTTTGACGAACTTCTAGAGTTTTTTGAAACATTTTCTGCAGAGGACAAAACGGGTGCAGGTTACAAACGTGCAAGCTACCTTGAGTCAATGTTACAATTCAAGACTTATTTATTTTTATTTCTTTTTTGCCGTGCAATGAACCCAGTAGAGGACGTCAATAAAAAAATTAAATGCCCTCATCTAAGTGTTGCTGATCTGGAAAAACATACATGAGGGCTTGATTTGTATATTGAATGGAAGGCGTGATAGTTTTGAAGACTTTTGGGAATTGTGTTTAAAAGTAAAACATTCACAAGTTGAAGATCCTTTGCTCCCTCGGAATCAAAGTATACCAACGTAGTATGAAAACAATGAAGCCAGCTCACTGCACACTTTCAAAACCCCAAAGGAATACTACAAACCTATTTACATTGAGGTTTGTGAAATGGTGCAATCTTGCATTACTGAGCGGTTTGCTTCAACTGCACTCACACAGGTCATTGCAGGTAAGCAAGAGTGCTTGCTTTTAGTAAACAGAGGTGAAACAAATTAGGAAAAATCAACTGCGTTTTTCAAAAATGACCTAGTCATTGAGAGACTGCACTTACACTTGAATATGTTAGCTGATATCACTAATAAAAAAACAACTGGTCTTAAAAAACATGTGTGATGTAAGAAAGTACATTGCACAAGAGCCTGCAGTTGGAGAAATGTTGTGTGAAGTAGTGAAGTGCATTAATCATCTACAAGTAGTTCCAATCACGACAGCAACAGCAGAATGGTCATTTAGCACCCTTAGATATCTGAAGTCATATCTCTGATCAACAATGGGGCAGGCGATTGTACAACTTGGATGTTCTTCATGCCCACCGAGATGTTTTGGATGAATTGGATATCTGACCAGTCATCAACGACTTCATATTCAGTAACCCAGTCAGACAGTCGACATTTGCACCTATCTAAAGACACTCTAGTCCTAATAAGTCCACCCCGACAGCTGAGTGGTCAGTGCGGTGGTTTGTCATGCCAGGGGGCCTTCGGTTCGATTCTCGGCTGGGTCAGAGGTTTTCTCCTCTCAGGGACTGGGTGTTGTGTTGTCCTCATTATCATTTCATCATCATCAGTGAAGGCAACAGGAAACCACCACTGGAATCACTTCCCTAGATGCTCATATGGTGGACCTCTTCCCACATGACAAGACCTGCCGTAAGACAGAACACAAAGTTAAGTAAGTTCTAATAAAAGCATTCTGAGCAATATTAAAAATCTTTATTAAACAGAGAATTAAATACATACATAATGTTATACTTTCAGTTTCAAAATATTAGTACTAGTTTAGTACTGTATTACTACATTACTGTATTAGTTATATTCAAATACTTAAATATTTACATACTTTTCGACTGAAAGTATTAGGCACACTGTATTAACTTTATTAACTGTATTAAAGTATTAACTTTGAGATTTTGTTTTCATTTAACGAACCCTGAATCTTATTCAAACTAAGCTTAAATTAGCTATTTCACTTATTAATCAAAGTGTTATTACTGTGCGACAGCAATATTTTATGTTTTATTCTTTTAATTATAGTATGGGGTTTATTTAAATATAATTTCAGTCTCTTCTGAGCTATACAAGGGTGGTCCATTGACCGTGAGTGGGCCAAATAACTCACGAAATAAACGTCAAACGACAATGCTACAAAGAACGAAACTTGTCTAGCTTGAAGGGGGAAACCAGATGGCGCTATGGTTGGCCCGCTAGATGGCGCTGCCGTAGGTCAAACGAATATCAACTGTGCTTTTTTTAAAATAGGAACCCCCATTTTTTTATTACATATTCGTGTAGTACGTAAAGAAATATGAATGCTTTAGTTGGACCACTTTATTCGCTTTGAGAAAGATGGCGCTGTAATAGTCACAAACATATCAGCGCACACTCCGCAGTAGAGCGAAAATTTCATTCTAGAAACATCCCCCAGGCTGTGGCTAAGCCATGTCTCCGCAATATCCTTTCTTTCAGGAGTGCTAGTTCTGCAAGGTTCGCAGGAGAGCTTCTGAAAAGTTTGGAAGGTAGGAGACGAGGTATTGGCAGAACTAAAGCTGTGAGGAGGGGGCGTAAGTCGTGCTTGGGTAGCTCAGTTGGTAGAGCACTTGCCCGCGAAAGGCAAAGGTCCAGAATTCGAGACTCGCTCCGGACCACAGTTTTAATCTGCCAGGAAGTTTCATATCAGCGCACACTCCGCTGCAGAGTGTAAATTTCATTCTAGATATGGCTCACAGTTTTAGATGAACAGTTGGTAACAGGTAGGTTTTTTAAATTAAAATACAGAACGTAGCTACATGTGAACATTTTATTTCGGTTGTTCCAATGCGATACATGTACCTTTGTGAACTTATCATTTCTGAGAATGCATGCTATTACAGCATGATTACCTGTAAATACCACATTAATGCAATAAATGCTTAAAATGATGTCCGTCAACCTCAGTGCATTTGGCAATACGTGTAACAACATTCCTCTTAACAGTGAGTAGTTCGCTTTCTGTAATGTTCGCACATGCATTGACAATGCACTGACACATGTTGTCAGGCTTTGTCGGTGAATCACGATGGCAAATATCCTTCAACTTTCCCCACAGAAAGAAATCCGTGGACGTCAGATACTGTGGTGCGGGCCATGGTATGGTGCTTCGACGACCAATCCACCTATCATGAAATATGCTATTCAATACAACTTCAACCGCAGATGAGCTATGTGCCGGACATCCGTCATGTTGGAATTACATCGCCATTCTGTCATGCAGTGAATCATCTTGTAGTAACATCGGTAGAACATAACGTAGCACCATTTAGATTGCCATCGATAGAATGGGGGCCAATTATCCTTTCTCCCATAATGCTGCACCATACATTAACCCGCCAAGGTCGCTGATGTTCCACTTTTCGCAGCCATCGTGGATTTTCCGTTGCCCAATAGTGCATATTATTCCGGTTTACGTTACCGCTGTTGATGAATGACGCTTCGTCACTAAACAGAACACGTGCAAAAAATCGGTCATCGTTCCGTAATTTCTCTTGTGCCCAGTGGCAGAACTGTACACAACTTCAAATTCGTCACCATGCAATTCCTGGTGCATAGAAACATGGTATGGGTGCAATCGATGTTGATTTAGCATTCTCAACACTGACGTTTTTGAGATTCCCTATTCTCGCTCAATTTGTCTGCTACTGATGTGCGGATTAGCCGCAGCAGCAGCTAAAACACCTACTTGGGCATCATCATTTGTTGCAGGTCGTGGTTGACGTTTCACATGTGGCTGAACACTTCCTGTTTCCTTAAATAACGTAACTATCCGGCGAACGGTCCGAACACTTGGATGATGTCGTCCATGATACTGAGCAGCATACATAGCACACGCCCGTTGGGCATTTTGATCACAATAGCCATCATTAACACGATATCGGCCATTTCCGTTATTGGTAAACGGTCCGTTTTAACATGGGTAATGTATCACGAAGCAAATACCGTCTGCACTGGCAGAATGTTACGTGATACCGCGTACTTATACGTTTGTGACTATTACAGCGCCATCTTTCACAAAGCGAAAAAAGTAGTCTAACTAAAACATTCATATTTCCTTACGTACTACACGAATATGTAATATAAAATGGGGGTTCCTATTCAAAAATCGCAGTTGAATCCGTTTGACCTATGGCAGCGCCATCGAGCAGGCCAACCATAGCGCCATCCGGTTTCCCCCTTCAACCTAGACGAGTTTCGCTCTTTGTAGTTTTTTCGTTTGATGCTTATTTCGTGAGATATTTGGCCCGGTCACTATCAATGGACAACCCTGTATATTCGCTGCTCTGTAATAGTCTATAAGCATGATTATTAAATTAGCTTTTTACAAAAATACCATGCCTGTTTATCTTTTGATTCCTTTTTCAGAGCCAAAACATGTGTCAGGCTTGTCGAGTTTCCTGGAGCATTGAGTTAGCGAGAGTCCAGTTTTTGGTGTTCTAATGTTGATCATATGACTAAAATGCTTAAAAAACTTTCGAACTCACTATTTTTCATCTATAACTTAGAAAATTTCCTGGGGCAAGACCCGCAGTTTTGTCCCCCCCACCCCCATTATTTTTTATAAGTCGACACCCCTAGTTGCAAGTCTTATATCTGAGGATACACAGACTGCTCCAACATGTCCAGATACACTGACCTGTTCACTGTTTGTTCAGCAAAGAAGAACGGCCCAACAATCCTGTCGTGCATTAGCCCGCACCAGACATTTAGTTTAGGGCTGTCATGAACATGTTCAATTACAACGTGCGGATTTTGCGAACCCCAAATCCGAACATTATGTCTATTAACCCTTCCTGATAGATGAAAGGTTGTCTCATCTGATAATAAACACCTTTCCAGGAAACTGGCATCCATATCAATATGCAGCAGCATATCCGCAGGAAAATTGTTGTCGGCGTGGTTTGTCGTTCGGCGTCAGATGCTGCAGAATTTGCACTTTGTAGGCACACATATGAAGACGCTGGTGAACTACACAATGCAATGATGATCAAGGTACATCAAATTGCCTAGATGCTTGACGAATTGGCTTGTGTGGACTTCTGAGAAACGTTTGCGTGATGTCCTCCACTGTCTCTTTCGAAACTCCGTAGTGTGCACCACCAGAATGTTTCAGAACAATTCCTGTTGCCAGAAACTTCCTATACCATTCCTTAATTATTTTCACATCAGATGGATCACATTCATACGCACGACGATAATTTCTTTGCACAATTTCAGCTCTCTGAGACTGCAGATGTGTGTGCAAGCTGCGCTTGCGTGAGTGTGTGTGTGTGTGTGTGTCTACCGCTGACAAAGGCCTTAATGGCCGAAAGCTATGATTGTATGCGTCTTTTTATTGTGCCTATCGCGGCTCAGCATCTCCGCTCGTATTATAGTGTATGTTTGTGTAGATCTTTGTGTTCGCGTGAATTGATATAGTACTTAGTGAGTTGCATGTCAGAACATTACATAAGATTCGGTAGTTGTTTGTTACTCTTACGCACGGTAGTTGTTCTATATTCTGTGTGATATCCTAGATACATATATATCTGTGTTAAACAGATTATACACTGATTGAGCATTTCACACATGAAAAATAAGCTTATGGTTGTAAATTCATTAGTAGGAATACACACATCAAAAAAAGTTTGCATCACCTCAGTTCCGAGAGTTCCGGAACCTGTAAAGAAAATTGGAATAGAGATCAACGTAAACATCACTTCCGCCCTTTTTATTGCTCATGAAAACCACACATTGCATGTTGTACCACGATACAGTGAGACCTTCAGAGGTGGTGGTCCAGATTGCTGTACACACCGGTACCTCTAATACCTAGCAGCACGTCCTCTTGCGTTGATGCATGCCTGTATTCGTCATGTATACTATCCACAAGTTCATCGAGGTACTGTTGGTCCAGATTGTCCAACTTGTAACATTATGTGATTGCCTTATCATTTTAAATCATTAACTAATCGAGCAGTCGCTCGTCAACAGCTACAGTTAGCAAATAATGTTGCGAGAAAGTAAAAGGTGAACGACCTGTGACGTAACTTGTGTATTGTCGAAGCGCCGTCAGAGATGCAGTGAGTTACTGACTTTGGAAACCGCGGCGCGAAAAACGGACAGAAGAAGAACACTTTTACGCATTCTTTTGATGTACGAGATATTCTCGATTAACAGTTACTCAGTTACTCATTTTTTTTCTTCTCTTGTCTCTTGTGACTTGTGTCGGACGCGCATGTCTTGCCGCCGTATTATTATTGTTAAAAATAATATTATTTTAGTGTGAAGTAAAAGTGCAATATTAAAAGTGCAATACTGCATAGCAGAAGATTTATTGTGCGACGTGTATGTGAAAACGTCAAAGGATTATTTTCATTACGAGAAGAGAAGTGACAGTCAAAACGGCATCCATGTTAAATCCTTCATTGCAGTGTAAGTTCATCTATTAATTGCCATAAATTCAGAGTTAAAGGGAACTGGTGTATGGACTATTTATTTAGTATAGAATCTATGTCTCACTCCTTCATGAAGTTATTTAATTTTCTTTATGTTTCTGCCAAATAGAGAGTTCACAGTCATGAATTATTTCGTTGAAATCGGACGGACGTTGCATGCGACGAAATATTTTCTCCGCGCCATATTCTACTGGTAAATGCATGATAAACTGCGGTCTCTTAGGAAATTCATGTTGAGCTATCCAAAAATAATTGTATTTTGAATAGGCATTTACTCTCCTCTGCAGTGCAACTTCCGACTGATGAGAGGACCCAACAAGAAACAGCCGCACACAATCGGCGTTCGCAAATATTTTTCCACCGCTGATTATAGCTACATGTTACCGCACAAAAGTAAACATATTGCTATAATTAGCGACTACGAACGGGGACATTTACAACTGTATGTTTATGTATACACATTACGTAAACATATCGTTATAAACTCCTCAATGGCAATTCGGCGTAGATCCCTCAGAGTGGTTGGTGGGTCACGTCGTCCATAAATAGCCCTTTTCAAACTATCTCAGGCATGTTCATTAGCGTTCATGTCTGGAGAACATGCTGTCCAGTCTAGTCGAGCGATGTCATTATCCTGAAGGAAGTCATTCACAAGATGTGCACGATGGGGGCGCGAATTGTCGTCCATGAAGACGAATACCTCGCCAATATGCTTCCGATGTGGTTGCACTATCAGTCAGAGGATGGCATTCACGTATCGTACAGCCGTTACGGCGCCTTCCATGACCATTTGTGGCGTACGTCAGCCCCATATAATGCCACACCAAAACAGTAGGGAACCTCCACCTTGCTGCACTCGCTGGACAGTGTGTCTAAGGCGTTCAACATGACCAGGTTGCCTCCAAACATGTCTTCGATGATTGTCTGGCTTAAGGCTTATGAGACACCTGAGCGGTCCATTCGGCATGTTGTTGGGCCCATCTGTACCGCGCTGCAAGGTGGCATCATGCAGCCTATTTCACACAGTATGAGTCGTAACACGACGTCCTGTGGCTGCACAAAAAGCATTATTCAACATGGTGGCGTTGCTGTCAGGGTTCCTCCGAGCCATAATTCGTAGGTAGTGCTCATCCACTGCAGTAGTAGTCCTTGGGGGCCTGAGAAAGGCATGTCATTGACAATTCCTGTCTCTCTGCGTCTGAACAACATCGCTTTGGTTCACTCCAAGATGCCGGGACACTTCCCTTGTTGAGAGCCCTTCCTGGCACAAAGTAAGAACGTGGACGTGATTGAACTGCAGTATTGACCATTTAGGCATGGTTGAACTACAGACAACACGAGCTGTATAGCTCTTTCCTGGTGGAATAATTGGCACTGATCGGCTGCTGGACCCCTTCCATCTAATGGAAATGAGTGTTTGGAATCATTGGCCAGGAGACTCCTTATGGAGCAGGTCCGGCCGCCTGGGTGCAGGTCTTATTACATTCAGCGCCACATTGGGCGACCTGCGTGCCGGATGGGGATGAAATGATGATGAAAATAACACAACACCCAGTCCCTGAGCAGAGAAAATCCTCGACTCAGCCGGCAATTGAACCCGGGCCGCTTAGGATGGCAGTGCATTATGCTGAGCATTCAGCTACCAGGGCGGACTTCAACTAATGGGCACTGCTCATGCACAGTTGTTTACATCTTTAGACGTCTCTGAACAGTCAAAGGGACTGTGTCTGTGATACAACATCCACATCAACATCCATCTTCAGGAGTTATGGGAACAAGGGTAATGCAAAACCATTTTTTGATGTGTGTAGATTGTAGTTCACTGCTACTTGAGTGCAGTATTCATTATAGGCTATAACTTAACACATTACATTTTTAGTTTTATTCATGGTTTATACAGAAAATACATTTGATATATAAAACACATTGATTGTGGCTTTACATAAAGAAGAGAATATAATTCTGCCTACACATAATGACAAATAATACATTACTGTGTGTGTGCAGTATACTGTCAACAATATACAATTGTCATTGGGGGGGAGGAGCCTCAGAATAAAATTTCTTCAAGCCTTCGACTCCAACGCAACATTTGCCTTATTGCCAGAGTCTTTGTATATGGTGTCACTGCTTGTGTCAGTGCTTTGTTTTATGGTTGTTACTGAATGTTGTGTTGTTTGTGGCTGTGTTATGGCACGCTGTGGTTTTTGTTGTTTGGAATCCCTTAAATGTTGATCCCTTCTGAGTCATGTTCACTCAGTGCATAGTGTGTTGGTCCTTTCCTGGGTTTCAGAATCTGTGCTTGTGCTTGTGTCCTGTCATGTGGTTTGTTGTGTTGCTTGTGCTTGTCTACGCCTCCTTCCGTACAGGTCTTGGTGCTCCTATACTTTCTGCAGTGTGTTCGATACAATATTGTCTACACTATTTAGTGCGTTTCAAACATCAGGACTGCATGTTATTCTGGCAATGTCATTGTCATTCTGTATAGGTCTCACATGTGCTAGCATATTGCATTGTGGTGTGACATATTCTGGTGTCAAGACGAAAGATAAAGTGATCAGATGAGAGAAAGGTTCAGAAATTAGATGTCCATATTATTTATACTGAAGCCTGATACTTTATCTATTCTCTCAAAGGGCTGGGTTTGTAGCTTTTTTTCGTTTTTTTATATTTTTTAGCTTGCTATATCCCCCTCCCATTTGTAGGATGTAAAAACATCATTTTACACAATAATTAAAAGTGGATTTCTCTTCTTTATGTAAAGCTACACTCTATGTATTTTACATATCAAGAATATTTTCTGTATAACTACAGATTCCTTTTATGAGGTAATGTTGTCAAGATGGTCTCTCTTAGCTTTAATTTCTCTCTTATAACACATCCCATATTGCTTTTGTCCTGTTAGAAGCATATCTTCAATATGTACCATTTACCAGTCGCTAATTACTATCCTCAGGATGGATTTGTAAGTTTTAAAGTATCAGTATCTGTCAAAAACAGGAGTAGCACTATTTTCTTTCATACCTACAAGTTTTTAATACACCAGATGTGAACCAACTCTTATGGGTGCTTCAACCTTATCTTCTACTTTTTAAGGGAACTCAAGACTAAAGTAGGTTTTCACTATATCTGTGAAAACTTAAAATTTTACTGATGCAGTATATCAATCTCCTATTGACTGGCTTCCAAGATTCTTTTGCTAAGTACTTTCTGAAGAGGAGTATTCTGTGGGTACTGTAGGTCCTATTTTGAAAAATAGGTATTTGTTTGATCTTACGTGACAAGTCATTTGTGGTATCATAAAGTATCAGCTATGCATGAGGATCTCTAGGACTTAATTTTAGTACTGTGGAAATGTAAGTTTGTTTATTAGCATTAATTAATATCTGATCTACAACAGACCTGGAATGATTAGTTTCATGAGTTGGAGGGGGGGGGGGGGCAGGTTTTGCTTTTACATTGCAGATTTATAACATGTTTTCCAATTCAGTTTTTTACATGGTTATTTACTAAAGCTTATATTTAAACACGGTTTACAGCTGAAATTTGTAAATCTTTCTCTACATTTCAGGATTTTTAAGCGTTCCAGTCTGGTATATATTCTTTTTCTAACTCACACAAGTTCCACCAAGGTGATTCCTGCACGAGTCAGTACAATGTGCTTTCACACGTCTCATCTTTATTCAGTGAATAATTAATATTGATTGTGGTCAGTCAACCAATGAATCGACACTTGTTGAACACAGCCAACTAATGAAATTCAGTCGCCTTCATTTGGCACTAGTTGACGCATCGTCCTGTGCATTCTCCGCTCGCCTCTTTCTTTTGGGAAAACACGAAAGGTTTGCAACTAGTCCTGCAGGTAAAAATTCATTTTGTGAACGCAATCATTTGTATAGAATAATCAGTGGCCTATATTAAGTTTCCAAAACATGATAAAAGAATAGTTTGTGTTTTGTTTCATTTTCTCCATAGAACTTTTAATTATTTCCGGAATATCTGCTAATGTAACATAATTATGTGGGATCTAGTTTATTCGCCAATAGGTTTCAGAACACTGTTTAATGCAAAACTTGATTAATAAAATTGTTCTTATGCACGCCATTCAAAGAGAGTCGAAGATATTCAACAACGCATACGTGAAAAATGAATAGAAAACAAGTGCACATTAATTTTGTGCTCGGTTCACTGCAGCGTGCACATCGTCTAAACTAATGGTATAAGAGTGCACAGTAACAGACACGCGATGCTAATTTGAGTAGCAAATCTAGGTTATCACACCGATATTTTAAATATGCTGTGAAATGCACGCAATCGACTCCTACGTGACATCTGACTTAACAGAAATGTTATTTGCGGTCTCTGTGGTCTATGCTAACACGAGAACCTCTGGCACGAAATTTCGGAGAAAAGGAAACAAAAATAATGAACACCAAAGGTGACGACCGTCTTGATGTAGTTGGTTGGTTGGATTAAAGGCGGGAGACTACGAGGTCATAGGTCCCCTTGATGTAGTTGCTTGTTTTTCTTACTTGACTTCGTATCTTCTATTCTGTAAGCAAATGTCCTGTATGTTACTTTTGAAGCTTGTGTTTAGGCGCAATCTTAAAATATATGTTCATAATGTAAGAAGTGTATCTTAAATTCTTAATCATAGTTATAGCAGTCCATCAGTTTTGAGACCGTTTGAGAGTCATTTCGCTGGGAACAAATTCCATTAAGTACCAGTAATTCAGTGCTGGATGCTGAAACTATGAAGCGCACATTCCTATTCTACTCGCCAAAACTAAATAAGATGATGCAAAATTAATTTCAATTTATTGGTTTTTTTTAATAAAAATTGGAATGTATGTTCTTCGTACAGGCCCATATATGTTGAAGCAGAATGCAATTGTTGAACAACAATAAATACCAGTACTGATACATATTTTGTACTTAAAAAGGCAAAGTGCCACTAGGCCAAACACTGGAGGCATCACAGTGTTTCACAAACAATAAACAATGATGGGAAGGTGCGAGGGTAAACAATAAACAATGATGGGAAGGTGCGAGGGAGGGGGGGGGGGGTAGGTCGTATAGTCTGGGTCTCAGTTGGCACATTTTTTTTTTGTTTTTGTTTTGGAATAATTTGTGATGAAATTTGATAATATTTATGGATTATTTCATGTCATGCAGGAAGCCTATATCATCTAGTACCTCTATTCATTTACATATTTCGTTCTGATAAAAATTTTACAAACAGAATAATGGACAGCAAAGTGATGTGAAAATGCCCACTCTGCCCCTATCACGGGGCAACCGAAGTGTTGGTATGGGACAACATAAAAAGAAATCCACAGACAGGTTGGAAAAACATGTATTTTTCTTAGTAAATGTTGTGTGACACATTGAATTTGTATGGAATATAATTGCTGGGCATTGGAAATATACGTGGATAGGATATAGAGCTACTGCTACAACTTATTTTGTGCTGCTGACTGTGGAAGGCATTCATAGTTTACAGGTGACATCTGTGAAGCTAATTTTGCATACTGTTGCTTTTGCAGGAAGTAAAAAATGTTTGTCAAACTTAACATGACATTGCAGATAAGTTACCATCATCTGGAGTAAGAATGACCCGTCTTTTTATGTTTTTGTAGAATATCGCTTGCACATACGAGTGTGTGTGCATGATGATTTTTAGTCTTGTACATTATTCCTATACAAACACTCGTAGTGCACTATGTATGTTATATTTTTCATAGACTAGTAAAAAAAAGGGGGGGGGGGGGGTCAGTGAAACCCACAATGTTGGACTACATTGACCTCTCAAATTTGTTTTATTATATACACTTGCAGAGTGGTCCTGGGATAAATGTTAGTATGAGTATCCCCATTGGAAACTGGATGTTTTGTTAAGCATTGATAGGCAATATATCGGTGAAATACACTTTTCTACGACATAATTATCAATCCTTTGTTTAAAACACACTACAAAAAACTTTTACTGACAAAAAACAGTAAACATCTTTTGCTGAAATCGTACCTGGAAATTTATACAGAATTCTATGCGCACCAGCCTGTAGCTCCAGTGGAGGCAGCACTTCAGTTGCCATTGCCTTTGTTGCAACTCTTTGAATAATACAAAATAGTGAAAAGTTTGCTTCCCCCTCCCCGTCCTTTTACCCCCAACTGCTTTCACCACAAAAAAGTCATTTGAAAAAAGATCATGGCACTTGTACTTAGTGTGCAGCGACTCTTCAACAACTGGATCGTCTGAAGGATCAAAGTAACTTTCATCAGTTTCCAGAGTCTCTGGCAATTTCAGTACACCAAGTTCATCTTCTGACAAAGAATTGTCACACTTTTGAAAGAGATTTTTCTTGGGCTTTGAGAGTGCTTTGTTAGCAGTGGATGACTTAGAACAACCAGGCTGGGGATAGTTTGTATCATTTTTAACTGCAGGCAATTTGATCTTTTTATGCAGTGCAGACACATTTAATGATGTTTTGAATGATTTTGGACCAATGCTGTAGCAGCTTTATCAGGACTCACATCAATTTTCTTCCTTTTTTTAATTTGAAAGAGCTATTGATTTTTTTCTGTTCACATAGGGATTTTTATATAAGAAGCCAGAGATTCAGCTGCAGCTTCCTTTTTCTCGTCATATCCTGTTTGCCTGGAGTTAAGAGTACAGCATCTTTTTAATTAACCAGATCACTTCTTCCATTGTTTCCTTATCCACACCTAGGTACTGTCTTCCAATCTTCCACCTGTAGGCCTTTGGTACATTCTTGGCATTTCAACTAAATTTTTTATATGATAATTTTTATTTTCAAGAAGATATAAGTTTATCTAGGAATAGAAAGAAAAGGGTGAAATTGACCCCGGGGTCAGTGTTACACCCAGGGGGTCAGTATCACCCCAGTTGAGAGTAAAACTGCAGTGCTGCCATTTCTATTAATAGAACTGATAAGTGCAGTGATGTGGCAATATATTTTTTTCGTTCGGTTGCTACTTTCACAAAAATGTAGTCATTATCTTTTATCCCACTTCCCATGTTAAATTCTTCAATGTGAAGACTCGATTTAAAATCACTGTTACTCATCTGAAGAATAGCGTAGCATCCATGAGCTGCTCTCTGGCTGAAGTTGCCTTCCGACATTTTCTAAAAATGGTCTTGTTGGTTGTTTGATGTTGAGGGTTCAGCCAATTTTTTTTTCTTCCTATTTTCACATTTTACAAGCTCTTGCTTCTCTTATTTATCAGTAAGAATTGCTGTCCTTCCTTTTTTTCTTCTGTGCTTAGCTGCTGTCTTATGGATGGTTGTTTGTAGAAAAGGTAAAATTTCCTTCAGTAGTACCAAGGCTCTTGAACTGTTAAAACAGCTACAAATGGCAGGCAGCCTTATAACTTGAGTAGTGCTTGTGCTGGTGTCTGTGGGATCTACCTTGTTGGTATCATTATCAGTATTTTCTGGTACACTTCCAATTACTGCATCTCTTTTATGATCATATTGTCAAGATAGCTAACCTTTCAAGAGTTTGTCTAGGGATGTTGCATTGTTTTGCTGCTGGCAGAATTTTCATGCCATCTTGAGTCACACTATCCACAACTATCTTTGTATCTTCAGCAGGCATTAGACCAAAAGTAGTTTTTCTCTCACTGGACTGAACCACTTTTGTTTTCTGAAAGCTATGAAATTTTGTATGCAAAAGAAACAACACTTGGGGCATAGTGAGCATATATGCTCACTGTGCCCCAAAAGAAATTCCTTACTTTGCCTCGTACCCCATCAACACAACTAAACACATTTATTCAGTCACAAGCGGGTGTTATAACACTGTATTTTATATTGTGCTGGTATGTAGAGACAGTATTCATGATAATTACTTACATTCTCAATATTTGGTTTCTACAAAATGAAGGAGTACAAATTCTTATATAGACGAGGCAAAATTTGCGGAGGAAGATAGTAAAACACAAGAGTCTCAATTTCAGTACTCCAGCATCATTCAACCATATTGTTTCTGTGGTTTTCTAAATGCTAAGAGTGTGTAGGCTACATGTGCAGAACTGTGATAGCATCCCAACAGTCATGGATTTGGTTTTCTACATGCTAGGAATGTATAGGCTACATGTGCAGAACTATGATAGCATCTTGACAGTCATGGATTGTCGTGGATTTGTTGTATCCTGCCCACTCATCGAATTTGGGGTGCCTAGGAAATCTGCTTCTCGGATTGCTAGACAACAATTGAAGCAAATCATATTGAAGAGTTTTATTACAGAAAATAAATGACAATACTTAATCTTGAGAATTTACAATGACGTGTCTGAAGCAAAGGGTGACAAGCAACATAAGCAATCTCTTCAGAATATATAGTTCCTACTACAAGTGCAGTAATATAGTTCCTAAGTCGCTGCTATACAAGTGCCTATTCTTAATACCACTGTGGAAATCGCAGAACTGCCAGTCTTCAATGGGAGCATGGCCAGCGCTTACATCCTCTTCGTGTCAAGGGCGCTGCCGTCGGGTTGTTGTCCTACAGAGGGGTTGGTCGGCATGCAATTGGCTGACGTCTTCTTCAGAGCCCTCTCTGCTCTAACATTCCCAACCTGTATCCTGGCTCTTGACTTTACGTTGCAACATTCCTTCCCCCAAAGTGACGGACCATCATCATGCAAGAAGCTCAACAATGGGAGGGGAGGCAGGATTGTGGACACTGCACTGGACTGGAAGTGTAGCTGCAGAGGACGTCAGGCTTCCGGTCGTACCCCGCATTTCGGGCTTTACTCTGGCAGAAATGTCCCCCAGAAAATGACCAGAAGGATACGTGTCCACCTCCTGAGTCCCATAACCAGATGTAGAAGGTGTTGACTGCTGCGGTGTGGGCGGGTCCAGCTCCATCAGTAGGATGAGGGGGGGCAGAGGAGGCAAAGGCTCTGTCTCCTTGGGTTTGTGTCGCAGTGTCGTGATGACATCCTCTGGTGGCTGCTGTGGCCGCGCTGTCCTCAGGATCTGTGAAGCTGTAGGAAGAGACACAGAAGGATCACTGTGCTCATGACAGTGGCAAATTTGATTGTGATGCAGGCGCTGCAATCCGTCTGGGCCTGAAATGAGATACACGCACGCGCCAAACCAATGAAGGATCTTGCATCATGCCCACCATCTGCTATCACTAAAAACCCTGTAAAACGCAGTATCGTGTGGTGTAATGTGATACCTGTGACCTTCTGTTGGCGCCGGATGCTGAGGAAGGTGGAGCAGTGTCCAGTTGTGGCGGCCATGAAGCAATTCCATCGGTAGTGGTCCATCTTGTGGATGCAAATGATAGGAGGCCGGAAACAGTTGCAGTGCTTGATCCCTGGTGTGTGCAAAGCGAAGTTTAGCCACCTTCTGCTTGAAGGTTCTGACAAAACATTTGCTTCGCTGTTTGACTGTTGGTGGGATGGTGTACTAGTTACATGCTGTATGTCAGTGCATTCACAGTATGTTTCAAATTCTTATGGCATGGACTGAGGGCCGTTGTCCGACACTATGAATTCACGCAAACCTTCGGGGCAAAAAATGGGGGACACAACACCTGAATGGTGCCACTTGACATTGTCGAGTTCATTGGCACAGCAAAAGGAAACTTGCCATAAGAGTGTACCACAATCAACCAAGTGTTCCAAAAAGTCCCACAAAGTCTATGTGCACATTTTGCCATGGCGATTGCATCTTAGGCCAAGGAGAGAATTTTTGTGGCAGAGCAGACTGATTTTCTGCACATGAATGACACTGTGACATCATCTGTTCTATTTTGGTGTCCATACCCTGCCAAGTACAGTGTCAATGTGCTAACTGTTTCATACAAACAACCCCCAGTGTCCTTATTGAAGTAAATGCAACACTTCTTTTTGCAAAGCTTAGGGGATCAACACACGTGACTGTCCACAGCGAGGCTATGTTAACGTGCAAAGTGTCAGTGCACTACAGATTTCTTTATGCTATGCAATGAGTGAAGCCAAGATGTGCAACTGTATTTTAGAAAAATGTTCAAATCTGAATCAGCTTCGATGGACTGTGCAATTTTCCTGTAGTTCAGAGGAAAGAATTGAAGCAATGTAGAATCATGAGCATCAATGTGACAACAAGATGCAGCAGGAGTATCAAAGTTTGTATCAGGACCAGTCGGAATATGTGAAAGTGTACCCGCATTACCATGTTGAGCTGCAGGTGATAAACAACCTTGTACTGGTATTGAGTCAACAAAAAAACCCATCTTTGCAATTTTAGGGCAGATCGTACAGGTACCGGCTTTATTGGATGAAACAAGGACTGCAGTGGCTTGTGCTCCATTACTAACAGTAAGTAGGATTTTCTGCCATATAAATAGTGGTTGAATTTAGTGACACCATACACAATAGCCAATGCCTCTTCCTATATTTGTGAATAGTTACGCTCAGCTTTGGACAACACTTTAGATGCAAAAGAAATACGCCTGTCTTTATCACCAAATCTGTGCAAAAGCATTGCACTGATTCCTTAAGAGGAAGCATTAACTTGCAACACAACTAGTTTGTCAGGATCAAAGTGAACCAAGCATCGATCACTGAGCAATGCATCTTTGAAGTATTTTAAGAGCTTTTTTGCACTCATCTGCCCAAGGAAAGGGACACTCATGTGACGGAAGTGTTGCAGTGAAGCTGCAATTTGTGCTGCATTCAGTATGAATTGAATATAATAGTTCATTTTTTCTAAGACTGAATGCAATTATGTGACATTGCGAGAACTGGCAGGTCCTGTATGGCTAACAAATATGCAAATATGACTGAAGAGGATGGACACCTTGACTGCTTATGACATGACCAAGATACTGCAACTCAGGTTTAAAAAAGTTACACTTGTCCAGTCGACACTTTAGTCCTGCATCGGATAACACACAAAACAAAGCACGCAAATTTGCAATGTATTCTTCAGGTTTATGACCTGCTATGACAATATCATCCAAGTACTTTGAACAGTTTGGTACTTGAGCAGTCAGCTGTTCCAAATACCATTGGAAAATGGTAGGTGCAGAAACAACTGCCAAAAGCCAAATGCAAATATTCGAACAAGCCCAAATGAGTTTTCCCAACAAACATAGTTTGAGATTCTTCATCTAGTGGTATTTGAAGATATGCATTGCACAAATGAAGTTTTGAAAAGTAGCGACTGTGCCTAATCTGTCCATGAGATCCTCTGGCCGTGGCAATGGATAAATATCAATCACAGTTTGTGGGTTGACTGTAAACTTAGTCAACACAGAGATAAATGGGACCTAAAGGTTTGGGGAACAAAACCAGTGGACTTGCCAATTGACTAGCTGATATGGGCGCAATAACTCCACTATCTTGCAATACTTCAAGTTCACCAGTGACTTTGTCCCATAACGCAGTGGGAAGAGGTCTGGACCGGCAAAATTTTGGCTGAGCATTGTCTTTCATAGTAGTATGCACAGCAAAATTATTAGCCTTGCCTAAACCTTCAGAAGAGAGTTCTAGGAATTCTTTCAGCAAGCTAGCTACACTGTCGTTAGCATTGGATGCAGTCACTGACAACATATAATCCACAATTTTAAAGCCAAACAAATCAAATGAATCAAGGCCAAATATGTTCTCACAATTGTGTGATTGTAGCACAGTAAAAGTTACAATTCGTATATGCAAGTGATACACGGCAGGCAAAGTACATTTTCCGAGAACAGGAATGTCTTGTCCACTATAAGCTGCCAGGTGCATATTGGATTTAGACAGGTGTGAGGAGCCTAACAGTTCATATGTGTTACAATTCAACAATGTAACAGAGGCAACTGTGTGAAACTGAATTTTCACACATTTTCCACTAATATGCAAATGAACAAAAAGTTTATTGGACTGGTGTAGCACTGAAGAAACTGTTTGCTTGCTAGTTTTTCTAACGTTGCTAATGCCTGCAGAAGGCTTGGAGTACACAGCATTGATTACGTGGGCCTTGTAACCAGATTTTTGTGAGTGGGCAGAATTTGTATCATTCCTCTGTTGCAAACATACAGATTGTACATGGCCTTTCTTGCCACTAGTGTAATACTGTGCTTGTCTGGACAGGCAGTCTTGGCGTTTGTGCTGTGAATAGCAGTGGAAGCATGACTTAATTCTGTTCACCTGTTTAGAGAGTTGTTTACGTGGCATGGCGCATACGAGCTGTTTCCTCCTAATGGGCTGGTCGTGATCAAGGCGCGAATCGACCTGACAAATTTGCGGCTCCTGAAATTAATCAGCTGACAAGGCACCTAAATCGTACTGATATAGTATTTGCACTATGTGCTGGAATGATGAATCGGACCATTTCAAAATCTGTTCTCCAAGTCTGACATCAATTACATTGTACATGACCGCATCACACAACGTAACATCTGAGTGTAAAGCACCACAAGCACATTTGAATTTGCATTTCCTCATCATACCCTGAAAATCTGTTACCCACTTGCGATAAGTTTGTTCTGACAGTTTCTCGCAATTACTGCTAGCTGCTACCACATTCACTTGTTGGTCATAGTAGTAAGTGAGTGAATCTGCAACCTGATCATAGGAAAGTTCACTCAGAATTGCATTCTACAGTGGACAGAAAATAATGAATTTTCATAGCACCTGGTACTTTGTGAGCAATTACTGTTGCAACCACTCGAGCCATTCCTCGTCTTGTTCATGAAACTGGTGAAAAGGCAGTATGGCACTTGGTCCTATGAATAGTGCTTGTTGTTCTGGTGGGAGTGTAGCATTGGCCAGTAGCTGCTGCTTTGTGTTTAGTAGGGTTGATATTTGTTGGCTCGGAAACTGAAACATCTGTGTTTGCTGTGTTGCATTATTGCTTGCAGCTGTGGCACCTGAGCAGGGGGTGGGAGAGTGGGGTTTGCATGTTGGAAAAGACAAAGGTAATAAACAGACAAGGCAATCAATAAAAATAAGTACAAAAGCAAAGAAAATTTCTGCAATGCCCACCCGATTACACTGATTAACAAAAACACCATAAGAGAGACTGTTAAAGTAAGTAAACACACCCCTGAAAAGAAAAGACAAGTCAAAAATTAAGGCACCAGCAAACAGAAAAGCACACAAAAAACAGTGGCCACAAGGCACGGGGTTTTCATATAACTCATTGCCAATGTTGTGTCCTGCCCACTCGTCAGATTTGGTGTGCGTAGGAAATCTGCTTCTTGGATCGCTAGACAATTCAAGCAAATCATATTAAAGAGTTTTATTACATAAAATAAATGACAATACTTAACTGTGAGAATTTACAGTGATGTGTTGCAAGCAAAGGGTGACAAGCAACATAAGCAATCTCTTCAATATATACAATTCCTAATACAAGTGCAGTAATACAGTTTTTAAGTCGCTGCTATAAAATTGTCTATTCTTAATGCCGCTGTGGAAATCGCAGAACTGCTAGTCTTCAACCGGGCCATCCTTGCTGATGGAAACTTTAAGAAAGCTGATCACTAGGTAATTGGAAAGCTTATATGAGCATTAGGTTACAGTCAGACTCTCTGAGGGAGTGAGGTAGTGCATGAATAACAAACAGATAGTCCTTATGATGTTTCAAGGAAATATCCTTGATGGGATATACAGAGATGCTGACAGCGAATGTAGCCGTTGCAACAGAAGAAATGGGCTGTGAGAAGAAAGGTACGACCAATTCGTGACACGCAACACTTGATTGCTAGGAACACGATCACTAACACTCCCCACGAGGGGCTCGCCATACAGGATTTCTGGCAGCGAGACTTTCAAATCGTCTTTATAGGCTGTGTGTGCACAATAGAACCCATGGAAGTGTGTTGGACCAAGAGTCAGAGAGACACTTTAAAGCTGCTTTCAGTGTTCAGTTCCAGTGTTCGACCAGCCCATTACTTTATGGGCAATAAGCTGTCATATGAAATAACTTCCACAGAATGTAGCAGTGGCTGTTAGAGGGGCGTAGGAGGCCAATGAGTTCCATATATATGTGTTCAGAATGTCCGTTTGGAATCTCAAAGCGTTCAAGAGGCAGCTGAATGTGCTGACCAACTTAAGCATGCTGGCACAATACGCATGCTCGAGCCCACCTGTGGTAGTCTTTCTTAACATTCAGCCAGATGAAACATTCAGTGACGAGCCGGACTGTCAATATGGTGTTCGGGTAAGCTAGTCCATGCAGTGAAGAAAAGATTGCCTGGCGAAGGGGAAGATGTACAAGTGACAAAGGTGTGTGTGTCGACAAAGGATCGGTTGTGTGACACCAGGGAAAGAGCATGGTTGGATGCGTATGGAGGTGGAGTTGTTTGTAGTTATTGACTGCACCTCAGGATCTGTAGTCTGTAGTCTTGCAAGTTCTGCTGGGTCAAAGAGGCTTCTAAGCATGACTTCATGACACGTAGTCTGCTACAATGTTATCAATGCCTTTGATAAAACTGACGTCTGTCATATACTGGCTGATGAAATCCATGTGCCAAAAGCGGCGTGAGTTGAGATTACTGGCAGGATTACGTAGTGTGTCAAGGAGAGTATGGTGGTCTGTGTAAATAATGATGTCTCGTGCCTCGATATACTCTCAAAAATAAGGTATGGGTTCATAGATATCAAGAAGTTGCCCATCAAAGCCAGACCACTTACACTGCAAAGCAGACAGTTTTTTGGAAAAGAAGCATAATGGCTGAGAGGTTTTGTCTATATGTTGTTGCAGCACAGTGCTGATCATGATATAGCTGGCATCAGTAGTGACTAAAATTGGGGCATCAGCACAAGGATGAGCTAGTGTGACTGCATTACCTAGAGCTGTTTTCAGGTTGTTAAAGGCTCGAGTCATGTCTTGCGACTATGTGACTTGGTGACTGCTTACCTTTTAAGGCATCAGTTAGGGGCACCTGAAGAGAGGCGGCATGAGGAATGTGGCGCCTGAAAAAATTAATAATGCCCAAGAAACATCAGAGATCGAGAAAAGTGACTGGCGGTGGTAAGCTCATAATATGAGCTGTAGGCACCCCGGTGGTCACGGTCGCGTACGGTGAACTGGAGGCCGAGCGGTGACCTCTCCAGTTGTCAGGATGCTAGGAAATGACTGTGGATGCGTCAGAAACGCCAAAAAAACATTATTAATTCATAACACCTTTATTCCTGCCGAGTACAATGTGGCCCGCGTAACACAGGCTGGCTGAGCTTGGTGATATCAACGACCTTCCCCGAGTCCTCGCTGACTCGTAGCGATGACACCAGCTCCGGGCTGCACCAGTCTTGCTAGCGCAGCGCCGCATACTGTGACGTAGCGGTGGACTTAGGTCGCGCATGGCTGGCGGCGTCCGGTTGGCTGGCTGGCCGGTTCAGCGCAGACAGCAGGCCGCTGCACGTAGGAGGCTCCAGGGTTGGAGTCCCGGCGTTGTCAGCACGAGAAGTGTTCTCATAGTGCGGAGTGTACTCTGTCCCACCCCGTCTTCTTCCCTGCTCCTCCTGGTGGCTTGTCCGAGGTGGACGGGTGGAACGGGCTGCAATGCCCCAGTGTCGTCGGCTCACCCTGTTGTTACGGCGGATGCACAGGGCCTAGGCCCCGCACGATCTCTACGATGGCTCACTGATGTGGTCAGCATTGGCGGCGAGCAACTCTACCGCGATGTCTGCTATTCTGGGTTGATGATTGATAGCGGCAGCAGAGAGGACCAGAGCTGGTACTGTCCCCTCACATCTGCTGCTGGATGGGCCCCCCTTACTGCAACATCTCCTTAATAAAGATTAACATGTCAATCACTGAGGTGAGTGCTACGCAGCGACCCAGTACTCATCTAACTGCAAGTCTGACTGCGAGTGCCTTGTTGCTATCAAAGCTGGTTTATTTCAAGGAAGCACGAGCAACGTCCTGACATCATGCTCGTTTGTAATGAATGCATTCGTTCCACTTATACTGATGATTTATCTGTCATACTCGCCCCTTAGGTGTTCTTGTGACAGAGTTACGTGTTGTTACGAGAGACTTATGCGAAGTTGTAAAATGCAGTATAGCTGACGCTATACCTCTGTCTTACACTCTACGAAAGTCTCCGTCTAACACAAACCCACGTGCTAAGCAATTCTCTCTCGCCTGTTGTGTGTAACCATATCACTGCCCCTGCGTGATGACACATTCCGATATATGTGCAATCCTCTTACCTTTTGGCTAACCTACTGCCTCTGGCTCTCGGCATAGGCAACGAAACTTTGACAATATTCCACATTTCCAACTCTTTATTATTCTGCGACACTACACATCCCCCTCCTTTAAGAAAATTCGTCCCGAATTTTACAATTCTGGACTTACTGGTTGTGCACGCCATACTTGCTTATACTCTACAGGTATCTTACAACTACTCCTTCAACACTGTCAAACTTTTCTTATCCGCTAATAATCTATTTACACTTAATACTGATTCCAATCTTATCATTGGTTATCTTTTTATATTAAGTTCCACTATTCCCGATCCATCCCATAGGTATTTGATGTACGGTTGTTATTTTAGAACAAGACACCTTTTTCCGTATACAAAAGTAAGTTGCACAAATAAACACTAGATCTAAGATTATGCTATTCGGTGACACACCAAATATAATTGTGTTTTGCTTACGTTTCTCCCGATATTGCTGCATGTGCTGCAGTAGTTGATTAACTGAGATCTTCTCTTTTTCTGAGATAATCAGGCTATCTAAAGATTGTAGCAATGTGGCATCCAAGGACGTTAGGCTCTGGCAAGGCAATATGTGTGGTGGTTCCTCTGGATAATACAAGATAGGCTGTGTCACATTAATCATTGTTGTACCCGTGAAAGTAGCTGGTAGGTGAAAATGCTTCCCCACTATTTCACATCCAGTGCCATTAATCAATAACCCACTGCCCTGCAATTCAAGCTTTGACATATCTGTCAATCTACCATTTCTGTAACAAGTGGCAACTATGGTCTCTAGTTCGAACACAGAGTAAATCCAATGTTCCCCAACTTTCTGAAATTTTGGTCTCGGAAGTAACACCTTCTTTTCGCATTCTAAGGTTCCCATATTCCCCAAGAACAACTGCATCTCACACGAATGATTGTGGGTTGCCATCTCCTTTGCTGGACAAATAAAAACACTTCCCCTGAAACCGTCTGTCAAATCTTCCATAGACATTACCACATGAGCACTCCTCTGTCTTGACACTAACAACACTTCCCGAGTTTGCACTGGCAACCACTTCCCAAGTGCACCCAATCTAATTGGATATGGGTGTACTTTATAACACTGGTACCGCGAATTGATACCCATCACTGGTATTTGCACTTCTACGTGTATACTTGCCTGATCCGTAATTACTCTCACTTTAGGCATGCGATAGAATAACGCTAAATTCCGCTTCGCCAGAGGCACGACATGGCACAATCCTTCCAAGAATTCTTTCTGTGCTTTCAGCAACGCATTCAGCATCTGATCTGGACCTAACAAAGTGGCACTCAATTGCCCAATCACTGTGTGATGCATAGCTTCATATAACGCTTCCAATTCGACACGCGCATCATCCACCCTGTCTGCTAATGCCCTCAATAAAGCTGCTACTTGTATTTTCCCATCTAATCGGCTCAATCTTGCCTGTATGTTCACTAGATATAGAGGCTTCCATATCCCCATTCAACACTTTCCTGGTATTTGCTGCATACCGTTCCAGGTCTGACGTCAACTCCCGCACTGTTCTAGTGACATTCAATATCCCCTGCTCCATGTTACCTATACATGTCGTGTGCCAATCCACTTTCAACTTTGTCTCCTCCGCCAACTCCTGCACCTCCCCCACTGTACTATTTAAGCTCCTTATATCTTCCTCGTCTGTGGTTCCAAACACTGTTTTCAGCAATTCTCCCCCTGCATCCAACCACCCTCATTTCCTGCGAACAAGCATTTGCGGGACCACTTCCATTACTTGTTGCAGCTGCCTTCTCAGCTTTTTGTATGAGAGCTTCAATTCCTGATACTCATTCCGTATGTCTTGAAACAACCCCTCCTTCTCCGTGGCCGCCTGTGGCGCCATAAACCTATCCTGTAGTGTCCGTACATCATTCCTCACTCCGAATATATTATACATGAACACAATTGTCCACCTGCAGCTTGACGATACCACATCTAATTGTCTTGCAAACAAAATTCCCTTATCTAGTGATTGCACCTGCACCACCTCTCCTCTGCAACAGTGTAGCAGTACCAGACTGACGAAAAGTTTCCCGTGCCACATCCTGGCACGGCACCTGAAGGAAAAGGAAGCCGTATCAATCACTTCCTTCCTTACCATGTCTAAAACACACAAATGACAAGTAAAAACTACACATACCCTATTACCTAATAACAATAAATACGACATGTTCCTCCCCGAGGACACTTAATCTACTTATCCCCAGACCTAAGTGCGTAAGGAACATTCCTCTGCTGTTCTTTTAGCTTCGGTACCCTCACACCCTTTGTTACTGCTGGAGGAATCTGCGATAACGCATCCACTGTGCCCTTAAACGGCTTAATCCTACTCACATGAACTACTGACGACTTGGTTGGTAACTGCAACTTTACATTCACTGGAGACACTATTTCATTTACCTGATACGGTCCAGAATATTTCGTCAAAAACTTCTTCGTTTTACCCTTTGGAACATAAGGATTAGCCAACAATACCCATTGACCAATTCTGTATTACAACAGTTTATATTTGCTTGTCAACAGATTTAAATACATGTCCCAATCCGTGTGTTCTGAATTTACGTAATGACTAATCATCTTAACTAATGTCCGATGAACCCGTTCTGTTCGTCCATTCGACTGAGGATGAAACGGGCTTGTTTGCAATTTCTTAACTTTCATAAACGGCATAACTGCTTCATCAGCTCTGACATGAAGTTACTACTCTGATCTGTAATTATAGTATCAGGCAGACCATACTTCAGCAACCAGTTATTTACTAAGGCTTGCGCAACAGTGCTTGCCTCCTGATCTGGAATAGCTGCCATTACCAGGTATCAGGAAAAATGATCTAATATTATTAATATGTATTGATTACCCACTTGGGTCTTGTTAAATGCTCCGATTATGTCTAACCTGATGAATATGAATGGACGATCTGCTTCAGGTAGTCTCTGTAACTGAATTTTCTGATGACTTAAATCTGCTCTCTGCACACACGGTATACAATTTTGCACATACTGCTCTACATCATTGCAACGTGTCTTCACCAAAACCTTTCAGCTACCCATCTATCAGTTGTTCTTTTACCACCGTGACCCAACAATACATGGTTGTGCGCTTGTTTCAATACTTCTTCCCTCAGTGACTCCGGTACTACGACGCGTAGTCCGCACTTCATCTTCCTGCAAAGCAACCCATCCTGCATTTCAAACTGCGGTTGCATTCGGAACAATTGACTCTCTCTGTCAATGGCTTGCGCCTTTATCCGCTCCTTCTCACTTATGCCCACAACCTCTACAGCTGCTATTTTTCTACTAAAGGCATCTGCATTTGTATGTTTTACCCCTGGTTTGTGAATTACCTCTTAGTCAAATTCACTTACTTTCAGTGCCCATCTCGTTAAACGACTTGAAGGATCTTTCAACCCCAACAACCACTTCAATGCTGCATGATCTGTAATCACCTTGAACTTACGCCCATATAAATAACAGCAAAAATACGGGATACCGTAAATCACTGCTGACATTTCTTTCTCTGTAGTTGAATAATTCTTCTCTGCCTTATTCAATTGACTGGAAGCATAAGCCACTGGATGTTCCTGTCCATTAACCCTCTGAGAAAGAATACAGCCTACAGCAATATTACTAGCATCACAAGGTAGTATGGACTCATGTTCGAAATTATGAAGTATCAACACTGGGTCTGATGTTAGTATGTGTTTGAGCTTCTCGAATGCCTCCTGACACTGTGCTGTCCATTCAGACTTAACACCTTTCTTTAACAACCCGGATGTGCAATTTCCGCGAACCCCTTTACATATCGTCTGTAGTAATTACATAAACCGACATATTGCTGAACTTGTTTAGTGGTCTGTGTTACTGGAAAACCACGCACAGCCGACGTTAGATGAGCATCCGTTCTTACCCCTTCCTGACTGATAATATGCCCAAGATAAGTCACTTGCGTCTGAGCAAACTGACATTTCTCGACATTAAGCGTAAGATTTGCCGCTCTTAGCCTACTAAATACTTCGTTCAGTCGTTCCACATGCTCTTCTATGTTACACGAAAAAGTAACAATATCATCGAGGTATACCATAGCAATCTTCGGTTTCAGTCCCCGAAGCACACCATCTAACAGACGCTGGAAAGTAGCAGGAGCGTTTTTCAACCCAAATGGCATTCTGTGATACTAAAAGTGACCAAGGCTTGTTGTAAAGGCTGTCTTTGGTCTATCCTCGGGACTTACTTCTATCTGATGGTACCCACTCTTTAGATCTAGTGTCGAAAAATATTTGCACCGACCTAGGTCGTCCAATGTTTCCATGATGTTCAGTATTGGATACGCTTCTGTTACAGTTTGTGCGTTCAAAAAACGATAGTCACAACAAAACCTATACTTTTTAGTACCGCCCAACGACTTCTTAGGAACTACCACTATGTTGGCAGACCAAGGGCTTTCACTGTTCTCTATAATACCGTCCCTTAGCTGTTGATTAATAAATTCTTCCACTAGTGGTTGTAAGTGTTTCGCTATCCTTTATGGTTTTCTATAGACGGGCAGACTATCGCCAGTCGGTATATGGTGCTGTGTAATAGGAGTTGCTGGTAATGGACCTTCTGAATTAAACAAATCTAAATACTCTAATAACAAAGCTTCCATAGCTTTCCGATCACCATTCTCCAAATGACGAATCTTATCATGCAGTACAGATGCCTTGATGGTTTGCTTGACGTTATAGTCACCTTGGGATTCACCTATATCCTCATCGTCGAGTATTTCCAAACTTGCTACCACTAAACCCTTTGGGAGATTCACTTCATCTGCCCCAAAATTATCTACACTGACCGGAATCATCAGTTCCCCATTTATATCTGTTACGCGCGCAATGTTCCTCCTAATAAAACAATGCTTTTCATCCAATGCTTCATTGCTCTGCAGCGGCTCCACCACACATAGTCTCTGCTGTGGTACATCAGTACCTACTGACAACCAAACTAACTTCCCTGTACCCGAAGGCACTTTGACATGCGTAATCATCTTTAATGCCCTTGTACGCAGTTCAATTGGTGACATCTTAGCAATGGATGCACCTCGTGACGTAGAAACATTTACAGCTGTTGTACCCATTGAAAACAAGTTTCCTCTAAGTTCAGCTGTATGCTGTGAAAGACTAATTTTGGCATGGTGTTTATCGAGGAAGTCCAGTCCAAGAATCACAGAATACCCTTGTCCCACAGTTGGCAACACTTCCATTTGCTTTCCGAACTCTACAGTTCCAATCTTAAAAACGAGCTGTGTTGTACCCAATGATTGCAACTCATTATTCCCTACTCCATGTAATCTATACCTAGAAGTACCTTGTCTTCTCCTACCCACAAGGTCTAGACTAGCAACAGATACATGTGCCCCTGTATCAATCAAAAACTTACAACTGTTATTCCTTACAACATCCATCAAGCAACAATATGTCTCTGTACTAGTTTTCACCGTACTTCTGCTTACCGGGAATGTCTTTCGATGGACGAAACACTCCCGTTCCCGTTTAACGCTTTTTCCTGTTTATTCCCGTTACCATTCTGCTTACTACGACACTCATTTGCCTTGTGACCGTAGCGTTTACAAGCATAGCACTGTGGCTGTCCGCATTGAGCCTTCATGTGACCTTTTCTCCCACATCGGTAACAATTCCTCTCCGATGCAAAGATGTGTTTATCATTGCAAACCCTTGTTGCAGTGTCTATCTCCTGCAGATGCATTGCAATATGCAGTGCTGGAGCTAAATCCCCAGGACTCTCCATCCTAACCCTACGGGAAAATTCTGCAGAAATTCCCCTGAGGAATACATCGAGGGCTCTATTTTCTGCCTCTCATAGTAATACACGATCCGCATCAGGATTACTCGATAATTCATAGGTCTGTGAATTAATTTTCCATATCCTATCTGAAAAAGACTCCACTGTCTCATTGACCTTTTGTGTCAAATTAGCTAACTTCTCCCTAAAAAATCTTGCACTATTCTGCTTACAATATCTTTGTCGTAACCCATCTGCCAATTCTTCAAATGTGCTCGCCTTACTAAGCGTCTCATGGTACATCACGAACGTCTTGGGTTCCCCTGCAAGTCGCAAATTTGCCAAACATAACGTCGTTACGTCCTACCAATTGCTCATTGCAGCTGTTGCCAAAACACCGTTAATGAACGCTGTGACATCCTCTGTTGTTTTACCCGAGAAAGGCATGATCAGGTTAGCTACTGAAGGATATATTGCAAGGTTGGACATTGCTACTGAATTGCAATCACTTGAACCCGTTTCGGACTCTTGCGCCAAACGCAAGGTCTCCATTTGCGTCATTAATTCTACATGACGCAACTTATGCTGCGCATTCTCTTCTAACAGTTTTGAGACTTGCTCCGTCAGAGCAGCTATACTCACTTTAGTACTAATGGATCTTGTTTCCGGCATGATTTGTGCAAATTACCAACAACTTACTTTATACTGAATTTACTCCTCAGAACAATAATTACACTAGCTACTCAACTCCTTTGTCACAGTTGAGCACTACACACAAGAAGACAAACAAGACTCACAATGCACAACTAAACAAAATTAATCCTTCCGCCTTGTTATTTCCCAGCGACACTCTCTACAATTGTGCGCTGTGTGACCAAACCGTCTACAAATTGAACATTCTACTGGTATAAACTTCGTGCATGTCTCCCCATGCCTCGTTAAATTACACACAGTACATCTGACTGGTACCAAGTACGTTTCCCAACTGCTTCCCTTAAACTCAGATAAATCTGCTGTTTCCGCAGGTCTCACAAAGTGCACTCCCAACAAAGAACGTGCATCCATAGTTATTAACAAAAATCGCCTCGTGCAGTTACCACAAGGCTGCATACAGTCGACAGTTCTGACCGCAACTCTTTGGTGCCAGTCGTGCAGTGGCGGTGTTGATGACTCCAGATACCAGATCTGCAGGCCAGTGCTGTAGTGGGCGGTTCGAACACTTCTGATACCAAATCTGTAGGCGGTGGGCACGAGGACTTCTGAAACCAAACCTGTAGGCGCCACGGTGGTTCCGGTTGCCTACGGTGGACTGGAGGCCGAGTGGTAACCTCTCTAGTTGTCAGGATGCTAGGAAATGACGGTGGACGTATCAGAAATGCCAAAGAAACATTATTAATTCATAACACCTTTATTCCTGCCGAGTACAATGTGGCTCGCGTAACACGGACTGGCTGAGCTTGGTGATATCAACGACCTTCCTCGAGTCCTCGCTGACTCGTAGCGATGACACCAGCTCCGGGCCGCACCAGTCTTGCTAGCACAGCGCCGCATGCTGTGACGTAGCGGTGGACTTCGGCCGTGCTTGGCTGGCGGTGTCCGGCTGACCGGTCGGCTCGGCATGGACAGCAGGCCGCTGCACGTAGGAGGCTCCGGGTTGGAGTCTCGGTGCTGTCGGCATGAGAAGCGTTCTCGTAGTGCAGAGTATACTCTGTCCCACCCCGTCTTCTTCCCTGCTCCTCGTGGTGGCTCGTCCGTGGTAGATGGGTGAACAGGCTGCAATGCCCCAGCGTCACCGACTCACCCGGTTGTGACGGCGGATGCACAGTGCCTAGGCCCCACACGATCTCTATGACGGCTCACTGATGTGGTCAGCATTGGCACCGAGCGAGTCTGCCACGATGTCTGCTAATTCTGGGTTGATGATTGACAGCGGCAGCAGAGAGGACCAGAGCTGGTACTGTCCCCTCACATCTGCTGCTGGATGGGCCCCCCTTACTGCAACATCTCCTTAATAAAGATTAACATGTCGATCACTGAGGTGAGTGCTACGTAGTGACACAGTACACATCTAACTGCAAGTCTGACTGCGAGTGCCTTGTTGCTATCGAAGCTGGCATATTTAAAGGAAGCACGAGCAACGTCCTGACGTCATGCTCGTTTGTAATGAATGCATTCATTCTACTTATACTGATGAATGATCTGTCGTAATCGCCCCTTAGGTGTTCTTGTGACAGAGTTACATGTTGTTATGAGTGACTTACGCGAAGTTGTGAAATGCAGTACAGCTGACGCTATACCTCTACGAAAGTCTCTGTCTAACACAAACCCGCATGCTAAGCAATTCTCTCTCGCCTGTTGTGTGTAACCAAGTCACTGCCCCCGCTTCACGACACATTCCGATATATGTGCAATCCCCTAACCTACTGCCTCTGGCTCTCAGCATAGGCAACGAAACTTTGACAATATTCCTCGTTTCCAAGTCTTTACTATTCTGCGACACTACAGAGCAATGCTTTCAGACATGGGACATATACCCCCCTGCGGGTCCGGGGATTAGAATAGGCCCGCGGTATTCCTGCCTGTCGTAAGAGGCGACTAAAAGGAGTCCATCCCCCTCACGGGGGTAGTTCGCGCCTGCGTCCGGAGACGGACGGTTCCACGACCTATCATCGTGGTCCTTTTGGTTTTTTCACTTCTCTCTCTTCCTTCCTTTTGTTGGTTCCTTTCTTTGCTCTTCTCCACCTCACTGTCTTCCTTACTCTTTCCCTTGCCTTCTCCTTGCCTTCTCATTGCCTTCTTCTCCTTGCCTTCTCATTGCCTTCTTCTCCTTGCCTTCTTATTGCCTTCTTCCCCTTGCTTTCTCATTGCCTTCTTCTCCTTGCCTTCTCTGGTCTCCGCCTCGGCGTTTGAGACAGTCTGTCCTCTTTCTCCCTCTCTCTCTTCTTTTTCCTCTTCTTCCTTCCTCCCTGTGCGTGCCTGAAGGCCGACCCACGCGTTCGCACGCGTAGCCGGTGACGGGGTAACGCGTAAGTCCCCGCCCTGGGTAGACATGTAAGGCACGCGCGTACCCCCTGGTAAAGGCCAGGCCCGGGGAGGGGTGATTGCCTGAGCTGATACCTTCTGACCATGCCAATTGGTCCCTCCGTCTGTTTCTCGGGAGGTGTGACCTGAGGTGTAAACATTCACCTAAGGCGGGAGTGCCCTCTGAGAGGGTCCCCACAAGGAAGGAGCGCGCCATCGGAGACGCTGGCAATCATGGGGGATTCCTCCGCAATGGATTCTACTCCATCTCTTTCGACTTCGACCCAAAAACGGAAACGTGACCAGCCAACAGTGACAAAAGTACTACCGCCTGCCCCACAGTTCCTCGTAGTTTCTCAAACTGAGGACGGAAAGGATTTTTCCTCTGTCAACCCTTTCGTTATTCAGAAGGGCGTAGATGCCATAGCCAGATCTGTCAAATCCTGTACCAGGTTGCGTAACGGCACCTTATTACTAGAAACTGAGAATGCCTTTCAGGCACAAAAACTGCTTCGGGCCACCCTCCTGTACACGTTCCCTGTCCGGGTGGAGGCCCACCGAACTTTGAATTCGTCTCGTGGTGTGGTCTATACTGGCTCCCTCGACGGATTGACTGACGAGGAGCTTCAATCATTCCTCGCTGAGCAGGGCGTGACGGCTGTCCATAGGGTCATGAAAAGGGTCAACAATGACCTTGTACCGACCCGGACAATTTTCTTGACCTTCGATAGTGTTAAGCTGCCATCGCGCATCAAGGCGGGCTACGAGGTTATTTCTGTTCGCCCCTATATCCCGACACCTACGCGCTGCTACCAGTGTCAGCGTTTCAATCACACTCGACAGTCTTGTTCCAATGCGGCTAAATGTGTCACCTGTGGCAGGGATGCCCATGAGGGTGACTGTCCACCTCCATCTCCTCGTTGTGTGAACTGTCAGGGTGACCATGCAGCATCCTCCCGCGACTGTCCTGTCTATCAGGAAGAACGCTGTATCCAGGAAATTCGGGTCAAAGAGAGTGTGTCCACCTCGGCTGCTCGCAAGCTATTGGCTAGTAGGAAGCCCACGCTGCTCCCAGCGGGGAAATACAGTACTGTCCTCGCCTCTCCTCGGACTACCCGGGAGGTAGCAACCCAGACATGCGATCTGACCTTCAGCACCACGGTCGTCCGTTCGGCCAGTGCTAAGATCGCGCGGTCGACGTCTCCTCTTCCTCCCATCACCCCACAGACACGAGCACCTTCTTCAGCTTCTGCTAAGACGAAGACACCGAAGTCAGATGCACGGGCCTTCAAGAAGGAACCATCCCGTGCAGACTTCCTCCGTACCTCGACCTCACAGCCTTCGACCGGTACTTCCACTACACGTCCTTCCAAAAAGGCGCATAGGAAGCACAGTTCTCCTTCCCCGCCACGGCGCATTTCTTCTCTTGCGCCACCCAGCGGCTGCCGCCCCAGGCCGTCATCCGTTTCGCCTGGCCGCACCGATGGTCGCCATACATCTGGCCGTTCACTGGCGGAGGAAGCTCCCCCTCCCGGCCATCCTCCCGAGATGGCCGATGACCCTATAGACCCAATGGACGATGACTGTCCGCCTACTGATAGCGGCGGCAGTGCTCGCTCGAAGCCAGGCCCTAAGCGGCCTTCGAGGTGACCACTTCTCTCATCTTTCTTTTCTTACGATGGCACTTATTCACTGGAATATTCGCAGCATTCGCTCCAACCGAGAGGACTTGAAGTTGCTGCTCCGCTTGCACCGTCCGCTTGTCGTAGCCCTCCAGGAAACGAAGCTACGCCCATGCGATCAAATTGCCTTGGCACACTACACCTCTGTGCGTTTTGACCTACCCCCTGTGGTAGGTATCCCAGCTCATGGAGGGGTTATGTTGCTGGTCCGGGATGATATTTACTACGATCCCATCACGTTGCACACCGGCCTGCAGGCAGTTGCCATCCGCATTACTCTCCCCACTTTTACGTTTTCCTTTTGTACCGTTTACACTCCATCGTCATCTGCCGTTACCAGGGCAGACGTGATGCAACTTATTGCTCACCTACCTGCACCATTTTTGTTAACTGGAGACTTCAATGCCCACCATCCCCTTTGGGGCTCTCCAGCATCCTGCCCGAGGGGCTCCTTGTTAGCAGACCTTTTCACCCAGCTCGATCTTGTCTGCCTCAATACTGGCGCCCCTACTTTTCTTTCGGACACATCTCACACCTATTCCCATTTAGACCTCTCTATATGTACTCCCCAACTTGCACGCCGGTTTGAGTGGTATGCACTTTCTGATACATATTCGAGCGACCACTTCCCGTGTGTTATCCATCTCCTGCAGCATACCCCCTCTCCGTGCTTCTCTAATTGGACCATCTCCAAGGCAGACTGGGGGCTCTTCTCTTCCAGGGCGACCTTTCAGGATCAAACCTTTACAAGCTGCGATCGTCAGGTCGCACACCTCACGGAAGTCATTCTCGCTGCTGCTGAATATTCCATCCCTCACCCTCCTTCTTCTCCACGTCGCGTACCGGTCCCCTGGTGGACCGCAGCATGTAGAGACGCTTTACGTGCTCGTCGACGTGCTTTACGCACTTTTAAACGCCACCCTACAGTGGCGAATTGTATCAATTATAAACGATTACGTGCTCAGTGTCGTCGTATTATCAAAGAAAGCAATAAAGCCAGCTGGGCTGCTTTCACAAGCACCTTCAACAGTTTTACTCCTTCTTCTGTTGTCTGGGGTAGCCTGCGCCGGCTATCTGGCACTAAGGTCCACTCACCAGTTTCTGGCTTGAAGGTCGCGAATGACGTCCTTGTGGCCCCTGAGGCTGTCTCCAATGCCTTCGGCCGCTTTTTCGCAGAGGTTACGAGCTCCGCTCATTACCACCCTGCCTTCCTCCCCCGCAAACAGGCAGAGGAGGCTAGGCCACTTAACTTCCGCTCCTCGAATTGTGAAAGTTATAATGCCCCATTCACGATGCGGGAACTCGAAAACGCACTTGGCCGATCACGGTCCTCTGCTCCAGGGCCAGATTCTATTCATATTCAGATGCTGAAGAACCTTTCTCCTGCGGGTAAAGGTTTTCTTCTTCGTACATACAATCGCATCTGGATTGAGGGACATGTTCCCGCATGCTGGCGCGAGTCTATTGTTGTCCCGATTCCTAAGCCGGGGAAGGACAAGCACTTGCCTTCCAGTTATCGACCTATCTCGCTTACCAGCTGTGTCTGTAAAGTGATGGAGCGAATGGTTAACTCTCGATTGGTTTGGCTGCTCGAGTCTCGACGCCTACTTACCAATGTACAATGTGGATTTCGTAGGCGCCGCTCTGCTGTTGACCATCTGGTTACCTTGTCGACCTTCATTATGAATAACTTCCGGAAGCGCCCGACCGCGGCTGTGTTCTTTGATTTGGAGAAGGCTTACGACACCTGTTGGAAGGCGGGCATCCTCCGCACCATGCATACATGGGGCCTTCGCGGTCGCCTCCCTCTTTTTATTCGTTCCTTTTTAATGGATCGACAGTTCAGGGTACGTGTGGGTTCTGTCCTGTCCGACACCTTTCGCCAGGAGAATGGGGTGCCACAGGGCTCAGTTTTGAGCGTCGCTCTCTTCGCCATCGCGATCAATCCAATAATGGATTGCCTCCCAGCTGATGTATCAGGGTCCCTTTTCGTGGACGATTTTACCATCTATTGCAGCGCGCAGTGTACACGTGTCCTGGAGCGCTGTCTTCAGCGTTCTCTTGACCGTCTTTACTCCTGGAGTGTCGCCAATGGCTTCCGTTTTTCTGCCGAGAAGACGGTCTGTATTAACTTCTGGCGATACAAAGAGTTTCTCCCACCGTCCTTAAGACTCGGTCCCGTTGCTCTCCCAATCGTGGAGACAACCAAATTTTTAGGCCTTACATTTGACAGGAAACTTAGCTGGTCTCCACATGTGTCATATTTGGCCGCCCGTTGTACCCGTTCTTTAAATGTCCTCCGTGTTCTCAGTGGTCTGTCGTGGGGAGCGGATCGAACCGTCCTACTTCGTCTATATCGGTCGATCGTCCGCTCCAAGCTGGATTATGGGAGCTTCGTATACTCCTCTGCACGGCCATCCATCTTACGCCGCCTCAACTCCATACAACATCGGGGTTTACGACTTGCGATCGGAGCATTTTATACCAGTCCCGTAGAGAGTCTTCATGCTGACGCTGGCGAATTGCCACTCACCTACCGGCGCGATATACTGCTTTGTCGGTATGCCTGTCGGCTACTGTCAATGCCCGACCATCCGTCTTATCGTTCCTTTTTTGACGACTCTCTTGACCGTCAATACGGGTTGTATATCTCTGCCATGCTACCCCCTGCCGTTCGCTTTCGTCACCTCCTTCAACACCTTACTTTTTCCCTCCCTGCAACCTTTCGAGTGGGCGAGAGCCGCACGCCACCTTGGCTCCAGGCTCAGGTCCGCGTTCACCTTGACCTCAGCTCGCTCCCAAAAGAGGTCACTCCCGGTTCGGTCTACCACTCCCGTTTTTTGGAACTTCGTTCGAAGTTCATCGACATGACTTTCATTTATACAGATGGCTCTAAGACCAATGACGGGGTCGGGTGTTCCTTTATTGTCGAGGCACAAAGTTTCAAATACCGGCTCCATGGCCACTGTTCGGTCTTCACAGCTGAGCTCTTTGCCCTCTACCAGGCTGTTCTTTACATCTGCCGCCACCGACATTCTGCTTATGTCATCTGCTCAGATTCCCTGAGCGCCATCCAGAGCCTCAGTGATCCGTACCCGGTTCACCCTTTCGTACACCGGATCCAACGCTCTCTTCAGCAGCTGGTGGACGTCGGTTCTCCAGTTAGCTTTATGTGGGTTCCTGGCCATGTCGGTATCCCTGGGAACGAAGCTGCAGATGCCGCGGCTAAGGCTGCGGTCCTCCAGCCTCAGACAGCTTCTTGTTGCGTCCCTTCGTCCGATTTTAGCAGGGTGATTTGTCGGCGCATCTTATCTCTGTGGCATGCCGATTGGGCTGCACTTACAGACAACAAGCTTCGGGCCTTAAAACCTCTTCCCGTGGCTTGGACGTCCTCCTCACGCCCTTCTCGGCGGGAGGAGGTCGTTTTAGCCCGGTTAAGAATTGGACACTGCCGGTTCAGCCATCGCCATCTGCTGACGGCTGCGCCGGCGCCGTTCTGCCCATGTGGGCACTTGCTGACGGTTAGACACATTTTAATGTCCTGTCCAGATCTTAACACACTGCGCCTCGATCTTAACCTGCCAAATACTTTCGATGCCATTTTAGCGGATGACCCACGAGCAGCTGCTCGTGTTCTTCGTTTTATCAATTTGACAAACCTCGCTAAGGACATTTGATGATGCTGTTTTTTAATCCTATGCCTGTCAGTCTGTCTTTTATCGTGTTTTCCCTTTTAGTTGTTGTGGTCAACTTGTGCCTCGCGGTGCATTCTTAGAGTAGTCAGGGCGCTAATGACCATTGAAGTTGTGCGCCCTAAAACCACAAAAAAAAAAAAAAAAAAAAAAAAAAAAAATGGGGCATATACTTTTAGAGTTCACAGTGTGGCCTAGGAAAGTAACTTCTGTCAGGCGTGCTTGAGGTTTGTCATCATTTATCTCTGTGCTGTTATCTGAGAGCACATGATTAATTGAGAAAGATGCTGCTCATATTCTTCAGAGGAAGTGTAAAAAATTAAAATGTCATCCTGATAAGCATAACAAAATGGAAACTGGAGAAATAAAGAGTCCGCAAAACATTGTTATGTCTGCATTTTTGAGTTTGTAAGGCTTAATGCAATATTTGAACAAAGGGAGTTATAATGCCATCTTTGTACATTGGGATCTGGTGATATGGCTTACGACAGTCAAGGATGATGAAATGCTGACCACCATGTAGCCTACGTGCAATGCAAAATCTTCAGTGTGTGGATGGGGTAATTGTCTAAAACGGTGCAAGCATTGGGCCTATGATAATATCTGCAAAGTCTGAAAATGGTTCCTTTTTGGGGATGAGATGAATAGGTGATGAGCAATTGCTGTCAGAAGGACATAGGTGGACAGGAAGTCCTTCAGTAGTCTGTAGCCTATGACAAGTACAATGCTTAATAACCTTAATGAATTCCCTCAATGAATCTGAAGTCACACAAGCAGTAGGAACTCTGGGGCAGGGGACAATGTCACGTGCAGCACTGTTAAACAGAGAACGACTGACCTGAAGTTTAGGCAGCCCAGGCTGCCTCCTGTTAAGTGCAGCTTGGGTACAGTCAGTGTCAGTTGTGAGTGCAGAGGCCAGATCAGCTGCCGTGTGGCACGGTGACTGGCGAGGTGGGCGTAGTCCATTTTGGTGGTGGGTGCACTGGTGCAGGCTTGTACGTGCTCAGCGGGATTGGTAGAGGTAGCAACATGGCCAACTGGTGCGGCTGTTGTGAAGGGGGCGTTGTCTGTCTCGACAGTGGGCATGTTGTTGGAGCTCTCTGTTGTGGAGGAAGGAGTTTGCTTGCCATGTGAGCAAGATGCCAGTTCTCAGCGACAGCCATGACTGTAGTTGTGGAGTTTGGCAATACAATATGCACAGTAGTAACGGATATCCTTGGTGTGAGTGCAGTGATCTTTGTCTGTGCATGTACCATATCCACTGATATGTTGTTGAGGAGTGCTGGGCGCAGAGCTACAATGTCATGTTGCTGGTTGAGAAGTTTGCACAATGAATTTACCAAGTTAGAATTGAAACACGTGAGTTCAGCTAACTTCAGTAGAAAGGCAGCTGTCTTCACTTTCGAATGCGTAAGCATTGCAACAAAAGAGCCCTCAATCCATTAGTTGCAGGAAAGTTGTAACAGCATGGCCATGAAAGGTCTGGAGAGTCTGTAGTGCCACAAAAAGTATATGCCTAACACAGGTTCATTGATGTCAGCCACATTAAAATTTAAGTTCAAGATGAGTGGAGTAATAGACCATGATTGACAAGTTGTTAACTGCTCACAGTCATGGCAGAAGGTATCAGTGCCATAGTAGACAATGCCAGACGTATAACACTAGTATCTGCACTGGTGTTGACCAGGAAGAAGAAGAGCATGTTGCTGATGAGGTCATGAAAGTACAGTCTGCCTGCCAGTAGTTGTTTATTATAGGATGATTGGTGCTGATGTAGGCACCCTGTAGAATGCCCAGAAGATGATGTGCCTAGTTCATCCCAAGCACAAGTTTGGGTCCCGTGAGCAAGGCGGGCGGCACTTCTGAGCCACGTCCCCATGGTTGACGTGATACTAACACAGAGAATACACAGGGTATGGCTGCGAACCAGGGGCAAAATCTGTTTGTAATGTCTCTTGCAGCAGTCTCTCTGTGATATTTTCAGAAATTTTTATAAATTATTTAACTCAGTACATATCTCGAAATATCTCTTCTTAGCTTACCAATTCCTAAACTTTAATATACGATGATTATCAATGCAAAGTAGTTTCAAGCCCTATTATTCCTTGGAGCGTGCATTTACTCCGTGGAATAGCTTCTCTGCTACCTACGTTTTCTCTTATGAAAAGAATGATTCAGATCTTGCCGATTAGCCATGAAAGAACGAAGATGTATATGTATGTATTGTTGAGCTAGTCGCCATCTTGATGAGATTCTGTATGAGAAGGAATTTAATACATGAACTAAACTAAAGTAAGTGTGTTTGTGTATTATTTAACTCACTGTTATTGACAGTGTCTGCCTACTACGCTGTGTTGCACGGGATCAGTGGGGAACGTCTGATTTACACTGGACAAACCTGCCGTTTTGTACAATCAAGATATCCAGTTTATTACTTTCAATAAATGGGCTAACACGGTCTTGCCAGCAGATCTCCAGTCTTCCCCATGTGATCACTGAAAGTTAATAATTATTACAAATGTTTTCAGGAGATCGACTGACAATTTTCGTCACACCGAGACTTCGAAATTGCTTCACTGCTTTATGGAATTTAAGTTAAGCTCAATTTAATCAGGATAGAAAAGTATTGAACTGTGTGAATGTGATAAGCCTGCTTTGTGAGTGAAAATTCCCTTAATATACACATGTTTTTTACTATCCTGATCAGTGGAGCTAAATCAGGCCGGTGTGAGAGAGGTTTTTAAATTTCATATCCCACAAAAAATATTAAATGTTGTTGTGGCAGTGGATCCGGTTGATGCCATGTTAGAGGCTGGGTGAACAGTACTAATGGAGGCAGCACGTAGCACCACGACTGAGGTTTTCAACTGGCATGACTTCCTGTGGGTGCATGTGAAACTGCGTACTGAAATGTTTACAGGATTGTTAAACATCACCAGTGTCGATGAACTTGGTACAGAGATGAGCTGATTGTATGTTGTGATTTTGTGGATGTTGTTTGGCAACTGTAAATGCATTTCTAGTGTGTCACCCTAGAGTTGTAGTCAGAGGGCTGCTGGCATTTTAACTATCCAGAACAACCAGAGCACTTTATCTCATAGGAATGAAGTGTCTATTAATGCTATAATCTTCTGCCAAAGTTGAGACGCCATGAGTTTTCCGAGTGATACTTCATGCACTATCTGATGAATTGCTTTTTGCAGGGATCTCGACTATCATTCGAGAATTGTGGATATTGCATGTTCATAGCATTCCTTCATCAGTCTTCTACTTCTACTACTCCTTCATTGGTGCCATGAAGATGAGATTAGATGTCAAATCCATATGCTTATGTAGAGCTGTAAGCAGTGTGATGAACTGTGCTTCATCAGATAGGATTATGTGAATGTTCAGAATATTGTCCAGTACTAATGTAACTGTGTCTTAGGACTTCCTTAATCACTGTCCTTAGTAAATGGTGGCAGTCATGATAAACATCCTGAGAAAGACAGCAGCACATATGGAGCAAACACTGATGAAAGGGTTAAGGCTGTAGAGGCAGGTGACGTGTCTGGGCACTCAGCTTTGTGCTGTCCTTAAGGTACATGCATATAAACCAGTGCAGCAGGCACAGTAGCAGATTCAAGCAGCACATCATAAATGGCTGTTGGCCATTGAAAAATTTGGACTGCACAACTTGGTGCACTGTGTGTTGTTTACAGGTTCAGGTGCACTAAAAATGTTAAATGTAGAAGTACTGGCTGAGGCAAAAATGCCAAAAGTCACCGTGTTCATTGGTAAAAGTTCACTGTTCATGCATCGCTGGTATTGAAAAAACTGTTCACAATTTTAAAATTTCACAATTTGAAGCACCATGGTGGCAAATCAGAGTGATAGAAATGACACAAGGTGATGTTGAGGTTGATGAAGTCAGTCGTTGTGTCGTAGCAGTCATTGTTCTTGGCCAAATTTTCTTGTCTTTTTTCATACGCAGAAATTGCCTGAATCACGGAAGTTCACAGGAAACATGTAACAAGAGGTAACCAGTGAGGGTGCGACTTGTTTTCATAGCTAAATAACGTCTCAAAGACCACTTTAAATGAATAATGCTCTATTATAAGTCACATATTTACAAAAGTGAACAGCACAGTTCGACATTAAACAAGGGGCTGCTTGACTCTGCACTATGGCAGAAAAAAGTTAGTACAGACATTTCACATTGCTCAATACATCGATATGCCACAAGATCATTTGGAAAAAAAAAGTTCTATCACAGAATCAGTCACAGTGTTTAGAGAAAGAACACAGGGAAAACATTTATCTGGCAGGTAGTGTAGATGAGAAATTGAACCCTTTATGAAAAAGTAAGTAGAAGCAAACCCACGAGATGTATAGCTCTGAGGATTAAAATGTCTTGGAAAATACAGAAGTGTCTGATTCCACCCATCTGCTTTGACCCATGACGTCACAAATATGGCGCAAACGACCATACACTACGACTACAATATGGCACCTATGTCGTCATTATGTAAACATGACCACAAACACAAGAATACATTGAAAAACCAACACACACACATTCCGCATAAAACCTAATGAAATTATGGGACAAGCATGGGAATTTGGGTTTTTTAGGTGGGGACAAAGTAAATATAAACAAATTTAGACACACACCACCATACCAAACCACACAAAATGACGAAAAAAAACTGTGGTGTCACCGCCAGACACCACACTTGCTAGGTGGTAGCCTTTAAATCGGCCGCGGTCCATTAGTATACATTGGACCCGCGTGTCGCCACTATCAGTGATTGCAGACCGAGTGCCGCCACACGGCAGGTCTAGTGAGACTCCCTAGAACTCGACCCAGTTGTACAGCCGATTTTGCTAGCGATGGTTCACTGACTACATACGCTCTCATTTGCAGAGACGACAGTTTAGCATAGCCTTCAGCTAAGTCATTCGCTATGACCTAGCAAGGCGCCATATTCAGTTACTATGTCTTCTGAACAGATAATATTGTGACTCATGTACTGTCAATGGATTAAAGTTAAGTATCAAACTAATTACGTCTGTTTTCTGAATACTAATTCCTTGTCATGTTCCAGACCTCACATCAGTGTATTTCTTCCCTCACGCCATCCTGCGTGAGCTAAAACGCATGCATTTCAGCCTCCTCTAGTAACACGGTGTTGGCTCTTCTGCCAACACTGCAAAAACTGATAACACAAAACTCCCCAAATTCCACGAAACACAATATCCTCTGGAATCGTTCACCTATATAGCTCAACAGCAACTCCCGATACCGGAACACCCACACCACAACCACACATTGGAATCGAACACTTCCCTTGACCTATATAGGTCAACAGAAACTACCGATACCAAATCATAAAACCCAAAACTACAACCACGTCCACAATCATCACTACCTCAAAACAACACAACAAACCAACAAAATTGGAATCGAACACTTCCCTTGACTTGTTATCCTTACTACATCTCCACATATAGCCGTCCCTGGTCCGAGACGCCAGAACTTTAGTAAGTCTCATTTTTTCACGACACACTGAACACTTCACAACTTCATCCAAAAATCCGAATAGTTGAAGAAATTTTATTAGAGACAACACACTGTCCCCCATCATCGCTGACAACTGAAAACTGTTGACCTTGTCAGTCATATCCGTGCCTACCAAAGACATAAAAAAGCAATTTACCAAAATTCACACACAATGAACAGGAAAAAACAACAACAACATCGACATAACAAAACTAAAATTGTTAACTCACTGAAAAATATTCCGCTGAAAGCACAGTCACTACCGATACCACACAAGTGCAATGCTACCACGCAAATGAACCCCATACGCCACGTATCACACTACCCATAAACACACCACCAAAGAGAACCACCGGCCGCAACAATACGCCACGCCACACACGCAAACTAAACCAAAAACACCACCTAACACACAACACATAAACACACCACCAGAGAGCACCACCGATCATTTCAAAATGACACCTACGAACACGCCACTCTCACAAACTAAATTCCATGCCGTCGTGACGTCACACACCACAACAGCCTTACGTCACGGGTCAGAGCCGAAGGGTGGGATCGGACACTTTGGTGACCCATGTCTTGTGTTAGGAAAAGAGAGCTGTACCTAATTCAGAGGACAAACCATAGCCCAGAGTTGAAGTTCCAATACCACCAGTATTGTAAAATCACATGAACTGTTACTTTAAACAAAGATATCATTCCAAATGAAATTGAGTCCCCAGAAAATATCTCTGGAATAAATGTGACACATTTGAATAACTGACCACCGAATTTAATGTGGCAGCAACCATTGCACTCACCAATAAACAGCCAAGTTTACATAGTAATAGTATCAGTAGTAGTAGTAATTTATTTGTCCATGGATCATATTTTACAATGATATTGGACATGTCAGATTCATATAGTTTTAAACAAACATGCAGTTCATTTATACATTCACCTTAGTTGCAGAAACAGAAGAAAATATATTTTTAAATGGTAAATGACTATGTTTACAGAGGTAAGAACTAATAACCAGCATGAATACCAAACAGTGTTACAGATGAAAGCAAGGTATGCAAAAAATTAGTTTCAACTGAGCCTATTGATACTGGATGTTGGCTTCGTCCCATAATATAATGATGAAGTGGCTTAGTAGGTACATGGTGCCCCTGATAATGTTACATGTCATGTGTCTATCAACTACAACATCAAAGAATTTATCACAGTGTACCTCTTTTAGAAGTAGTTTCCCTATCTGTAGAATTCTGTCATTTGACTTAGCTGTTTTGTTTGCAGGGAACTGCATGTATATCTTTTTGGCATTTATAAATAAGTTGTTTTTGCCAAAGCACATGTTTGGACAAGTTATGTTATGAGAAACTTTTTTTTCCAGCTCTTCTCTTGAATTAGTGTTTTCTATGAGAGCTGTGTCATCTGCACACATGATTATATTGTCACTAAGTGCTGAAGGCATGTTGTTGGCACGTAGTATGAATAGGACTAATACGCATAGTACATCATTTTTCCCTAGTGTAAAATCTTTGTGCACACTTTTATCAGTGCTTTCAATAATATTATTTACCTTCACACACAATAATTCAGGAGAGCAAGCTAGTGTCATCAGAATGGTGTACTGGAATTCACAATTAAATGTAACAAGTGATATTTGACCATTGTGTTAGGCTGAGAACATTTCTGTGTAGAACAGTTATTCAGTGCAAGAACTACAAACAGTCACAGCAACAACAGTACTGTTATTGGATGTAAGGAACAGTATATCTTTGAGTGTGTTCTGAGATTGTATTATGTATTATTGTCAGTATAAGGAAAAGAGAGATTCCTACTCATCTTAAAGACAACACATTGAGTTGCAGACAGGCACAATGAAAACACACACACACACACACACACACACACACACACACACATTCATTCACATAAGCAAGCACACCTCAAGCACACATGACCACCATCACCAGCTGCCTGGACTGGAATGCAATTGTCACATAGAATGGAAGCAGCAATCTGGAGGGGATGAGGAAGGGATATTGAACTAGTTCTGTCTGATAGCTCCGTCCACACCTCTGTTCACATTAAACCCACCCACCACCAACAGTACCTGCACTTCAGCAGCTATCATCCCTCGCACACCAAAAAATCCCTTCCATACGGCCTGGCCAACTGAGGACACCATACCTGCAGTGACAAGAACTCCCTTGCCCAGTATACTGAGGGTCTTACCAAAGCCTTCACAGATAGGCACAGATCTCTTGTGCCATTTCTCCACACACTCCCAATCCTCCCATCACCCCCAAGAACCAGCTACAAAGGAGTGCCCTCTTCATCGCCGAGTACCACCCCAAACTGGAACAACTGAACCACTTCCTTTGTCAGAGCTTTGATTATCTATCATTATGCCCTGAAGTGAGGGACAGGATCATATTCCTGTGGAAGAACTAGAGGCAAGAGCTGCCCAATCTACCCACTCAGCACTTGCTCTTAAAGTCCTGTCACAGGCTTATCCTACATCATCAGAGGCTGCACCACTTGTTAAAGCAGCCATATTATATACGAGCTCTGCTGCAATCATTGCAGAGATTTTTATATTGGTATTACTACCAACCAGCTGTCCACCTGGATGGAATGGTCACTGTCGAACTGTGGCCAAGAGCAAAGTGGACCACAGTGTGGTACAATGTGTGACTGAATTCAACATGCTTGATTTCAATGACTACTTCCCTACCCAAGCCATCTGGATCCTCCCCTGCAGCATCAGCTTTTCTGAACTGCACAGATGGGAGTTACCCTTACAACACATTCTTCACTTCTGACATTTTCCCTGCCTCAACATATGGTAACCTACTGTCTCCACACCCTCCATCCAACAGTTTCCACCCCCTCTGTCCTGTTGCCTTCTCCCTTTTCTCGTCTCCCACCGTCTGTGTCTGCCACCCTCTGCCAATGCATCCACCTGTTGTTTACCTTCCCTACTCCTCTCCTTTATTGCCCTCTCCCCCCCTCACTTGTCTCCCTGCCCCCACAGCCTCGACACTGTGGCTGTTGGCAGTCTAGCCCTGCACACTCCACCAGGCACCTCTCTTCTCTCCCCCCATGTGTACCCTCTTATTCTTTTCAATTTCCCGCCCTCTCCAGATTACCGTTTCCATTCTACATGACAGCTGCATTCTGATCCGAGCTGCCAGAGATGGTGATCATGTCTGCTTGAATTGTCCTTGCTTCTGTGAATGAGTATGTAAATATGTGTGTGTTTTCCTTTTTTGACAATGTAAAAACTGTAAATGCCACTTGAAAAAGAGAAAACCTTATAATTTTATCTACAGTGGCATTGTTCTTCCTCTTATAAATAAATACTTGTATTAGCAGTATTTGGCCAGCGTGCTGTCATCTCTTAACTCATAAACATTATGTATAAAAGAAACAAAATTAGCATAAAAATATTCAGGCTGCTTATGAACATTTTGACCCTACACCCCATCCATTCATTCATATTGCACAGCTCCTATCAAGAAGGTTAACAAGTTGAAGCACACGTTAACAACAGATAAGCAAACCATAGATACTTAAACTGCACTCAGCTGCACCAGTTGAATTTGACCTAGTCAGTAAGGAACAGAACTGCCGGTTTCAGCAATGTTGCTGCCTTATCAGTTATAGTAAGTACCTGCTGTGTTTCTCCTAATGGTAGCTTAATATTTATTTGATTACATTTATATTTTTCAAAGAAAATCCTTACCTACATATTTAAATAATGTGTCATAATTACAGTACATTACTATTTGTCATGCAGCTTGGCACCAAACACTGCCTCTTTCAAAGCTACTAAAAGAAAATTTCAGTACTTGAATCCAGATAATCAGACATATGGAGAATAAATGGCTAATTTACATTTCTTTAAAAATTTTTTGTGTAGCTCAACTCTGAACCACAGAAAAAGCGGCAAAGACTACACAAAAATTATTTTTGCGTCTTTTATTGTTATTGTGCAAGTCATAATTCACCTGGAACTGATATTTATTATCAACAACAAAAACATTTAAGGCTTTAACTTATTTGGAAGTGTGTGTAAGATTTTCAAGATCCTTAAAGAGACCTCTGCAGTATGTGTAGTTACCTACTTCAGACAATATTCTTACTGTGCACATTGCTTAGTAAAGGTGCACTGTCCCAAGCAGTAATATCATAACATGAAAGGGGGGTGAAAATATGCAAAATAACTCGGTGCTCTTTCATTTAGGGTAACACAAAGAAAAATATGTGTAAAAGCAAAACAGAGGGAACTGAACTTCTTGGTTGGTAAAACTATGTGTTGCCTCCTTTTTAACATATTATACAGTTGGCCTCTAAGGAATTTCACACACAGTGTTTCATTTAATATATAAGCATTGGTAGTTACTGGGGGTCCCAGATGTCTTTTGCTGGTTTGAAACTTCATTGCCCTAAACCATTTCATTTGCCCTAAACCATTTCCGTGTATTAGGAACAATAGAGGACTCAGTATCGATCCCTGATGTCCTCCGCAGTGAAGTTAGTTTCATTCCTGTGACACAGTCTGCCATTGTAACTGTCTGCTTCCTGATATTAAGTTATGACTCCACCTACACAAGAAGGATGCCATTAATGCCACAACACTTTACCAGTTGCTGCCCGCACTGTGGTTGACCCATCACCTCTGGTCAATGGTAGGTCACTTTTAGAGGTAGCAGGGTGCAAAAAACTTTACAGGAAGCTGATCAAAAGGCCTCCCTGGTATGTCTGACAAACAGTTTTGGTGGTATCACTGCTGACAATGGCCTTGAGCTAGCAGCAGTCATTTGCTCTGTTGTAGAGGATGTCTCTTGGCCTGCATAGCCCAGCCACTCACAGAGGACGATGTTATAAGTGGTTCAGAGTTCTAATGTTGGGAACATGATGGAGCTCTGTAGGGGTACAGCTGCCAAGGGGGGAAGACATCTGCTGCTCACTCTCTGTGCATCTCGGAGGAAGTCATTCTGGATATTGAATGGGAACTTCCGTATGTCATACTGAGCACAGGGTGCAGCCAACTGCAGGTTGTGGCTCATGTTGGTATGAACAGTGTGTGTTACTTCAGGTCATACGAGACTGCATCTGGTTTCCACCAGCTGTCTGAAGTAATAAAAACAGCCAGTCTCACTTGCAAGATGAAGGCAGAGCTCATCATCTGCAGTATCACTGACAGGGTCGACTGTGGACCTTTGGTACAGACCTGAGAGGAGAGTCTAAATCGGAGTGTCTGATGACTGTGTGACTATACAGGCTGCAGAGTCCATGATGTGTGTCATAGGGTAGCGAGGTGTTAGGATCTGGTTAATAGAACAGGTGTCTTTTAAACACTGGAGGTAGCAACACAGGTAGAGGGGGCTGTGTGCAGTGGGCCAGTCAGCGTTTTTCTTTCTTTTTTTTCGTTTTAGGGTCTCAGAAAAGTTTAAACAAGAGTACAGTCTCAAAGGAAGCAGATCAGTCATAGGACAGACATTTGCAGCAAACTTGTTAAGTAGTTGTAGCTGTGTTGGGTAAGAACCAGAACTTTAAACACTCACAGAAACACTGAAGCAGATATTGTTGTAGGTACTGAAAGCTAGCTAGAGCCAAAGACAAGTTTGACCAGAGCTTTTATCATGGGCCTAACAATGTACAGAAAGGAAAGACTAAATTAAGTTGCTAGGTTTTTTGTTGCTGTTAGAAGTAGTTTATGCAGTAGTTATATTGAACTAGACAGTTGCTGTGAGTTAGTAGGGGTGACAATCGAAATGAATTAACAGTTGGTTCTTTTCACTGGTCTTCCCACCTCAGATGATACAGTTGTTGCGAGGTTTAAGGAAAGTTTGAGCCTTGTGTAGAATACTTGCCTGACTCGCACAATTAAGTTTAGTACAGACTTCAATTTACACTCTGTGTAAGTGAAAATAGATTTTTAATGTTGCTGGTAGGCACAAAACATAGTCCATAATTGGAGTAAATGCTTCCTGCAAACATTATTTTGAGCAATTAGTTCAAGAGCCTACAGTAAGTGTAAATGTTGACATACTAGACTTCTTAATGAGAAATAATTCTGACTCTGTAGAGATTGTCATGATGGATGCAGGAATTAGTAACCACAATGTCCTTGCAGTGACACTGATACCATAGATCCAAAGGTACCAAAAATAAATGCAATATATATTTATTTAAAGAAGCAGTTAAAAATCTACTTGACACTTTCCCAAAAGAGTCCCCATTCTTTCCACACTAACAACATATGTGTCAAGCAAATATGGTCCAATTTCAGAGTGAGTGTATTGATAGTAATTGATAATTTTATACCAAGTAAATCAATAAGAAATGGAAAACAGGTCTTCTTAAGTTTGGAAGAAGACAAAATCTCCAAGATTGGTGACAGTTTATAGAAGTGTGTGACTTAGCATAGAGTCTAATGTGAGAAACTTTTAATAATTTCCACAGTGAAACTCAATCTCAGAATCAAGCAGGAGATTTAGAGGCCCTTCTCATATGTAACATGGTTTTCCAAAATTCTTTCCCAAATGAAAATGCAGTAAATATTCCAGAATTCAAATAAAAAACATGAGTAATTTGGAAGTAAATACCCTTGATGAAGCAAAGCAACTTCAGTCACTTAAAGCAAACTCTTCCAGTCGAGAGTTAAGTTTCTTTCAGAGTTGTTGTGGTCTTCAGTCCAAAGAATATTTTAATGCAGCTCTCCATGCTACTCTATCCTGAACAAGCCTTTCATCTCTGAGTAACTACTGCAACTTACATCCCTTTGAATCTGCTTACTGTATTCATCTCTTGGTCTCCCTCCACAATTTTTACCCCATGCACTTCCCTCCAGTACTGAATTGGTGATTCCTTGATGCCTCAGAATGTGTCCTATCAATCAGTCCCTTCTTTTGATTAGGTTGTATCACAAATTTCTCTTCTCCCTAGTTCTCTTCAGTACCTCCTCATTAGTTATGTAATATACCCATCTGATCTTCAACATTCGTCAATAGAACCGCAGTTCAAAACCCTCTATTCTCTTCTCGTGTAAGCTGGCTGCACTCCATACAAATGGTTTCAGAAAGGACTTCCTGGCACTTAAATGTTGACAAATTTCTCTTCTTCAAAAATGCTTTTCTTGCTATTGCCAGTCTACATTATATATCCTCCATACTTTGACCATCATCAGTAATTTTGCTTCCCAAATAAAACTCATTTACTACTTCCAGTGTCTCATTTCCTAATCTAATTCCCTCAGCATCATCAGATTTGATTTTATTACGTTCCACTATCCTCATTTTGCTTTTGTTGGTGCTCATCTTATATCCTCCTTTCAAGATACTGTATTTTGTTCAACTGCTATTCCAAGTCCTTTGCTGTCTCTGACAAAATTGCAATGTCATCGGCAAACCTCAAAGTTTTTATTTCTTCTCCCTGGAGTTTAATTCGTTCTCCAAATTTTTCTTTTGTCTCCTTTACAATATACAGATTGAATAGGGATAGGCTACAAACCTGTGTCACTTGCTTCTCAACCACTGCTTCCCTTTCACGTCCCTCAACTGTTATAATTGCCATTTGGTTTCTATACAAATTGTAAATAGCCTTTCGTTCTCTGTATTTTAGCGCTGCCACCTTTAGAATTTGAAAGAGAGTATTCTAGTCAACATTGTCAAAAGCTTTCTGTAAGTCCACAAATGCCATAAAAATAGGTTTGCCTTTTCTTAACATATCTTATGTGAGATCTTGTAGGGTCACTATTGCCTCATGTTTCCTACATTCCTCCATAATCCAAATCGATCTTCCCAAATATGAACTTTTACGAGATTTTCCATTCTTCTGTAAAGGAGTTATGTTACTATTTTGCAGCTGTGACTTATTAAATTGATAGTTCAGTAGTTTTCACACCTGTCAGCATGTGCTTTCTGTGGAATTGGGATTATTATGTTCTTCTTCAAGTCTGAGTGTATTTTGCCTGTCTCATACATCTTGTCAACCAGATGGAAGAGTTTTGTCATGGCTGGATCTCCCAAGGCTGTCAGTAGCTCTAATGGAATGTTATCTACTCCCCAGGGCATTGTTTTGACTTAGGTCTTTCAGGGCTTCGTCAAATTCTTCACACAGTATCATACTTCCCTTCTCTTCTTCCTTTATGTCCTCTTCCATTTCCATAATATTTCTCTCAAGTGCATCTTCTTTGTATAGACTCTCTATATACTCCTTCCACCTTTCTGCTTTCCCTTCCTTGTGTGGGACTGTTTTTTCATCTGAGCTCTTGATATTCTCTTTTCTCCAAAGGCCTCATTAATTTTCCTGTAGGCAGTATCTATCTTACCCTCAGTGGTATATGCTTCTACATCTGTACATTTGTCCTCTAGCTATTCTGCTTAGCCATTTTGCACTTCCTGGTGATCTCATTTTTTAGATGTATTCCCTTTTGCTTACTTCATTTATTGAATTTTTATATTTTCTTCTTTTATCGATTAAATTCAATATCTCTTGTGTTACTCAAGGATTTCTACTAGCCCTTGTCCTTTTACCCACTTGATCCTCTGCTGCCTTCACTTTTTCATCTCTTGAAGCTACCCATTCTTCTACTGTTGTATTTCTTTAGCCTGTTCTTGGCAATCATTCCCTAATACACCCTGTGAAACACTCTACTAGCATTTCCGGAAAGTAGCGTAAAGTTTAACTTGTTGTTTCAGAAACTTTGCACTTTTGTTTTTGTTTACACACAGTTGCGTATAGGCCAAATTTGTGTTAACCATATTTTCGTGTTTATCTGTAATTTAACTGACTTATTCTTAATAAATTATTACGTTTATCGTGAGTGAAAAGTGCTTGACTTGCCGTAGAATTGTTAGGTCGGGGCTTTGGTGTGATGGGTGCTGTAGTTTTTTCCATGTGGGTGACTGTAGTGGCGTGGGAATAGGGGAAGTAAATGAGACTCATCAGTGGTTTTGTAGGATTTGTAGTAGAGATAGGAAGATACTGGAACAGGAGGGGAAAATTGCTGCCCTTCAGGCTGAGTTAGACAAGGCCAGGGGAGATCTTGACAGGTTAAGGAGGGAGAAGGGTAAAGAGAGGTGGGAAGTGGCAACAGGCAACAGGAGGAACAGGCCTAGAACTTTGTCTGACAGCTTTATGGTGAATGTGGAAAATAGATTTGACCTGTTGCTTCAGTTAGAAGCTGGTGAGCCTCAAGCAGTTACAGGTGTAGACAGGGCACAACAAACTTTCAGCAGCAAATTGAAAAGTAAGAATGTAGGGATATCAGTAAAGAGAAAGAAAGTGTTGTTGTTAGGTAGTTCCCATGGAAGAGGTGTTGGCCAACTCTTGCAGGATGAACTAGGATCAGAATACCAGGTCACAAATTTTTTTAAACCTAGTGCTGGTCTGGAGCAGGTGACAGAGGATTTAGGATCACTTTGCAAAGATTTCACTAAGGAAGACACCGTGGTTATAGTGGGTGGGGCAGGTAACAGTATTGACAGAGATCCTGGGTACAGCATAGAGTGTGACCTGGCGAAGATTGCATCAGCATCGAGGCATACCAGTGTTGAGTTTGTATCTGTTCTTGGGCGCCATGACCGACCTCATTTGAACTCTTCTGTCAAGAGAGTTAATTTGGAGCTGGAACGGCTGCTCATGTCGGGTGCAGGGTCACACATTGGTGTGGTTCATGTTGATTCTGTCAGTAGGTGGGATTATACTAGGCATGGCCTTCACCTCAACAGGAAGGGGAAGGGTAAATTGGCTGGGGAAATAGCAGGAAAGTTAAAGGGGGGAGGCACTGTCATGAGTGGTAAAATACCAGTGGTTATAGGATTCAGAAAAGACCCTTTTTTAGGGTAGGGAGGACAGAAAGAAAACAAATTTTAAGAGAGGTTAGAACTGAGACAAACCTTCAGTTTGAGAAAGAAATCAAAAAACATAATTCCAGCTTATTACATCAACATAAACAGCCATTGGTTAAGAATTTTCAACTGTCAGCAGATATTTTAACTCCATCCAATTTTAAGTCAGTCAATGTGAAATGTCAGCTATCTTTATTGCATCAAAATATTCGAGGACTGAGAAATAAAATTAATGAATTAACTATCTGCATAGATGAATTAGAGTCTTCAAACCCAGCTGACATAATCTGCCTCTCTGAACATCATGTGACCACTGGTATAGAACTTTTAAGTGTTACAGGGTTTAGGTTAGCATCTCACTATTGTAGATCAGAAATGGAGAAAGGAGGAGTTGCCACATTCATCAGGAACTGTCATAAATTTAACATAGACATTCATAAATTTTGCCTAGAACAGCATATGGAAGCATGTGCAACAGAATTAGATTTTCACAAAAAATCTTTCATAATATTAAGTGTATATCGAGCACCTGCAGGTAACTTTAATCTGTTTGTAAACCACCTTGAAGCTGTACTGGCCCATTTAACAACCAAAAACAAAGAAATAGTGGTTGCTGGTGATTTCAATGTAGATTTCCTTAAAGACTCTCCCAATAAGAACCTATTTGAGTTAGTAACACTATCATTAAACTTAATTCCCACAGTAAAGTTCCCCACTAGGATAACCACTTGCTCACAAACAGCCATTGATAATATCTTTATAGAAAAGTCAAATGAACAAAATTATATTACAAAACCAATAGTCAATGGCCTCTCAGACCATGACATGCAGTTCCTTCTGTTAAATGTTAATACTGAACAGGATATAAAATCTGTTAAATCTGAGCTCAAGAGGGTAATCAGTAAGCCAAAAATTGATTATTTTAGGACACTCCTCAGAGACATTCACTGGACTGATGTTTACAGTGCTCATGGCATGAATGAAAAATATAACATTTTTGCTAATAAAGTGCTTACCTTATTTGAACACTGCTTTCCCCCAAAACTTACCAAGGTTAGAGCAAAGTCTACAAAGAAGCCATGGATTACTCGAGGAATAGGGGTATCTTGTAAAACAAAAAGAAAACTGTATCTGTCAATCTGAAACATTTCCAATGTTGATGCTATAGCACATTATAAGAAATACTGCAAAATATTAAAGACTGTAATACGGATGTCAAAGCAAATATATTACAAGGAAAAGATAGTCATATCAGATAACAAAATAAAGACAATATGGGATATAGTGAAGGAGGAGACCGGTAGAACCAGACATGAAGAGGAACAAATAGCATTAAGAGTAAATGATGCATTGGTGACAGATGTGTATAGTGTTGCAGAACTTTTTAACAAACATTTTATAACTGTTACTGAAAAGATGGGGTCGTCAGGTTCGGTAGATGCTGCTATGGATTACCTTAGACCAGACATTTCAAGTAACTTCCATAATATGAATTTGACCCTCACTACCCCAACAGAAATAATGTCCATCATAAAATCT